>NC_084846.1:68055832-68373560 GCF_033115175.1 Lepus europaeus
GATCAGTACCCACATGGGAGACCCAGAAGAAGCTCCCAATTCCTGGATTCAGATGTGTGCGTGCGCATGTGTGTGCTTGTGTGTCTGTGTGTGAGACTGCAGGTCTTACAAGTGCGCAGGAACAGGGCCATGACTGATCAGCTTACAGCAACACCAGGGGCGGCTCGCAGGAACCCGCACCTGCGTCTCCTCCAGGATGGTTCTGAGTCCTCTCATCCAGCCTTCACAGATCCTCCAGGACGTCGACCTCACCGGGCAGCATTTCCTGTAATAAAAAGAAGGGCCTGTGTTGTGAGATCATGTGGCAACCCTCGTCCTGCGACAAATGCACTCTGGTAAAGTCAGGACTTCTGTGATTCGAGTTTGTTTAAGTACTTGTAGAACCACACTGACATTGTCGCCGTCTGCTTCTGCATCTACGCTCTCACAGATGGCCAACGAGGATGAGAATTTTAGTCAGCTGATGCACAGGTCAGATTTCTCCCAGGGCGTCAGCAGTTTTCAGTCCTGGGTGAGCACCCTAACAGCTCTGCTTCTCGGCCCATGGCCAGCATTGACTCTTCCCCTATGATTCTAAGGGCCGGTGGTGGTCATCAGACTCTATGGAGGAAAATAGCGCAACATGAAGACTTTCAGCACTGAAGACCCCGGTGAGATGGATGCAGGCACTCGTCCACACTCTCTGCTCGGTCCAAGGACCCCGCGCGTCAGCATCAGGGATTCCCTGCCCGGATCCGCAAGGCTCAGAGGTTGCTCTGCTCACGATGAGGCAGACGATGGGAAAACAACCCCGAGGAAGGCCAGCAAAGGGAAGAGGACTCTGGACGAGGGGTGGGTGCTGGCACCTCTGCAGCATCCCGTCCCTGTGACGTGCAAGGGCCCTGGCCCTGGCCCTGGCACACCAGCAGGCTTGCAGAGCAGGGTTCTGGAGGTCCTCCCTGGGAGTGTGCCACACAGCAATTTAGCACCTGTGCAATGACGTCATTCTCCAGATTCAGCCGGAGAAGACGTGTTCACAGTCAATGCACGTTAGCATAAGTCACCTCACCCTGGGCCAGTGCAGCTCAAAGCCTCAGGCCCAGAAAACACTCTTGTCAGACATCTCCCTCCAGCAGGGTGGTTCTGAGGGGCCTGAGAGCTGTGCGAGGAGATGAGCTTTCTGTGCAAGAGCTCGGGCTCTCTGGATTTGCTCGGGTTCTGCGGATGTGCCCAGGTTCTGTGGATTTGTGCGGATTCTGAGGAAGTGGGCGGGGCGGAGGCGCTCAGCTCTGCTGCGTCCACTCCTTCCTGCAGAAGCTGCCTCCCAGGGTCCACGCCTCTGCTGTGTCTTCCTCTCCCCCATGCTCAGCTTCTCCTCTTTCCCTGGCGCCACCTCTCATTTTATTATTTGTTTAATTATTTTCATCTACTCGCAAGGCAGAGCAGGAGAGAGAGACAGACAGAGAGACAGAGAGGGAGAGAGAGACAGAGACAGAGAGAGGGAGAGAGACAGAGAGAGAGACAGAGCATGCAGGCATGCACTTCACTCCCCAAAAGCCCACAGCAGTCAAGGCTTGGCCAGACTCATTCCTGGAGCCTGGAACTCCATCCACGTCTCCCACATGAGTGGCAGGGACCGAGATGCTTGGACCCCCATCTGCTGCCTCTCAGAATGCCTTAGTAGGAGCCGGGATTGGAACCAGGCACTCCGGAATGGGCTGTGGCACACCACGTCGTGGCTTACCCCACTGCACCGCAAGCCCTGCTCTGCCCCTCACGTGGGAGTGGCTGTCTGCCAAGGGAACTACTGAAGAAGCACGAGGGGTCTTCAGAACTTCTTGGAAAATACAAATCATGAAAATTCATACATGGCTTTCAAACATCTTGGCACCAAAATAAATGAATCTTTTAATTCTGTTTTGCTGCAAGCTTTTGAAGGGCCCTTGTCAGTGTTCAGGACGAGCTCTGCGCTTCTGTCAGCCGTGCCCAGAGCTCACTTCCTGCACCAGGGTGTCTTCTTCTGAAATATCAGAACTACACTCAGCTAAAAGACACCCCGCAACAGCAAGCGGTTGTCATCAGGACTGACGAGGACTGGACTTAGAAGTCCGAGCTGCGGTGTGCAGCAGATCACAGGAAAAGTGAGTTTAAACAAAGTCTTCTCCCAACTCGAGCTGCCTCTCAGTGTGACTCCTCCTTATTGGAAAATCTGTCTCCAAACTCTGGACCTCTTCATGAGAGTGTCACTTTGAAGTTTGAGTCGCATCAAATTGCTGTGCCTCATAACTTTTAAATATTGTATGGGGTCTTAGGAATCCTGTCTGCCCTGCCCCCTCACCCCTCCTGCTTCCTGCCTGATAAATCTTCCACAATCTCCCAGGTGCAGCCCAGTATCTGCATCTCAAACACCCTGCTCCCTTCCTCAGGCTGATAACATTTGCATCCATAAAGTCCTTTGTTTCAGACCTTCAAGAGAAGTTTTTCTATTTACATCCAAAAAGCTCTTTGTTCCAAGAGGAGCAGAGGTGGGGAAGCAAGACCCATCTCCTTAAAACCCCCAGCCTCAACTGGACTGCGCACTCAGCTCTCTGCATCTTTGCTGAGCCGCCCGCCTGGCCTGGCCGGGTGTACTCTCCACTCACCCATGCAGCCCCCCCCCCGTCTCCCCCAATCTGAGGGACTGGGCACTCTCTCTCAGGTCCTGTCTGGAGAGGTGCCCATCCGTCCTTACAGATGTTCCTTCTTAATAAACCTTGCTATTTTACCTCCCACTAAAAAAAAAAAAAATATTGTATGGGGTCTTAGGAATCTAAGAGTAAATTTTTTATTTTAAAGCTGAAGTCTTCAGCTTTTAGTTCATATTTAATTCCACCTCCACATTCACTGATTGAGCAACTTACTTTCTATTGTGTCCGTGTATTGGGGTTGCATAGATAAAACATGATAATGTACGCAGTCACATGTGTCCCGGGGTGCACTGGCGTGTGTGGAAACATGACAGTCATCTCTCCAATAAGCATAGAACTTAGCTGGAGCACCAATAAATGAATCAAAGTTCATAGTTGTAATGGACCTTGCAGTTAAATATATTAGTGAAGAAATAATCACATATATTGAGAATCTAGTCAGTGTTTTCTTATTTCTGTGTTTGAATTGAATTCTCACTGCTCAGTTTGTTATGGTAGTGTGCATAGCAAGCAGGACACAGCATTATGGTGTAGAACCCTGGCTCTCACACTTGCAGGCATGCCTGAGGCCCGCCAAACCACAAGGCCATCGGATTCCAGCTCTGGAGGGAGAAGTGACTTCAGACGTGGCGTTGGACCCTAACTCTACGGGTGGGGAATGTTTACGTGTAGGGTCTATGCATTAAGTAGGTCGCCAATATCTCGCCTTTCATTTGCATCTGGGATTCAGCCCCAGCTAAGGGTGCTTTACCCTCTTCAAGCTGATTTTAGGGAGAGACCTGTTTCAATGCCTCCCCATTTACAGTCTGTGAGGGTGCAAAGCAGCATCCATAATTGTAACAGATGTGACAGGTTTCAACTTATTTAAAAAAGGATATGGTGATTTACTGGTCAGTAGTATAAAAAATTGGCCTACCAATTAAATTCAAGATAGCTTTAAGTCTATTTAATAGACACAGTATAAATGAATTATTGCCCGAATCTCGGAATATTAGACCTTAAGTACGCACTGACTAACCATGCCAGGCAAAATTAATTCTGGTGTAACTGAGGCCAACAGGAGTAAAACTTTGGCTGCAAGTCAATTTGCAAGATGAGGTGGAAGCCAGCAGCCCGGCGGCTTCACAGAATCCCTTTGACGTTGGCTCTAGCTTCGCTGAAGCCAGAAGAGCAGGAGACACAAGTCTGACACCCACGGACTGTGCTTCCACGCCCCCCTGTCTCTGCCTGTAGCTCACACATGGACTGTGAGGAGGCTTTCTGAGGTTGTACGTTTCTCCTATGAGGAAACGAGAGAAACAGAGGGAAAATCCTAATTCAGCCAATCTGCCCAGACAGGAAGTGTTAGCCCAGCCCGATATTAATGACGCCAACTGCCACACTGAATCATTGGATTTACTGACGTCCATCAGAGTCACGGCAGGTGTGGATTGGAGTGGGAACATCTGAGTAACTGGAAGGACTGGATGGACACGGACTCAAAGGGGACATGAAGGCGTCTGGCACAGGTGTGCGCGTGGGTAAGGAGTCTCAGCCCCGCACCGGGGGTGTTTGTGCCCGGTAATTCCTGCTGGAGCTCCTGCCCCCAACCCCAGGAACACCTGCTTCCCGGAGCTAAGAAAACCAAAGTGTCCCCAGACATGGACACCCCCCAGGAAGGCACAGAACTGTCCCCGCTGGAGAACCTCTGCCCAGATGTGGCCGCCAGGCCTGGTGATGTTTCCGGCAGGGCCTGTGTGCTGGGGGCGGGGGGGGTTGCTTTCCCAGCTGTGTATTGCTAGTGCTGCTTTCTCAGAGACGGAATCTAGCGCTGTCTGCTGTCTGCTTCACCCCACGCCCGGCTCGTCCTGGGCCCAGCCCTCACCTCACTCGTGTACATTTTCTCCAACCAAACCCCTGTCCTGCACGGCTGAGTCCGAGACCCTCACTTCTTCCTGCAGAGCCTCTCCCTGTGTGGCTGGCCTGGGCTGACGGCTCTGCCAGGACACAGCTCCGCGTGACCGGCAGAGAGCGTTTGAGGCTGGAAGTGGGTGAGCCCCAGGCGGTGCCCGGCTCCCTGCAGAGGCAGCGACCTTCCACACTTTCCACACCTGCCTGCGGTGGCGCTGGTCGTTAGGGGCTTTCAAATCAGACTGGGCCAGCACCCTGGGGTAAAACGCAGATGCTAAGGCCCGCGCCCAGGCTTTCCCATTCAGCAGGGCTGGGTGGGCCTGACGGTCCCAGGGGACGCCGCCGCCGCTGCTTGTGGCACGAGTGACTTCTGAGAGCCAGGTTCCCTCCGAGCTTGCTCAGGCGTGTGCCCAGGACACACTGCTCCAGAGCAGACGTTGAATGTGGCATTGCAGCGCCACTAATCGTGAGGCCAGGGAGCTGTAGAGCGAGGAGCAAGCCGCTTCTCAAAGAATTGGAACTCATGACTAGAGCCTAGGGAGATTACTGATGCCGTAAACAAGAGTGTCAAGTTGTTAAGTCAACAACAGGAATCACTGTGCACTTACTCCTCATGTAGGATCTCTGTCCTTAATGTGTTGTCCAATGTGAAGTAATGCCATAACTAGTACTCAGACAGTATTTTACACTTTATGTTCTGTGTGGGGGCAAACTGTTGAAATCTTTACTTAATATATACTGAATCGATCTTCTGTATATCAAGATAATTGAAAATGAATCTCGATGTGAATGGAATGGGAGAAGGAGCAGGAGATGGGAGGGGTGCAAGTGGGAGGGAAATTATGGGGGGGGAGCCATTGTAATCCATAAACTGTACTTTGGGAATTTATATTTACTAAATAAAAGTTTAAAAAAAGAATTGGAGAGTGTGGACGTACGCATCAGCGATCAGAGCAGTTACTCTGCAATCCGAAGCTGCGCCTGGGTGTTGCCAGGCCCTCACTGCACCCTGGGTGTTGCCAGGCCCTCACTGCACCCTGGGTGTTGCCAGGCCCTCACTGCACCCTGGGTGTTGTCGGGCCCTCCTCACTGCGCCCTGGGTGTTGCCGGGCCCTCACTGCGCCCTGGGTGTTGCCGGGCCCTCACTGCACCCTGGGTGTTGCCGGGCCCTCACTGCACCCTGGGTGTTGCCGGGCCCTCACTGTGCCCTGGGTGTTGCCAGGCCCTCACTGCACCCTGGGTGTTGCCGGGCCCTCCTCACTGCGCCCTGGGTGTTGCCGGGCCCTCACTGCGCCCTGGGTGTTGTCGGGCCCTCCTCACTGCGCCCTGGGTGTTGCCGGGCCCTCACTGCGCCCTGGGTGTTGCCGGGCCCTCACTGCGCCCTGGGTGTTGTTGGGCCCTCACTGCGCCCTGGGTGTTGCCGGGCCCTCACTGCGCCCTGGGTGTTGCCGGGCCCTCACTGCGCCCTGGGTGTTGCCGGGCCCTCACTGCGCCCTGGGTGTTGCCGGGCCCTCACTGCGCCCTGGGCTGTTGCTGGGCCCTCCTCACTGCACTGTGCTCCCGTGCCTGCCACAGGGTTCTCAGGTCTGGCAGAGCTGTGGTTCCCAAGGACGTGGATTCCCAGGTCTGGCAGAGCCGTGGTTCCCAAGGACGTGGATTCCCAGGCCTGGCAGAGCCGTGGTTCCCAAGGACGTGGATTCCCAGGTCTGGTATCACCGAGATTCCAGAGGACGCCTCACTGTCCTGCTGCAGCTACAGCAGAGGCTGCTGGGGACGCCTGCAAGGTCACTGCTGCTGTGCAGCTCAGGGTTCAAGAGCACCTAAGCCTGCCAGCACCTTGATCTCACCGTTCAGCCACAGAGAGTGGTGCATGCTACTATTCCCAGTATTTCACCTACAAGGAGGTTCCACTAAAGTTACAGAGGTCAGGCACCACGCACAGCTCTGGGTAGTCACATATTTCCTACAGGATTTCTTCTCTGTAGTTGTCAGATGGATGCACGTATACATGGTTGTAATGAAGTGACGATACACACTAAGACACTTTCTATGGGCGGTATACATCACTGACATGTAAATGACAGTGATCACCATGGCACTGTTCGATTGGCAGTGCACACAGCTTGTAGGCGCACGACAATACTCACTAAGGCTCCGTCTGTTGGCAGTGCGCGTAGCGTGTATGTACATGACAATACTCACTAAGACACTGTTCTGTTGGCAGAATACATTACTGATATGTAAATGACAACACGCTAGCAGACTTCCCATTGGCAGTGCACAGAGCTGGTGTGGAGATGCCAGTTCTCACTAAGACACTGTCCTATTGGCAGCGCACGTAGCGTGTATGTACACAACAATACTCTATAGACTTCCCGTTGGCAGTGCACAGAGCTGGTATGGAGATGCCAGTTTTCACTAAGACACTGTCCTATTGGCAGCGCACGTAGCGTGTATGTACACAACAATACTCTATAGACTTCCCGTTGGCAGTGCACAGAGCTGGTGTGGAGATGCCAGTACTCACTAAGGCATCCCCCTACTGGCAGTGCATGGAGCTGGCGTGTAAGCGACAGTGCACCCTAGCAGACTTGGAAAGGGGCGCTTCCATGCTTCCTCTCTTCTGCAGAGCTCACAGCAAATAAGAGGGAGAAGCTGACCAACCTGCGGACTCTGTGCTCATCGTGGTTCTCATGAAATTGACATAAGCTCAGTAAAACCAACTGAGCAGCATTCTTAAAGAACTTTCTTTTAATGCCATTTACTTATTTTCATCTCATTTGGAAAGCAGAGAGATAGGAGAGAGAGATCTTCCATCCACTAGTTCTCTCTTCAAATGGTCACAAGAGCCAGGGCTAGGCCAGGCCCAAGCCAGGAGCCAGGAGCTTCTTCAGGGTCTCCCCTGTGGGTGCAGGGGCCTGGGCACTTGGGCATCTTCTACTGCTCTCCCAGGACGTCAGCAGGGAGCCGGATCAGAAGTGGAGCAGCCGGGACACAAACCGGTGCCCATAGAGGATGCTGGCAGCAAAGGCAGTAGCTTCACCTGCTGCATCACAACACCGGCCCAGAGGAATGTTTTAAACTGTGCACTCTCCAGGATCTTTGTATCCATGCCTGCTTTCCCTTTCCTCCTGCTTCCCGAAACAGAGCCCAACTCTCGCTCCCTCCTCCAGGAGCCGTGAGAGGAGGAGTGCATATTTTATTTCTGGGAAGTCTGCATTTCTTTTTTTTTTTTTTTAATGTTTGTTTATTTATTTGAAAGTCAGAGTTGCAGAGGGATTGAGGGAGTGAAAGAGAGAGATCTTCCTTCCATCTGCTGCTTCATTCCCCGGGTGGCCACAAGGCTGAAGCTGGGCCAGGCTGAAGCGTCTTCCTGGTCTCCCATGTGGGAGGCAAACGCTTGGGCCATCTTCTGCTGCTTTTCTCAGGCCATGAACAGGGAGCTGGATCAGAAGCGCAGCAGCTGGAACTCGAACCAGTGCCTACACCTGCTGTGCCACAACACCGGCCCCGAGATGTCTGTATGTCTATATGCACCAGCACAGCAAGGCTAGGGCAGGAAATACACAGCCCTATGTCATCGCGTCGACTTCTGGTCAGGGGGTCCCGACTCCGAGACGAGCACCGGGACCCTGAATGCTCATGAGTGCTCACTCTGTGTCTCACTGGCAGATGATACATGCACACACACACTTATAAATACATGCTTAGTCGAATAGAGGTGAATATATCAAATGTATCACATATAGTATATAATTAATATATTAATATATCGAATAAATATAGTAACATGTTATATAATTAATATATTTATATATTGAATATATTACAGAGGAAAGAAACTGAGAAGATGCAAGCTGAAGAACTTAAATTTCTAAGTTCGTTCTGAGAACAAAGCTACCCAGTGACGGCTCACCCACAGGAAGGCGGTGTGAGACCAGTCCAAGGCTCCATGAGCTGGCACGTTCTGAAGGGAGGAGGCAGAGGGAAGAGGTATTGGGCATCAGCAATCCATTTCCACTTGCCAAGCCCAGCCGTTCCTCCTCTCCTCACTCCTTTCCTTGACAAACATGGATTTCAGCTTGGTGAGGATCTCGGTGTGGCAAGACCGCAGTGCACAGGCCCACCGGTGGGGCCCGGCTCTGGAGCTGTGGCAGGCTTGCGGGCGATGAGCTCTGGCAACGTCTGCGGTGCCACTTCCCAGGTGCACCCAGGGACTGTGTGCATCCTCGGGAACCTTGTGGGAGGTACAGGGAGGGCGGAATTGTACTCTGAAGCACGTGGCCACACGGAGTGTGAACCAGCAGTTGGAAGACCTCTCTCTGTGTCTCTCCCTCTCTCTCTGTAACTCCGATTTTCAAATACATAGATAGATCTTTTCAAAAAATGAAAAAGATCACACATACGGGAGAACATAGAAGATTATCGTCATATCTTTTTCAGATAATTATAGATACACTAAACCTAGCAAGTGGTAGTTTTTTAGAATTAACTTGTAATATGGTATTAGTGGTAGTCCAATCATTTACATTAAAGCTCATTGATCTATCTTGAACGTTCAATGAACCTTTTATTCATTCATGATCTTGTGACTCCATGCACTGGAGATTCAGAAAACATTAGTTCACCAACGTATGCAGATCTTCCAAGAGTTAACACTCTTCACTGAGAATCACTTTTCAAATGATTTTTGTTACTAGCACTATTGCTCTCACAAGAAAAGCATTTAAAATCAGGAATATGTTGCATGTCATGACAGATAATTCTTAATTCTATTTATCCTTGTTAATAAATACTGGCAAATACTTTCCTTGAAATGATCGACTCAGTGCCTTAATATTTATGAAAGCATTGGCTAACAGCTTAGCGTGTGTGTCCCTCATTGATTCAGGTAAGAGCACTGTGGCTCGTTCAGTTTGCAACTGAAAGCTCTCCTTGTAACAGAGGACTCCAATGCACTCTGGTGACGACGTCTTCAGGTCTAACGAAGTGACAGCAGTGCTGTCAACACTGCTTTAGAACGCTTGTGCCAATGTCAACATTCTGAAAAAGGTGAAACGAAGCATCTTAACATAGATTTAAAAATAGCTGTGAACTTGTGACCCCGTAAAAATGTCTTGGGAAGATTGTGCTAGGAACACAAAGGCCACACTGAGAACCCCCACTTTACACACCTGTGTGTAGTTATCCCTGATATTTCATGGGCTTATGTAATTTCCAAATTACAAAACTACGGCAAAATTTTCCTCTTCTTTCAAAAATAATTAATTAGCTGATTAATTTGAAAGGCAGAGCAACAGAGAGAAGGACACACACACATTCAGAGACAGAGAGAGAGAGGTCTTCATCCACTGGTTCACTCCTCAAATGCCCTCCACAGCCAGGACTGAACTGGGCCAAAGCCAGGACCTGAAACGCCACAGTCTCACACGTGGGCGGCTGGAACCCACGCACGTGGGCCATCGTCTGCGGCCTCCCCGGTGTGCATGAGCAGGGGTCTGGATTGGAAGCAGAGCTGGGCCTTGATCCTGTGTCCTCCAACATGGATGGAGGGGTCTCAAGTCACAGCGTAACTCCCGGTTCCGTAACTCCTGTGTCAACCCCGCGAGCGTTCTCGACGTCACCGCCCACCCGCGCCGTCCCCGCGAGCGTTCTCCACGTCACCGCCGGCCCGCGCGGTCCCCGCGAGCGTTCTCCACGGCACCGTCCACCCGCGCCGTCCCCGCGAGCGTTCTCCACGGCACCGCCCACCCGCGCCGTCCCCGCGAGCGTTCTGACGTCACCGCCCACCCGCGCCATCCCCGCGAGCGTTCTGACGTCACCGCCCACCCGCGCCGTCCCCGCGAGCGTCCTCCACGTCACCGCCGGCCCGCGCCGTCCCCGCCAGCGTCCTCGACGTCACCGCCCACCCGCGCCGTCCCCGCGAGCGTTCTCCACGTCACCCGCGCTGTCTTCCTTGTCCCTCTGACTGAGCACGGACACAGTGAACTCCTGGTTTATGTGTCTATTTCTGTTTGTTAGATGTTGTCACTCTGCTTTGAAAAACTGCATCTGCTATGTAAACTTTTTCTTTATGAATGACTGACTACCCATACTCTGTTTTCAATGCTGTATAAAATCAGTTTTTAAAATTAACTGTTGAAAAACACCACCAGTTTTCTCGCTGTTGTAACTTGCATTGCCTTGATTAATGCAGAAGTAAAGGATCAATCTCAGATTGTCCATCTGGATGTTTTTCCTTTATTCTGTCCTGTGCGACTGTATCTCTCATCTTTATAGGGCTCGTTATTTTCTTCTATCCCGTAAGTCCTTTTAAGATATTTGTGTACCACTTATTTCCATGCATTTGTTTCTACTGCATCTGGTTTATCCAAATCATTTATATCTGTTAAGGATTTCGTAACTCTAACATAGTTTAAAGTTTCCCTTCGTTCCACTGTGTCCCCTAAACTTTGGCCTGACTATAGAAGGCTGTTATGTAGCCACAGGTTAAAAATAAATAAAAAATAAAAACATTCTTACATTTTCATCTCACACATTGTGAGGTCTTTCTTCTCCTTGTATTCAGTGTCTTTGCATTTATTTTTAAGCACGGTGCAGTCTCTGAAGCACAGACTGTCACTCATTTTGGTGAAACATTGCTTTGTATGCGCGTTCTGCATGGTGTTCTGTGTGCTCGCGTTTAGCTTAAGACAGGGAGGAAGGGGTCCTGGAAACCTGAACACATCCCGACGGGACTGAGCTTGGGGAGTTTGTCTCCTTTTACTGTGGGACACAGCGATGGTGGCAACCAATAACGAAGCATCAGTTAATTCACCAAGGCTGAATCAAGGCAGCCCCGCCCTTAGTGACCACACCCACCAGGAGCCCCTCCCCTTGGTGACCACACCCACCAGGAGCCCCTCCCCCTAGTGACCACACCCACCAGGAGCCCCTCCCCTTAGTGACCACACCCATCGGGGATCCTGCCCCTTAGTGACCACACCCACAAGGAGCCCCTCCACTCAGTGGCCACACCCACCAGGCCCCGCCTGCCCTTTAGAGTCACCTCAGCGATGGAGAGGAGGCACTGGGGCTCAGGTCTGTGTGCTACCTTGCCTTGTCTTTCGGCTCCTTTTGGTGATCAGGGTAGGTAAATAGTTTTTCAATCAAGCTCACATCGATATTCATGATTCGAAGCTACTCCCTCAGTGTTTTCTTCTGCCCTTTGAGTTTGAGTTTCCCATCAGTCCTTTCTGCATGGCGAGGGGCTGATCCCTGTTGTCCATTACCAGGAACGGGACTGCACTGTGGCCGTCCTGTGGGCTGGGTGTCACAGCTGGAGGGCTCTCGGCACACCTGGAAGCGTGCAGGTGCCGTGTGCGATGCTCCTGTGCGACTTTCTCTGCCTCCTCTCCTTGGCACAGACGTTGCTTCCCACCTCAACCATGAGGTCAGTGAGGCAAGGTTGAAATTGGAGTCATCTGCCACGTAATTCGGTTCATTTACTTGACTAAACAGCTTTGAGAATCAGAGTAGATTCTAGATAGGTACTCTGTCCTGTTCTACAATTTTTAAAAATTTACTTATTTCATTTATTTGAAAAGTAGAGAGACAGAGAGATAGAGATCTCCCACCTGCTACTTCACTTCCCAAACACTTGCAACAGCCGGGGCATGGCCAAGCTGAAGCCAGGAACCTGGAACTCAATCCAGGTCCCCACGCTGGGGGCAGGGAACCAACCACTGGTGGGTTGGGAGCCGTCACTGTT
The DNA here is from genome assembly GCF_033115175.1 of Lepus europaeus. Classification (NCBI taxonomy): domain Eukaryota; kingdom Metazoa; phylum Chordata; class Mammalia; order Lagomorpha; family Leporidae; genus Lepus; species Lepus europaeus. Next base: position 68,068,139 of record NC_084846.1, read on the forward strand.
GTCTCCCAAGGTCTGCACTGGCCGGAAGCTGATTCTGAGTTGGAGCCAAAACGAGAACCAGGCACTCCCATGTGGGGTGTGGGCATCCTCACTTCTGCACCAAACACCCCACCTTCTTAATGTTTATGTAAAAAGTAAGCATCTTTCTGGCTTCCATGGAAACTTTTGGCTTGCCTTCATTTTTATACTCCAAGTCTTTGCTTTGTTAGAATCATTTTATTATGTATTTAGAAAATAGTCATACTAAACTGTACATTCATAGACGTGTCAGTCATCACTATTGTCATCCCAGATGATCACAGGCATATTTATCACTCATTTACTCTCTTCTGAAAGATTTATTTATTTGAAAGGCAAAGTGTCAGAGAGAAAGGAAGAGACAGAGAGAGAGAGAGAGAGACAGAGAGAGAGAGAACCTCATCCACTGACCCACTCTCCAAATTCTAGCAATAGCCAGTGTTGGGCTAGGATAAAGTCAGGAGCCAGGAAATCCAGCCAGGTCTCTCACATGATTGACAGGGATCCAAGTAGGGGGCCATCCTCTACTCCCTTCCAGGTGCATCAGCAGGGGGCTGGATCAGAAGGCAGGACTCAAACCAGACCCTCCAATATGGGATGTCCGCATGCCAAGCAGTAACATAGAGCACTGTGCCAAATCGCCGGCCCTCAAGCCAGCGCCGCGGCTCAATAGGCTAATCCTCTGCCTTGCGGCGCAGGCACACCAGATTCTAGTTCTGGTCGGGGCGCCAGATTCTGTCCCAGTTGCCCCTCTTCCAGGCCAGCTCTCTGCTGTGGCCAGGGAGTGCAGTGGAGGATGGCCCAGGTCCTTGGGCCCTGCACCCGCATGGGAGACCAGGAGAAGCACCTGGCTCCTGGCTTCGGATCAGCGCGGTGCACCTGCCGCAACGGCCACTTGGAGGGTGAACCAACAGCAAAGGAAGACCTTTCTCTCTGTCTCTCTCTCACTGTCCACTCTGCCTGTCAAAAAACAAAAACCACTGGCCCTCATTTGCTCGCTGGAATGTGCTAGCCCTCATTCATTGAAACAATTTTGCATAGGGTTAAGATATGCACATTGACCTTTGCGACCATAACAATTTTATAAAAATGCAAGTATCTTTCTAAGTATGAAAATAGCCATCTATTACTTTGCTGTTTTCACTGCAGGTTCATTTAAAATTATTTTGCTGGCTGCTGTGTATCTCAAAAATATGCCATGTTGGAATGAATTTCTTCTTTCCTAAAAAAGAAAAGAGTTTTAAAAATTCATTTGAAAGAGCAACAGGGAGGGAGACACAGATCTCCATTCACTAGTTCCTTCCCAAATGCCCACTGCAGCCAGGTCTAGGCCAGGCCAAATCCAGAAGTCAAAAACTCCATCTGGGCCGCAACTTGAGGATAGGAACATAAGTTCAATTTTTGCCTTATCATCTGCTGCCTCCCAGGTGCAGCAGCAGGGAGCTGGAGGAGAGTTTGGCGTCGCTGGGGTCACTTCACCTGTGGCAACACAGCACTAGACCCCTTAACGCGTTTCTGCAGAGAGTTTTTGTTTTGTTGTTGTTTTTGTTTTGTTTCTGATGTTAAGCATTGCCCTGAGAGATTATGAGTAGATTGTCAAGTACCCAAGTTGGGAATGGAAAAATTGTATTGTAGCTTTCTTTTGTTTCATTAAGCTTTTATTTATTAGCCATGATGTTTTGCAAAAATAACATATTCTGGGGGTTTGCACTGTGGCATAGTGGGTAAAGTCACCGCCTGCAATGCCACATTCCATATGGGTGCTGGTTCGAGTTCCAGCTGTTCCACTTCCATCCAGCTCTCTGCTATGGCCTGGGAAAGTGGTAGAAGATGATCCAAAACTCTCTCTCTCTCCCTCTCTCCCTTTTTCTGTATATTCCGCCTTTCAAATAAATGAGTCTTTCAAAAAGACATTTTGGTTTTTTCAAAGACCAGAGGACATTCATGAAAATGGGGAAAAATAAAAAAAAACAACTTTGTGACAAATCACTATCTCAGAGGCCATTTTTATGAGGCTCTTTAAGCAAGTTATCTAAACTGTTTTTCTAAGGAATAGATTTATTCAATAACCAAATACAGATCCACGGTCAGAATGTCTGTGATACGCTGCCTCTCTGGGCTCTCTGATGCCTGGACTGGTAATTTTCCAAGTCCCGCAACAAGGGCTCTGCTCACTTTGTTGCTCATGAACTCTCCAAAACCTCCGTGAGTGGACAGAGCCGTCTTCTGAAGCCAGATTCTGATGCCGCCGCTAGTGCCGATCATGCACACTTCCTGCACCAGGCCCTGGCCAGTCCACAGGGGGCTGCAAGGCAGATCCAAGCCACCAGGTCACAGCAGTGTCAGTTCACTCTTTCTTTTTATTTCTCTATCTCAAATACAGATCTCTTTTCACATCCGTGTGAGAATTCATGCAAGGACTTGATGAAAATAGAAATGAAAAGTTTCCCGAATATTTGATAGTGAAACATTAGAAATTAAAGGTATCCCTGACATTTCGGTAAGCATAAGGGTTTACAATTGGTCTCCAGGTTTTCAGTGGCAGGACGTTTGGCTTCCTTCAGCTGTGGCACCAGAGATCCACTGTGCATGGTTGACCACAAAGTGAGCTTTCACAATGCTGATGGTCTTCTCATAGTGTGCATTTCTTCCACTTTCTGTGAAATCACATTTGGACCAGAGCTGAAGGTTCTTTCCCTTGACTTCTGGGTCAGATTTCCCTCTTCTGCCTTGCAGGAGAACGCGTATTGAAATAGTCAAAGATGCTCCATGCTTCAAAGCTTTGAGGAGGTGAGATATTCTAAACTGGTATCACCATATCAAAAATATTTAAAAACAAATTCTAGAGTTATTTTTTCTTTGTGCCTGAGGGAAAGAAGGAATTATAACTGAAACCTTAAATGTTGTGATTTTTATTCAGTGTTATTTATAAATCCCTGTATGACCCAACTTTAGGGTTACTCAGAAAGAAAGAAATGGAGTAAAAGGAACTGAAAAGGAAGCAGTAAGAATGAGAGGGTGGCCTGCGTGTGGCTTGGTTCCCAAGTACACGCAGTGTTTAACCCCAAGTCCTGTGTGTATGATGTCCCCAGGGTGGACCCTGACTCCCACTGCGGTGTCAGAGCTCTGAGCTCTACGGGAGGATACAGAGGGACACAGACACGGATAAGCCCAGTGCCCTTGTCACTGGCCTGGGATGCTCTGTGTCACCTCGGCTCTCGACCAAGCCATAAGGCCATCATGAAACGAGGCCTCTCTTCCTGGAACTTCCAGATCCATGAGCTGAAAAAATCTCTTTAACCCCTGTAATTAATGATCGATCGTGAGCCTCCTTTCCTTGAATTCCAAAATTATGCTTCATCTTTCCAAAGAAGTTCAGTCAAACTTAGAGATTCCGCAGCTTGCCAGTCCTCTGAGGATATGCCCCTACTCTCATCTGTCATCTGTTTAGCCACTGGTTGGCTTCCATTCCTAGAGGAGTTCCTACCCACTTCCCATGTGAGCTGGCTCAGTTCTTCCCACCCAAAGTAGCCCTATGGGATTTGTCCTACGCAATCTCCCCAGGCCCCTCCCGTATTTCTTGAGAGACAGTTGAGTCATTGGGCTAAACCATTGCATCGCTCCTGACCCTGTGTTCTCTTGTCCAGGTAGAGACCATGCACACAGGTAGCCTCAGCTAATCTTTGAGTTACAAGCAAAGCAAGGAATCTTCCAGCACTTTCCATATGAACGCATGACCACATGGAAGCGAGCTGACTCATTCTTTTAGTAATGGCGCCCCAATGTCTCCTGAGCCAGTTTGGCCGAGTGTTGAAATAATGAAGGGGGAGCGAGAGCTGAACACTTGCTGCCATGAATCACAGCAGTGACAGAGTTAATACTGGAGAGTCTGTGATCTCTCCTGGACACAAACGCTCCATGGTTTGTTTGCTATCGGCTTCAGGTTCACCACCCATGAAGTAACGCTGCTAACTGACGCACGCTTGCTGTCTTCTGTATGTCAGTGAATCCCATCACCAATTCAATGAGATGCGTGTGATTATCTCACGTTGAGCATTTATGAAATGAGTCACACAAGGAGCTTCATTAGCACAGCAGAAGGCAAAATATCCGTATAAACAAGATAGTTGAACAACAAACCAGACTGGAGATCAATCTGACTCTTAGAACATGTTTATTTGGACAAAATGTTCACGATGATAAATTCTAAAATTCTAAATATATCATTTAATACTACATATTAAAGATCTAATTATTGGCTGTATCTAATCATATGTATAAATGAATTATGACATTCTCTCTTTTTCACTCTCTCTTTCCCCTGGTTACATGACTGTGATTAAGAATTAATGGAGGTACTTTGACCAGTCCATGGGAAAATAGAATTTATAGGTAGGTCTATTTTGGTGCCAGATTTTTTCCCTGTACACAGTTTTTCATGATGCACACTTTCCATGAACTCTTAGGAAAGCCCCTGGTCCTTGCCAGCCTTTCCTGCTCCTGGCCTTGGCCATGGTCCAGCCCTGGCTGTTGCAGGCACTGGGGAGTGGATCAGCAGACAGAACCTCATTCTCTGTCTCTGTCTCTGCCTCTCAAATTAACAACAAAAACAAAGGAAAGAATCCTTCGGATTTTCAATGAAATTCTTTTAGAAATCTCTGTCATTATTTTGACTTTTCCTCGGCAATTTATTTGGGGAACTTTCTTTTTCCCCTTAAATGTTTGGGTGAGGAAAAGGATTTTTCCCATCCTTCCCACATATTTCCTTTAGCCAGGAGCCACTGATGCTTCTCTGATAACCACGATGTTCCCCCATCTGTTGTGTTGAGACAATGAAAGCATTTAGGGCTGGGCCCTCTGGGATGTTGTATGTCTGGCAGCAGCCACGTTCCAGGGGCTGGACCATCTGGGGGTGCAGTTGTGAAGGTGTGGTCACCAGGGCCAGGATGCTGGAGGAGTGGTCAGCTCAGTGGCCTTTTAACCAGATGGTGGGTCGTGTTTCCGGTGCTAGGGAGAAGCAGCAGTCTGCCACCATGTGTGAAACCAGTGCCATGTGGCTTTTCTGCAAGTGGAATGTGTAGTGGACACCAAGGTGAATGAAGCCACACCAGTTCCACATGTTAGGAACTTCCACACTTGCTTCCCGGGTCTGCTCCTGGTTGTGCTGTATCCACAACAGCATTCGGAAGGGGAGCGGGAGACCTGGGAGTCCAGTGCTGAAGGGGCCTCGGCTGCTCCATCACGGTGCCTGGAGGGCATTGCATCCACTGCTGTTTGCATTTTTGTCTTGAGTAAATAAAGGGGACCGACAAGTGAACATACTGACATTATTTGGTCTCATTGTCTTTCTGCTTGTTTTCTGGGTCTTTCTGCGTGCTTTCTCTGGCGACGGTCTGCAAGTCTCATCATGAAGCCCTCTTTGCCAGCTACCATCTCTCTATGGTTGGAAAAGAAAACCATTTCCTATAATTTAGCCTTTGCAATGTTGAAAGGTTTTCGTGGAAACAAAATTAATTAAGCTGAGCCCCTTTGCACAGGTCCCTTGTAATGATTTCCTGAGAATGCAAACAAAATGTCCTAGTGAGTGATAATTCCAGTGTGAATTCCCAGACCAAGTTAAATATCTTCCAAATGAAAAATGTCAGCGCATGTCCTTGTGCCAGAGCCTGGCCGAACTGCGACGTATCACCATTGCGCTTCCTCTTCTGCTCTCGTGTTGGTGTCCTGTGGAGTTGTGGCATTGCCATACCTAACAGTCACAGAGGATATGCTGTCCCCAGCGGTGTTTCCATGTCCTAGTGCATACAATGTCTATGGAAAATTGTCTTGTGTGTGTTCAGATTAAAGATGTGGGCGTTTCAGAAATCCTATTTATGACGTGGCAGTGTTAGGTGCTTCTCAATCGCTCAAGTGTGGCACCAAATAAAAACTTCTGATTTTTTTTTTTTTTTTAGATTTTGTTTTGCCTTCAGCTCTGCAGTGGAGCAGATAGGCAGAGTGCAGCAATGTGTGATTAGAACTCATGAACTCCTACCCTGGAGGTGAAGGAGTCGGCTGTGTGTCGAATGGTCGATGTTCGGCAGCTCCAGCGGTGAGAGATCTGTTATCCAACAAGACAGACACAGGTAGAGTTGCGTCAGGTTAGGTTACAGGCTTTGCTCCAGAGGGAGGAGACGTTAGACACTGCCAAGCCTCGTGTAGAATATACTTCACGTCACTGTTCTCACATTTCCCAGTGAGAAGGAACAAAACAACAGGAAAGAACAAAGTGCAGAGACGGAACCACGCAGATGGTGAGAGAGACTCAGCATCAGGTGGCCACGGTCCAGGCACAGGCCGAAGATTTTAAAACGGGAAGCTGCTTCGTTCAAGAACACAGCAAAGACAATGCTTGGAGGAGTAGGTACAGTACTCGCCTCTTAGAAAGATTAAAGACGATGACCTCACAGACGGAAACAGTGAGCAACACCTCCAGTGGAGTTCCTGTTGAAGACGGGAAGTTGGTCACAGCCTGCAGGGAAAACTGACTTAAGTCTGAGAAGCTGAGGTATTTACTTTGGGCTCTTAAACTGAAGTCACTCCCAGCTGCCTACAATGTCAAGACATGACACGGAGCTCAGTTTTGGTTGGTTTGGCAGATTCGAAGCAATGTGACCTCGGATATTGAGAACGAAAAGTCATCAAGCAAACAGCTGAATGGACATCATAGACGTGAGTCAGAATGCCATTTTATTGTTATTAGAGGCTGAAAAGGAGTTTGGATGATTTTTGAAGCCTTGGTTTTAATTTCAGATGAAAAATAAATTCCAGAGCAGCGTGATTCACGTAGGAGGCTGGCAGTGAGGATTAAATCAGGTTTGGAGTTTTCCCGTAGGAGACAAATGGTAACCCAGCCTGTACCTGATCACCCCAGACCCCAAGCAGAAAATCAGCTCAGAGCCCTTTGCCATCAAATGCGTGCAGAAAATGAGTCACATCATGGATTCAGATCTGAGACACGAGCCTACCCCACAAGTGAAACGTGCGCCTGGACAGTGACGAGCTGAATTTCAGAAACCTGTCACATCATAGGTCCATATCCAAGTCACAGGTAGATCCAACACGTTATATCTGTGTACATACAGCTACACAAGTATACAGCTAGATACAAGCTACATATTGTATGTATTCACAACAATCGTGAAGTACACAGAATATTCCCGTGGAGGTAGCTGTCATTTTGTAATGACTCAGTTTCAGTGGCTCCCCAATAACAGAACCAAGGCGTCAGTGTGGCCCAACAGGTTAAATACACTGGTGTTCTGGCTCCTAGAGGATGCTCTTGGAGGAATTAGGTCTGCGTGGTGAGCTGCAAATTTTCCTTTTAGAGCAAATAGTTAACTTGTTACATAATCAGTCAGATAACAACCAAAACACTTCCATGTAGCCACAACACTTCGGAGAATGAAGAGCGGTCGCGGTCTCATTTTTCTGTGCACCTGCAGGCAGTCTTGCACCCCGGGTGGGCACGTCCATGGCCGAGCACATTCGCGGCCTATGGTGGCCTGCGGCTCGGCCGGGGGCACGAGGTGTTCCATGGCTTCCTTTCTGAATGACAGGGCCACGTGAAGAAAGGAGAGAGATGGAGGCCCAGGCACCTTCCCTGTAGCTCCCGGGGCGGGGCGGGGAGGGGGAGTCTTCGGGTTTAAAACCTTCACGTGGTCCAGGAGCCAAGTGAGAGGGCCGCGCTGACAGGGGGCAGGTTATTAAATTTTACAAAAACAGGCATAGGATAGAATCATAAACAATCTGGGACATAAAGGTACTTCGCTCCTGGAGACGCCAGCATGTATTTCGAACCTACAGTCTGCCTTTATTAACTGTGTTTCGGGAAGGAAGAGAGCATGTTGAAAACTGCTGTTCTCCCGCATATTCACGCTTCAGATACGCACTTGGTGAGCCCCAGGGGCAGAGCCGCCAACGGCTGAGCCTGCTGAGCCAGGACGCGGGAGGAGAGCATCCAGGTTGCCTCTGGCGTCTCTTTAATGCCGGTTGAATACCTGCTTGGGTGAAGACGTGCACATCACAGCTCCCTCTCCTGCAGGAAAGATGAACTCAGCCTTCCTGTAGTCTTTGTCCTCGCTGGGTGTGCATCCCGGTCGCTCCTCGCTCCTCCTCCAGGCCGCAGCAGCCTGACGCTGGTCTCCAGCTCCCTGGGCTGTGTCGGCTCTGACAGATGTCAGGTCTCAGGGCCTTGCCTCCTGCCTTCTCCATTCTGTGTGCCACTGTTGTGGTCGTTTATCTGAGCTTTCCTTCTCTCCGCCTCCAGCCTCCCTCTCTCCTGCACACACACCCCCTCTCCTCTTTACCGTCTGGCTGAACCTCTTCCACATTTCACTCCCTGTCTCATCATGGCTCCGAGGGAGAGCCGATATACGTGCCAGATGGCTCTATGATTCAGTGTGGAGACTTTGTTCTTTGTGAGTTCCTCAAGTTTTATAGAGTGGGGATTTGAGCTGCCGTGGCCTGGATTAAAGGATTGCTCTCGGAAGCTGCCAATCCCCTTTCCTGGCTCCAACGATGAGTTCCTCGCTGTCCTGGCCGCTGGTTCAGTGCCCTCTTTTACCTCTGAATTCCCCCCTTGATGCTGTGTGCGGGGTGCCTCGCTCTGTCCCCATGAATCTCCTGTAACAGACAACAGCAATCTCCTGCAGTTCGGTCCATCCTCCATTCTTCTATGCAGTTTTACAGAAATGCATTCGCCTCCGCCCCTACATGCAGTTGGCCCAGAAGCCCTGCTTTGAGGCTGCCCTGAAGGCCAGGCGTCACGTGGCATCACGCGTGGGCTTGCTCTGCCGCTTCAGTGACCGAGAAGCCGAGGCAGGCGTTCGCCAGGCAGGGCTGGACCAGGTCGGGTGAGCACCACTCGCTTCCTGGAAGCCGAGCAGTCTTGTGTGCTGATAGAACCGCCAGGATCAGGACGCAGCTGAGCCACGCATTCTCCCCGTCACGGTTTTCCTCCCCACAGACTGCGCAGCAGGCTGTGCTGGGAGCACATGTTGAGTGCTCTGTTTATTACACTGGAGCTGGAAAGCCTTCCTGGGCTTCAGTAAAAAATGGAGAATACATAAAATTCACCTAAACCGTAGAACAAAAATGACATTTGTTTTCTAAAATAAAGCCCAATTTGTGCAAACCCAAACACCATCAGAATGATACATTTCTTGAATTCCTCAATCATAAGGAACAAAGCTCCGTTCCCAGTCCCTGCTGCTGATGGCTGCACATCCTTACAAAGTTAATTAGTGATGCAGCACAGAACGCCCGAACTTTACCTCCCCCCTGGGATAAGGCAATTGTCTGCAAACCTGTGCTAAATATTTTGTTTAATCCTCCTCCCACGTAGACAAAACTCTGAGTCCTGTTGCTGCGACTCACTTTGGAGCGACATCTGTCGAGTGCACACAGGCAGGCTGATGACAGAACAGGGACCTCAGCGACAGGGCACCCGGGGCTCTCCGGGAACCCCAGGCCCATCTGTCCTCTTCCCCTGCCGTGGGAGGGGACACCCCGCTGCTGAGGGGATTGCACACTTCCCACGTTTACGAAAAAACCGAGTTGCTGATCCCAGGGCTGTTTCCACCTGTAGTCTGGGGTGGGCCGGGGGGCGGGGCTCTCCCCATGCTGATGAGGATTTCGGATCATCAAAGCCTCCGTGGATGCAGGACACACCCTGCTGAGACATCCTGGCCCTGGGTGTCCATTTGTGTCCGTAATGGAAAGAACTCAAGAAGGAAGATCCCATCAGCAACAGAAGCGCAGAAGCTTTGCATCTTCCACTGCTTCCAGGAAAAGCGGAGCCTGGGCTTGCATGGGGCAGATTCCCTTAGCCAAAGTGAGGAACGGAAGTTCTGGAAAAAGTCATATGTATGTGTGCCTGGTGCTGACAGCCCAAACCTGGAGAACAAAGGGGATAAATGGTGTAGAACACCATCGTTGAATTGGCGTCAACTCCTTTCCTTTGCCACGTTTCACCCAGAAATGCGGGTGTGAGCACTGGGCTGGCGGAGGAGCCAGAAGATCCCCAGACGGATCCGGTGAGCTGGGTCCAGCCCCCTCTGTCACTCAGCACTAGCAAATAGGGGCGGGACCCAGGGCAGGAGGTCAACAGTGGCAGGTTCATGAATATTCTGCACCACTTTCCTAGTAGAATGACCCAGGAAGAGGGTGTGAGGAAATTTAATGACTTAAAAGTGGGAAGACATGAGAAAATTGGTTTTGAAAATATGTTTTAACTCTTCACTGTCTAACCTCATAGTCAAACACCTCAAGTCAAGAAATTATATTGACTCTGCAGTATAAGTTTATTTATTATCCTTTTCTTCATTCAACAGGAATTAATCAGGGACCTGCTATGTTGGAGACATGAGGAAGAATGCGTGGGCTGTCCAGCAACTGAATACAGTATTGCATTAGTGTCACAATTAAAACCAGACGTGCTTGACCATGAGACTATAGGCTACCAGCTTATTTTTGCTGAAGGCTGCAGCGGGCTAGCGATTAATCTGTACTGTAATTAGGCCATCGGAATCCATGAGGCCGGCTTCACTTGGTGCTCAGCTGCCGATTCTGCATCAGTAAAATCCATAGCTCTATGGTGAGGAGAGCTCACCATAATTAAAAGTGCTATTGAGCTAAACACAATCACCTGTGTTTCCCTCCCTATGCAGTGCTGTTGGCCCCAGAAGCAGAGTTGAGGCTAGTCTTTTCTGCATTCTTGTTGGACATTACTTATAAAAATGCCCAATTCAATGTAGCAGCAGAAAGTACCAAAATCAAATGTGGGAAAATGTCTGACTGCAGAGGTGGGCACCATGCCCCGCTCCCCTGAAGCCAGGGCCCTCTGGGTTCAGCAGGGAACACTGGGCTCCTAGATGGCGTTTTGATGCTGGGAGCAGCTCCTGAAGGCCCATAGACTTGCACTGCCATTGACTTGTTAAAAACAAAGGCATCAGGGCCGGTGCTATGGTGTGGCGGGTAAAGCCACTGCCTGTGATGCCGGCATCCCATATGGGCACAGGTTCATGTCATGGCTGCTCCACTTCTGATCCAGATCCCTGCTAATGCCCTGAGAAAGCAGCAGAAGATGCCCCAAGTGTTTGGGTCCCTGCACCCACAGGGGAGACCCAGGTGAAGCTCCTTGATTTGACCTGGCCCAGTGCCAGCTGTTGCGACCATCGCGGGGAGTGAACCAGTGGGGGAAAGATCTGTCTCTGTGTCTGTTTCTCTTTCCCTCTCTCTCTGTAACTCTTTCAAAATAAATCAATATTTTTTTAAAAAGTGAATTATCACTTAACAATAAAATCAGTTATGCAAAAGGTCCTCATTAGTGAGTATAATCACAAGGTGCATAATAGTTTCATCAAGAGGGAAATACCTAAATAAAATGAGTGTGATGTAACCAGATAGGTCTCCTCTCCATTCTTTACCAAATTAAATAAAAATGTACAGATGTGGTTAATTTACAGAGGATGTCTCCAACTGCAGGTTAGTCATTTTCCCTGGCTCACCCCCAAATGCCCCTGATGGCCAGCCTGGGCCAGGCTGAAGGTGAGAAACAAGGACGCGATCTGGGTCACCCATGCAGGTGACAGAAACCCAAGTATCTGAACCATCACTGCTGCCTCCCAAGGTCCACATTAGCAGGAGGCTGGAACCGGGCGTGGAGCCCGGGCCGGAATCTTTGCTCTCCTAAATGGGGTGTCCCAAGCGGCATCTCAGCCACCAGGCCCTGTAAAAAGTATTTAGTGGCTAAATGAACAAGACTGCACAAGGATGGGGCTACTAAATTATAGCTCATTTATTAAACTCGGAGTTAAACTGGCATGCGTAATTTATATTTTTTGTGACAGATTGAGTTAGATAAGTAGTAGTGGGAGGCTATACTTATGCAATATTAGTACAGATTCTGACTTCACACTCCCTCTTGCCTCAAAACAAACAGGCAAATAAAACAGAGTCATAAGAGAGAATCATTTTTGCTGTGTATTAGGAATTCTTTGAGGGAGCCAATGCTGTGGTACAGCAGGTTAAGCCGCCATCTTTGGTGCTAGCATCCCATATGGGTTCCAGTTCGAGAGCCGGATGCTCCACTTCCAATCCAGCCCCCTGCTAATGGCCTGGGAAAGCAGTGGAAAATGGCCGAAGTCCTTGGGCCCCTGCACCCACATGGGAGACCCAGATGAAGCTCTTGGCTCCTGACTTCAGCATGACCCAGACCTGGCCGTTGCAGCTACTTTTGGGAGTGAACCAGCGGGTGGAAGATTGCTCTCTCTCTGTCTCTTCCTCTCTGTCTATAATGCTGACTTTCAAATAAAATAAATCTTAAAAAAAGAATTCTTTGAGATTAAAATGAACAAAAACAAACATGTATTTCCCCAATGGCTGCTTAGTTTCCAGTTGCTGCCCCTCTATGAGTCTGAGGCTCTGTGTGCCTCCAGGGAGTTAGAATTAATCCAGGAGAAAGCCAATGTCTTAAGATTTTAAATAGGACATTTGACTCAAAGACACCATAAATTCTATGAACTTCCAAGACTTTTTGCATTTTGTTTTGACTGATTTGCTTTAATGTGGCTCTCTGTTGAAGAATATTCTAGGTCCTTGTGATGTCAGACTTATTATGTCCGTCTTCAGTTGACCCACTCATTTTATAATTTCACATGTGGCCTAAATCCTTGTATTCCAGAGCTTTTGCCTCTGAACATATTTTCATTCATCTTGACCTAATGAGTATGAAATCTATACAGCTGACGATGTTTCCCTCTCAAGCTTTAGCCTCCAAAGTAAGATTTCTAGGACAGAACACACCTCTTCCTCCACCCCTTCCCCAGCCCACCCAGTTATGTTCTTAATTCTGGCTGCTGGAACTGCTGTCCACGTCCATGGACACGTTGTCCATGGCTTTCGTGACCTCCTCTGCCTCCCCTTTATGCCTGTACACAACTTGTCTCCAAACTGACCCCCGCAAGGCAGCTGCAGTTCACTCTGCTCCTTGTTGTCCAAGTGACTTTGCATCTCACTGGGAGCCCCTCCTCCATGTCTTTCCCCACAGGATCAGCCTGGGGATCACAGCAGAGAACACTTCCTAAGACCCAGATCCAACCCTGACGTTCCACTGCTGCCTCTCTCCAGGGCGAATGCCTTGTTTGTCCTACAACAGTCAGCTCTGGCTTGAGTCCCTCTCCCTTGCCCAGCGCTGCTCTTCCTGGAATATGTTTTCTCCTGACTTGCCTTCTGTTGCTCTCCACAAAATACTGCCCTCCTCCAGCTGTTTCCTACTCAGATCATCCTTCTCAATAGCTGCCTCTCCAGTGTTAGTGTCCTGTAATCTCTCCCTCTGAGCTTGGGCTCCCTGACATAGAAACAGAGTGGGTTTCTCTTGCATTGCCAGTGTTGGACATACTCTTTACACACAGTAGTCATCTAATAAGAACATGTGTATTACGTGAATAAGTGTCCACGAATATACAAGTATTCAGTTGCATAATTTCAGTGAATAAATAACAACTCTTCTGCACCTGACGCTCTCCTAGGTTCCATTCTAAAACCAATAAATGAAGCGGACAATAATGCCTGCTTTTGGGTTCTTACACCAAACTTAAATTCAAAAGTGGTCTTTACAATGTTTACTTACTGTATACAAAGTTAATGCCATTGCTAACAATAAGATCACCTAGATTTTTGAGTTTGGAGATGCCACTAGAAATACTGATACTGTCAGATAGGAGTTGGAGACATTTCCTATGAATATTGTTTTAAGATGCACATTAGATAGTGGGTTACTCATGCTTTGTGGAATTCCTTATTTAAGTTACTTCTGGTATTATTGGCACTGGCTCCTGAGTACAACTTAGCAGTTCTTTGACTCTAACCTGATTTATATCGGGAAATACATAACCACCTGATGTAAATCTCTATGGAATCTAAGCATATAAAATTCGGGGATTCGACACCCTGTGGATTTTCCGAGGTTCTGCAAGCTGCTGTAATGTTGCTGAGCATTATAAATGAGGACCGAGCTGTCCTTCACACGACTACGATTTGCCTATGTATAGTAAATCGTCTTCTTGAATGCGTTAGCCTAGAAATCAAATCGAATTTGACTTCCCTGGTTCCCAGAAGAACCGGCATTTCTTCAGCATTTCCTCCGTCTCTTCAGTGACCTTCCAACCACAGCTGCTGCACATCTGCCCTGCAGTTGTTACCAAGCTAATTGTTCTGTCGGGGGAGGAGAGCAAAGAGCTTGTGGACAAATGAAGACGACATTGAGGAATCCACCAGATACTGCGGCCACCAGGGCCCGTGGGTAGCCATACCCTGAGATATATTCTATGGGAACAAAGACAGAATTCTTATCAGTTTTCGGTGTTTGGAGGGGGGGTGTTTCCAGGTGGTTTCCTTAAGGAAACGAAATTAACTAAGACATGAAACATTTGGTGAAGGATGAGAAGAGAGGATGAGGGCATAATGTTCATCATGGACAAAAAACAACTGGTGGCCGGCGCCGTGGCTCAACAGGCTAATCCTCCGCCTTGCGGCGCCGGCACACCGGGTTCTAGTCCCGGTCGGGGCACCGATCCTGTCCCGGTTGCCCCTCTTCCAGGCCAGCTCTCTGCTGTGGCCAGGGAGTGCAGTGGAGGATAGCCCAAGTGTTTGGGCTCTGCACCCCATGGGAGACCAGGAGAAGCACCTGGCTCCTGCCATCAGAACAGCGCGGTGCGCCGGCCGCAGCGCGCTACCGCGGCGGCCATTGGAGGGTGAACCAACGGCAAAAAGGAAGACCTTTCTCTCTGTCTCTCTCACTGTCCACTCTGCCTGTCAAAAAAAAAAAAAAAAAAAAAAAAACTGGTGAGGGGCACAGGGGAAAGTTAAGAACATGTACAGTGTGTGTCCAGCTACATGTCCACACGCAGTCAGACTGCACAGAACTTGAAGTGGGTCGCGCATACTTTCCACATTTGTACTGAGCTGATAGAGCAGCAAAAGGTCTAAGGAGAATGGTGACTGCTCACACTGACTCCTGTTTGTACAGATGAAAAGTCCAAAGTGGACGAGGAGACAACAACTGAGAGGCCATTGCATATTGCTGCAGCAGTAGCCATGCTACCATGGGAGCAGTGGGATCTGGGCCCTGGAAGAATTAAAAAATTAAAAAATTAAAAAACTGACAGAATACCTAGGTGAGAGCCAGAATCAGGAGGGAAAGTTTTTGTTCTTAGACAGGTTTGTCAAAATACTGAACAGACCATTACAAATATGTGTCTGAGCACAGACAAAAGTTAAGGGGAGGTACAAATTCTGACGCCATGCTTACAAAGTCAGTAGACCAGTGGGAGGCATTGATGGCAGTGATAAGCCTCGCTGCCCTCCAAAGATGGCCGACGTGTTGACGTTCAGACTGAGTGATGCCATCTTCCCAAAGTCACAGCTGTGCGCAGAGATGAGAGCCAGAATCTTGGCATTCATGGCAACGGTGGAACCAACAACCAAAACCTGAGGAACAGCACATGCAATCTTCTACTTGGTTACCTCAAAAGCCATGAATGAGTATCCTCACCCTGTCTTTTATGACCTTGTCTAAATATGATCAGAGTCGGCGAACTTGGAAGGCTTCCATAGCCTTGGCAACTCATGATGACAGCCTAGGATGGTTACTGGTGCCATAAACTAGAGTGTCAATTTGTTGGGTCAACAACAGGAGTCACCGTGCACTTGCTCCCCATGTGGGATCTCTGTCCTTAATGTGCTGTACATTGTGATTTAATGCTATAACTAGTACTCAAACAGTATGTTTCACTTTGTGTTTCTGTGTGGGTGCAAACTGTTGAAATCTTTACTTAATATATACTAAATTGATCTTCTGTATATAAAGAGAATTGAAAATGAATCTTGATGTGAATGGAAGGGGAAAGGAAGTGGGAGAGGGGAGGGTTGCGGGTGGGAGGGAAGTTATGGGAGGGGGAAGCCATTGTAATCCATAAGCTGTACATTGGAAATTTATATTCATTAAATAAAATATTAAAAAAAAAGCCATGAATGAGCCACACCTTCAGTCTGCCCGGAAATGCTGTGTGTGCTGCAAGGCTACAAGACGAAGCCACAAATCTTCACACAGTGAGTGTAAAACCTTGGTACACAACCTGGTGGGAACTGACTTCCAACTCTATCCATCACTGCTAACTTATTCTCTGTTTTCCTGGCATCTGCTTTCTCTTTTCCCACAACAAATCTGCCTTTTATGTCTTATTCCTCCCTATCCATGTAAGGCTGAATTGTACCGGATCGAGTGCCACCTCTATCAAGATGTAATCTTGTCTTAACTTCCTACATGTCTGCCCACCCTTAGCCTATAGAGATGGTTGTCACCTCCAAATTCCCAAAATTCTTAGTGACTTCACTGTATATTAGCTCCTAAGATATAGATTTCTCATAGTCTCTGAGTTTTAAGAACTTAAATCCTTACTAGATTAGGAGCAGATATTTACAAACAGTTGTAAAATCTTTCATTTTTATTTATTTAACACGGCTTTCTTATTATAATCTACAGCTCTATAGAATATTGTATAATGTACAAATTAAGGCACTGAATAGACCAGAAAGAGCAAAAATAAATTAGGAAAAAGCACAACATACAGCACAGTTTCTCCATGATGCACAGCACAATCCATGAACCTAGCAAGTTACGTAGCAGCATGGGAAGGTTATGCAAGCAGCATAGAGACTGCGACTTTTCAGGTTGTTTCATCTTTTTTCAATGGTTGTGGGGATCCTAGAGTAGACGATGTAGCTGATGAGTGGAGTGCACACTCTGGCAGATGGCTCTTAGGCTTCTGTGGCTTAAGATCGTCAGGAAGATCTTCAGAGAGGACAAAGAGGTCTCACCCCTTGGCCCCTCTAAATGCAGGAGAATTGGACACAGGCCCCACAGCCCTGCTTAGAGTAACACCACTGTGTTCTTTTCAACTCCACCAAAGCAGGCAATGAAAACGTCTTCGTACATTGGGAATTTGCCATGATGTTTACTCGACATGATGTTAACAACGCCAGCAGTTTCTTTATTAAATTCTAATAGATTTTAAAGGCTAGGACTCCTAACACAGGCTTTTATGATGATTGAATCTGCAAGAAACAAACTTTAATTTCTAACAACATTTTAATTAAGTCCAGGCAGAGTTGTCCTTGAAATTTCTGGGCTGTTCAGGAGCTGGCCCCATTTTCCTTGTAACCCAGGAAGCACACAATCTTTGCAATTATGTGGTGGAAAAAAATGTGTTTGCGAATATTTTTCTTAATATTTCTCTCCTGAGACTTCCAAGAGAGTGGTTGAACTGGGATGTTCCAGTGTAAAAAGTTAAGCCCTGAATAATGACAAACGTCCTGTCTCTTAATCCAATCACATTCTGAGAAGCATTAGAACTGCAAGGCAAAGTGATCCTGCTCTGCTTTGTGGATGGACTGGAAGGTGATGCCGAATGGAAGAGCCTTCTGCCAGGACGCATCATCTTGTCTGTGGCTTTGTTCCGCTATCTTGCCCTCTCTCCAGTCTTTTCTTCACTGTGCCAATATCTAGTCAGAGCCATTGTGACGGTCACGGAAGTTAGAAGGTGTTCCTGAACGGAATAAGTAAGCCAGGCAACCTCAAGGAGAATTCAGAATGAAAATGCAAATTGGCTTTGGAGGAGAGGATTGTCTAACTTCATCTCTTAGAAAGCCTCAGAGTTCTTTGAAATTTTATGCCAAGAAAGAGCGAATCAGTGCCCCTAGCAAAACCATTGCCTGCTCAGAACAGACAAGGTGGGCGACTGGCCCACTGAGAAAATGGGTGGACAAGGCCTTTCCCCTGGTAAAAGATTTATCACAAAAATATTCAGCTCAGTGTAGAAGAGCCACAACAGAGGAAGCCCACACATAACAGATTAATGGAATGCTGTAATTCCATGCACAGGGCACGTTTTTGTTCATTTGTCTGTGGTAGCTAGGGAAGTGACTCAGTGCAGGATTCTCCTCATTTGTTCTTCACGGTTAGGAACCCAGACAGGGTGTAATCCTTGTCCTCCGTTCTACTTTCTTATTGGGTAAACATAAGGCAAGTGCAGAAGGAAGAATAAAAACTGTCTGTTATTGATGCAAATCCTCTGCCTCTGTGATGGTTCTTGTTTGTGCAAACTTCAGACAAAATTTTATGGTATGGAAATGGGTAAGCATACTTTAATTGGTGTTTTATAGTTCAAATAAAGGATGTTAATCCAAGGTATGATCCAGTTTTTCAAATGCTACCCAGATCTGAAGGAATAAATGGGCTGAGGAAAGCCTGCTGGACACTGGACCGGAGAACAGGAACAGAAACGTGGTTAGGAGCGTATGTGACAGACAGACTGCGGGGGTAACGGCAGGGATGGGTACTAAGTCAGGACAAGTAACGAATAGAAGTCTCAACTTCCAGAAAATAGGCGTTTGCATATGTGGAGGCCTTCGGGGGGGGGCAGAAATTATAACTGAACATTTAAGAAAGTTCCTTTTGTAGAGCAAACAAAATTAGAAGGAATGAACGTAGAAGATGTTTGCTGTAGGTTGTCAGATTATGAAGATGAGCCCCCCCCCCAAAAAGCAATAAAACTGGGACTGCAGTTGTAGGTGGGGAGTCCTTGTCCAGAGACATCTCAAACTGAGAAGAGAGCAGAGAAAACTTGGAAAGGAAGAAAAATAAAACACCCACCTGCCCTTTGTAAAAGTGTCTTTGAAATCGTCCCTTTTCCAAGGGTGTATTTGCACCCTGAAAACATAAACGGATGAGCCATGGAGACTTCACCTGTCTGGCGGGTGCAGGGCCTTCCCTCGATGGGCTGCAGAGGTAAAACGCGAGGCGTCCATGTCCTTCCCAGGGAAGCATCCTCAGAAGACGACAGCGCAAGGCCCCAGACGGTCCTGTGCCGGAACACAGCACACACTGCAAACCCAAAACACAAGATGCAGCCCAAGTGATGAAAATAAGTGCATGCAAACAGCTGAAAAGGTGATGGAAGAAAGCGCGGTTTCTTCTGGGATGTGAGGAGAGGCTTCTCGGCTGCTTGAATGGACCTGGTCAGGTGCAGTTCTCTCCACAGTGGCTGGGGCAGGGAGGAAGATGCCCCTGTAGCAGACTGAGCGTGAACAGGCAGTGCTGTCGGTAAACAGGTCAGCTGCCACGCTTGTGAGATTTCAAACGTTTGTGGAAAACAGGATGGAAAGATAAGTTCATTTTTGTGCAGAAAGTTTTTTAAAATTCTGCATACAAATGGCATTCAAATGAAACACGACACATGGATCACATTTGTGTGTGTGTTAATTCCGTGTTTCCCTGGGCTTTTTGCATTAGCCTTGCCTGGCAGAGTTCGCAGGGTGGACACACTTTTCCTAAAGGCACAGGCCCTCAATGCTTCAGGCTCTGCAAGGATTCGGCTCTGCACCTGCAGGATCAATGCTGCCCTCGGTGTGAGATGCATCGCTTGCTGTGTTCTGTGAACCTTGGTTACAAAAACCAGATGGGGTGGGGCTCTGCATTCCACCTGTGGGCCAGACTTTGATGAACCCTGGTATCTGGTTTGAGCTTTATTTTTAATTATTTATTTCAGTCATTAATCTACCTAACAAAGCTTGTAAATTACATATGTATACCTAGGGTTTTTTTTTTTAATCTTGGTACAAGGAATTCCCCTTTGAGTTCCTGCTAGAAAAGTATTATGGGGGGGCCGGCGCTCTGGCCTGAAGCACCAGTATCCCATATGAGCACTGCTCCACTTCTGACCCAGCTCTCTGCTATGGCCTGGGATAGCAGTAGAATATGGATCAAGTCCTTGGGCCCTTGCTTTCATGTGGGAGACCCAGAAGAAGCTCCTGGCTTTGGATCAGTGTAGCTCCGGCCATTGTGGCCATTTGGGGAGTGGACCAGTGGATTGAAGACCTCGCTCTCTGTCTCTACCTCTCTCTGTAATTCTGTCTTTCAAATAAATAAAAATAAATCTTAAAAAAAAGAAAATATGTACCATTGATGTAACGTGACCAAAATATAATTTAAAAAAAAGAAAAGTATTATGGGATTGATTGTGTTCCTTCTAGAAAGATATGTGGAAATCCTCATGCCTCTATTGCAGAATGTGACCTGACAAGCAAACAAGCTTGCTGCACATGAATTAGTTGAACTGTGTTAAAGTCACACAAAGACCAGGTGCAAACAAGGTCACAGAGAGAAAGCACATGGCACCAGCAGCCGCATATGATGAAGGAAGCAAGAATTGCATATGGTGAGCGAATGAGGAGTCACACATGACGATGGAGCCAGGAGTCACACATGACGATGGAGCCAGGAGTCACACATGATGACGGAAGCAGGAGTCACACATGATGATGGAGCCAGGAGTCACACATGACGATGGAGCCAGGAGTCACACATGACGATGGAGCCAGGAGTCACACATGATGACAGAAGCAGGAGTCACACATGACGATGGAGCCAGGAGTCACACATGATGACGGAAGCAGGAGTCACATATGATGATGGAGCCAGGAGTCACACATGACGATGGAGCCAGGAGTCACACATGATGACAGAAGCAGGAGTCACACATGACAATGGAGCCAGGAGCCACACATGATGATGGAGCCAGGAGCCACACATGATGACAGAAGCAGGAGTCACACATGACGATGGAGCCAGGAGCCACACATGACGATGGAGCCAGGAGTCACACATGATGACAGAAGCAGGAGTCACACATGACGATGGAGCCAGGAGCCACACATGATGATGGAGCCAGGAGCCACACATGATGATGGAGCCAGGAGTCACACATGATGATGGAGCCAGGAGCCACACATGACGATGGAGCCAGGAGTCACACATGATGACAGAAGCAGGAGTCACACATGATGACAGAAGCAGGAGTCACACATGACGATGGAGCCAGGAGCCACACATGATGATGGAGCCAGGAGCCACACATGACAGCGGAAGCAGGAGTTGGCATCAACAACTGCAAGCCCGGGATTACCGGGGTTGCTCGTGACACAGCAGACCACGAGGAATTCGTGGGTCAGACTCCTCCTCCACTCCTCCAGGCAGCGTGGGTCTGCAGACACTCTCTTGGTTTCCGGAACGGTGAGACCATCTCTGTTGTTTTCATCAGCCAGTTTGTGGGCCTTGGAGAAGCAGGTCCAGGGAACTTCCAATACAGATGCAATCATTCCTTCTGCACAGGACACTTCCCCTCCACTAGAATTTACGTAAAAATTCCTTAGCACGGTCTTCAAAGTCCACAGAGACCCTGCATAGTACTGACTGCTCACTACACCGTGGCGGGGACGCCCAGCACCTGCGGCGAGGAGAGCTGTACTTCCCTGTCTTTCCAGCGCTGCTGCAACCCCCTCACTCCACAACGACTACAGCCTGAGACATTCGCCGGTGTCTTGGCCAGCTGGGGCTGCCATAAAAATGCTAGAAACAACAAATGTCTATTTCTCACTGTCCCAGAGGATTTAAAGTCCAAGACCAAGACCCCAGTGGATACAGTGTCTGGTGAGGGTTTGCTCTCGCCCATCCTCACGGGATGGAGGGGACAAGCAGCCTCTCACAAGGGCTCTAATCCTGTTAATGAGGGCACAGCTCTCACGGCTCGGTCACATTCTGAAGGCCACTCTTCTTACTGCCACAGCTCTGGCAGCCAACGTGTGAACTCTGGAGGGACACCAGCATTTATATCATGCATTCTACCCAAGCTTCCCCAAATCTGTCTTTCTCAAATGCAACGTATGCTCATTCCATCCCAATAGCCCTCAAACTCAACTTTTGCAGCACTGGCTCAAAAACCTCAAGTCGAGTCTCATCTAACTATTGCCTAATCAGACATGCATGGGACTGAAAGGTGTGATTCCTCCTGAGGCAAACTGCCTTCCAGCTGTGCGCCTGTGAAACCAAACAAGCAACGTGTTTCCAAAGCAGGAGCACAGAGCAGGCACAGGAGAGATGTCTCCATTCCAAACTGGAGAAATAGGAAAGAAGACACTGCAGGTCCTGACCAAATCTAAAACCAGCAGGGCAATCATAAGTATTAAGGCTCCAGAATAGTCCTCCTTGACTCTATTTCCTAGAGTCATGAGATAATCCATTGCTGCTGTTTCAAGCAATGCGCTCTGGGGTGGAAGGGCCAAGCTGACTCCCTCAAGCCCTTTAATAAGGCTCCACCCTCAAGAACTGAAACCTCCTGAAGACCCACCCTTTTATCAAAGAGCATTGGGTGTTACATTCCCAGTGTGACTTTTTGGGGTTGCAAACATTCAGATCACAGCAAACACTGATCTCCAGTCACTTCCCCGAGTGCCTACCTGCTACAGGCATTGCCGTGGGGGTGAGAATTCAGCATGAATTTGGGGGACGCACAAGCATTCAGACTGTGGGAGTTGACTTTACACTTCATTTTTCCTGTTGACAAAACAAGAAAAGGTGCCTGATTTGAAATCTGCAAATTAAAATGATGGTGGGAAATAACACTGGTTGGCAGATCTGTCATCTGATGTTCATTCAGTTGCCTGGACCAACAGCTGTCTTCCAGGACAGGGGAAAGCTCATGGGGAAACGACCCGTGTGGCCGTAACTTTCCATCCTCCTGCTCAGTAAGGTACATTAGTGCAACAGTGGTAAGGTAGTAATTACAGATATACAGTGCGTGCTCGTTACCAGGTGCTCTCTGAGTGCTTTGTGTGTATGGACATATTTATAATTTATGATAGTATTGCAAAGCAAGCTCTGTTATCATCATTTAAGAGTTGAAGAAATTGAGGCACAGCAGGCTGAGATAACTTGCCCAAAATCACTAATCTGGGAAGTAGCAGACCTGGGAATTCATCCAGGTGCTATAAATCCTGGTCCCAGGCTTTCAACCATTAAATTTTATTCTGTAATTAAGCTGCCTGACGTGTCAGTGCAGGAGATACAGCAGATTCATTATCACCGCCAACCCAAGAGCCTTGAATTCCTGCACAAAGTTTTGGAAATGACCTGGCTTTGCTCTGGGAGACAAGGAGCGCCCTCTTGCCTCGCCTTGGTTCAGCCAGTGCTGGTCAATCTAAGGAAAGCACCTGCATTTATTATCAGCGCTCCTGAAATGGCTGTGGGCGACAAGATCACAGAGACCCAGTCAAGGCAACCCCGGGTTGTCTCAACAAGCCCAGGCTGTGGAGTTCCATCCTGTGACCTGCAGGGTAGTGTGCCACCTGCATTCCTCAGCCCTATCAAACCCAGGCAGCCTCCTGTGGGAAGCCCTTACCTTGTACACTGAGTTGTGCCAATCCAACAAGCAGAGGCTGCAGGGCTGGGTAGTGCATGAACCTACAAAAACTATAAACATAAATGAGTGACGAGTTTAATTCTTGAGGATGCCTCTCTGGGCTGCAAACAGAACAAATATCCATTCCTGGAAGTTTAGTCCTGCAGAAGCAGAGAAGTGTCTTTGCCCCTGCGTTCACTTTACCTTTGATAACACAAGAACTTAGGGGCTTCTGTAAGGGAGGGGAAAGCCAGAGGTGGGATTTTCCAACCAAGGACAACTATGCATAGCAGCACATGCACCTGCTTGGCATTTCCTGTGGAAACACAGGGCAGAGGAAAGCAAACTCTGAGAATGCATGACACCGTGACTCCTGTTGATCACAACCGCATGAGGTAACTTACTCAGTTTCCCATGGGAGGAAAGCAAAGCAGGAGACCTGTCACGTGTTGAGCTTACATCCACTGACGTGGGAGAGCATGCTCCCCCTGGGGCCTACGTGGACCCTGAATGTGAAAGAAAGCTCATTGCTGCACACAGCACCTTCCCGGGCATTTCGAGGATCTCCTGCTCCACTTACAGCTCAGAGGCGGCAGCAGCAGCCATGTGCCTTTTTTTTTTTTTTGCAACCCAGCAGCATTGCTTGTGATCAGCTGGGTGGTTCTTCTGCTCCATGAGGCACTGTGAGGTCAAACTTTCGTCTGCATTTAGCTGGGAGCTCAGGAGAGATTGGCATTTCCATGAAGATAACTCAAACCCAGTATTTATCGCTATATGGTTCCTCATTATCTTTAGACTGGTCCCAGTTTCCGTACAGCATGGTAACTGCCCCAGGTGGGAACGTTCCAACAGGAAGAACCTCAATTCACAAATGTCTCTCCGTGCTCTGCTCATATCCCCCCTGCTGACTTCAAGTCTGCCAAAGTCAGTCCCAGGGTCGAGCCCAGGGTCAGGGTGATGACCAGCTAACAGGAGAAATAAAGGAAGACGTGGTGGCTCCTTGGGTTCACTGATGCAATCACAGGAAGAAGCAACTGCCTGCTCCACAGGGTCTAGCAATTCACAAAGTCCTTCCTCTCCAGTTCTCTTTCTCTGAAAATGGGTTCCTTAGGTCTGCTTAGACTCTGGAAACAGTTCAGGAAAACTTACTCTCTACCAGTAGGCAAGAAAGTAGCCAAGTGCACCTGACTGTAACTTAATACAGTTTTTTTCCTAAAGAAATTGTATTTATTTATTTATTTGGGGGGAGAAAGAGAGAGAGAGAGAGAGAGAGATCTTCCATCCACTAGTTCACTCCCCAAATAGCCACAACATCCAGAGCTTGGTTGCTTTGAAGCCAGGAGCCAGGAGCTTCTTCCAGGTCTCCCAAGTGGGTGCAGGGTTTCAGGCACTTGGCCCATCTTCCACTGCTTTCTCAAGCCATAGCAGAGAGCTGGATCAGAAGAGGAGCAGCAAGGATACGAACCAGCGCCCATACAGGATGCCAGCACCACAGGCAGAGGCTTAGCCTGCTATGCCACAGTGCTGGCCCCAAGATGATTCCAAAAAAGAAACAGTTGAACCATGTAAAAAAATTCTGCCAACTGTTACATGACTCTTGGCATTTTGAAACTTCCCCTTCCGGAATTATAGAAAAAATGGGTGAGGTGTTAATTATGTTGTAGTATTTTGGGGAGACATTTTTTGGTCCACAGCTGAGTGCCTGGGTTCAAGTCCCAGCTGTGCCGTTGGTTCCAGCTTCCTCCCAGAAGGCAGCAGATGATGGCTCCAGCAGTGTGGTTCCTGCCACTGATGCGAAGACACAGACTGAGATCCTGTTCTCAGCTTGGCTCCAGCTGTGTCAGGCATTTGGGACTTGAATCAGCAAATGGGATATATCCTCCTGTCTGTCTGTCTCTCCCTCTGTGTCTCTCTTTAAAAATATATTAGTATCAAGAGTGTTTACATTATCACTAAACTGTGCCATAAAATAAACCTGAAGATGCTTTTCTAGTTAGAAATACAGAGCAATGCTTCGTGCATGGATGTTTCAGTCTTCGCATGAACATAGAACATGGAGAGGTCAGGTCATTGATGTAACCTGTGCTAGGTGACCAGGTACAAAGACGTGCTGTGAGGAGGACCCTCCTTTCTAGGGGAGTGAGTCCCTCTGTGGGAGTCCCTGAAAGGTGTCTCCTTTGCCTTTCATGGTTTCAGAGACCTTGGACGGGTCCCTCTTGCCTGGGCCACAGTGGAGATTCTAATGGGCTTCACCTCACCTGGTTCTCAGCAGGAGCCCTGCCAAGGACTCTGCTTCGCCCCCGGCCGTATGCTGCAGTATGTCTCTATTGCTGTGGGAGCCAAACTCTGACGCGCTTCATAAATTTTTGGATGAACTTGCAGAATGTGAATTCAAAAATTAATGAGCATGGATTAACACTCTCCCTGGGCAGTCTTTGTTTATGTGCTTAACACATTAGACCCGTGACCCATTCAAATCATTTTCATTGCATTATTGCAAACCTATGATCCAGACAGGTGCAGTGCAATTGGATAACACACCCTAATAAATAACACCATTGTCCTAGCAGCTTCATTTGCTCAGCTGAAAAGGTGTGGAGCCCTGGGGCTCTGTGTAAGTAGAAGCTTACCCAGTTGTCTCAGGAGAAAGTAAGCAAGTCAGGGCAAATTTAAACTAAGACTTCAGATTAAAAATTATATTTACAGTGATAGCAAAATACAGAAATAAAATCTAACGTTTTCAGTAAAGAATGTAGCACAATTGAACTAGTCAATGAAGTGACAAACCTTGTAACTGGGTGGTTGATATTCTAGATCTTGTGTTTTTTTCTTGGTGTCAAGAGGCTAAGAGGAAGGAAAAAATTGCTGGAGAGGGAGAAAGCGGAGGCGAATACACAGCTGGACGCTCTGAGGGATGTCTAGCCTGAAAGGGAGCAGGGTGGTCACCAGGCCCAAGCGAGCGGAAGCAATCCTTGTCCAGGCTTGAAAGGAAAGCTGAGGCCAGATCTGTTGATTTTCCTATGTCTGTTTGTAGGAAATGTACCTCTGTCCTAAGTTTCATCCAGTAACTACTGTGATTTGTGGCTCATTTGAATTTTAAGAATACTGTGTTTCAAGATCCCTGAGGATTTATTTGTGCTCATACCTGTGATGATAGCAATAAAAAATCATTGTCAGAGAGTGCTGCATGAGGTACACGTGCCCAGTCACTGATGCTAACATCTTTAGCCTTATTCAGTCCACCTTGGTTCAAATCATGGATAGCAGAGACGAAAATGCTTACCTGTCCCAGCGGGCCTGGAAGGGACCGATTACTGAACAGTGGACTCAATGAGCAAGCTTTGATTTTAACAGAACCTCCCCCGCCAGATCAATCAGACAACAAAAACAATCAGTGTGCACCTCGAACCGTGCCTTCGCTCCCCCCGCAGAAGACAAGGAACATGGGAAAGGACGCCGGGCACCACAGAAATCATCTGGGCGGCCACCTGCCGTTTGCCCAAAGAACTCCTCGGTCTTGCACTGCATTAGTCGCTTGCCAGGGTTAAGAGAGGAGTGGAAGTAACCCACACCCCAGAAGGCTGCTGGACAGAGAGCCGAGACATCAAGGCCATTAGGTCCTGCACCCAGCAGCATACTCACACCCACATGCACACGGCCCCACCAGGAAAGCGCACAGGCAGTCCTTACGCCTCAGACTCCTTGAGATTGCGTCTGCATCTGGTTTGCTCTGTGCTGTTGACCAGCTGCGTCTTCTGACTGCGCCCTGGGAGCAGGTCCCTCAGTCACATCTGTGCTGCTAGTGTCTGCTATTGTATAGGAAGCATCTCTAACTGGAAGCACGGGGGACTGAGCTAGAGACGCGTGCCCAGCACAGTGAAGCGCCCCACACGTCCCCTCACGCGGAGCGGGTTCTGCACATCCGTGTTCACGGCTGAGCTTCCTTTATGAAGATGCCGCAGAGAACTAAATAGCAGAGAACTAAATTCTGGTTTCCTCCCAAACGCACAGCTGAGAACCACATGGCGTGGCACTTCTCTAATCACGACATAAAACCATTGCTTTCCAAGTGTTGACTGTAAAACAGAGCATCAGAGTTGCTAACTTTTTTTTTTTTGCCTTCGTGAATAAATGTAGGAAAGTATGTAGTTTTCCACTGCTTTTGTAACAAAGCACCACAACGTCGGTGAGACAGGATACCTGTTTGTCAGCGCATGGCCTCTGTTGGTCAGAGATCCAGGTGCAGTGGGCTTGGACTTCCTGCTCAAGCCTTCAACTGTGAAATCGAGGTGTCCACCTGGTCCCCATCTGCAGCTGGGAGTCCTACACCAGGTTTGGTCAGGTTGTTGAAAAAGTCCTTGTTCTGGTGGCTGTACCGAGAGCCCTGCTGCCTCTCGGGTGTCTGGCCAAGGACCACCGTCTCTCCTAGAGGATACCCTCGGGTCCACGGGCACTGCATTCACACAACCTGGAAGCTGCTTGTTGAAAACTGACAGACATCTCCCCCGACTCCTGAAACAGCACAGACTGCCTCAGTTCCTCCTTACCTGTGCTCCCTTTCTATAATCTCAGCTACCTGTGATCAACCATGGCCCAGTAACATTAAATGGAAAATACCAGAAGTAAACAGCCCTAAGTTTTGAATTACACACCATCTGTCTCTGCCTTACCCAGTCCACAACTCCTCCTTTGCCAAATGCCGCATACGCTGCCACACTGTCTTCCATTAGTCACTTAGTGGCCATCTGGATTATCAGATCCACTGCTGTGGTGCCTCAGTGCCAGTGTGCAGGTGACCCCTGACTTCCTGATGGCCAAGAGAAGGGACGCAGGGGAGGCTCCAGAGAGCCACACAGGAAGGACAGACCCATGCTGACACCACACAGCACTGCTTCTGAGAATGACAACGGGGTTCCGTTTCAGGCACTCTAGGGGTCTTGGAAAGTATCTCCCACAGACATGGGGGGCACCGTATGTCATCACTATCATCTCACCATACAACCTACCCCCTCCCTTGCCCTGTCTCGTACACACGTCCAGGAGAGCACAGGCCCAGCACACTGGAATTGTGGTGTTCATATTAGAAATCTGCTCTCCAGAGAGGACAAGTATTGAAATGGAAGTAAATTGCATTTTGGTGCCAAAGAATTTGAAATAGTGTATGTGAAGGGTCTTCAAAAAGCTCGTGTAAGAGATATATAATGAGCAGATTGTGCATGAATTTCACAGTTTTTTTTTTTTTTTTTTTTTTTTTTTTTTTTTTTTTTACCAAAATGAAGTTATCTTTTAATTCTATTTTGCAGGAACTTGTTGAAGTACAACTGTGTAGTGTTTGCGTGAAGTCTCATTCCCTGTGAAGGTTCGGGTTCTATCCTCCATTCATTCATATGCGTATCCCTCCTTCCGAAACGATGCGCAGGCTACAGTGCACTCCTGACGCCTGCTACCTGGAGTCAGCACAGGCTCTGCAGCTCCAGGGCAAGCTCCTCCGATGTTGCCCTCACTCAGACAGAGGCCACCAAGCTCTGGGGTCTCGGCACCACCCACACATCTCACCGAATGGTGCAAACGTAGAGGTTCCCACAATCCCCCAGGAAAAGGAGGAAAAGCCTGCCTGTTCTGGGACCTCTCTATTAGGAGGCAGATGGAAGTCTCAGGGGAAATCTTGGGTCGCAGACAGTATTCCAAGCTGAGGGAGGCTGATCTTGGGCCGCCTAGGGGTGCGCAGGTAAAAACGTCAGTGAGAGTCAGGTACCTGACTCTCAGGAGACAAGAGAGACAAGTGAACTGTTGCCAGCACATACCCAGCAATGCGAGCCTCTCAAGTCCATAAGCTCATCGAGAAGGCACACGAAAGAAAGACCAGGGGACCAAAGACAGAAACGTGAAAACGTAAGAAAAATGTCAGAAGGGACGCTGCCTGCGAGCTGCCCTGCAGGGAGGCAGAGGAACATCCAGAGCCTGCGGCCACGAGGTCAAGGCGTGCGGTCAAGGCGTCTACTCCGAGGATTTAGGGGGCTGTGGAATCGATGAGACTGACCTACATTGAACTGAAAATTCCCTTTCTTCTTTTGGAGTGGGAAAAATTGATGACTAAAATATAAGTCTAAAGATAACGAATCCCTTGTCTGCTATTTGTGAGAGAGAATGAAAGACACAGCCATTGGGACAGACACTTGGCCCCGGAGGAAGAGCAGGGGAGTGGGAAGAGCAGCTTTGGCCCACAAAGCCGGCGCTCAGGGACTGGCCCACTGTCATCTTCCGAGAGTCCGGCATGGGTCGCTTTTGAATTCTGATAAATTTGAAGAGAAACAATGTTAACATCTTTGAGCCAGAGGTTAACAAAGGAAGCTTGGATCTACGGCCGAATAAAGCAGAGGGAGACAGTTTCCACAGCGTGAGCAGCAGCAGCCCCGGTGGAGGAGCCAGCTGTGTGGAGAGGGAAGAACAGAATTTCTCTCTGGCTTTTCATGTCTCCAATCTTTCGCTCTCAGAACAAACATACTGCGTGCTCTCCTTGGTCAGTCAGACCACAGTGCACCTGCAGGTTTACTTACATCAAGTGTGCGGTAAAAACACAAGCAACGGTTTCAGGAGAAAGAATGTGAAATCTGAAAGAAAGAGTCTCTGAAGGGTTACTGTGCAGGAGGAATGAGTACAAGAAAGGAGGGCGAGCCTCCGGAAGTGGGCACCACGAGGCTCAGTCATCCGTCCCTAGTGCGCGGCTGCCTCTGACAGCGAGCTTGAGTGTGCCCTGTGATACGGAACCCGGGTCTCTGTTCTTCATGGCATGGCGCACTCACCAGTGTTCATGTGTCCACGGGCACAGTCTGTAGACACATCTCAGGCTATAGACACGGGCACAGTCTGTAGATACGTCTCAGTCTGTAGACACATCTGGCTGTAGACACGTCTCAGGCTGTAGACACGTCTCAGGCTGTAGACACATCTCAGTCTGTAGACACATCTCAGTCTGTAGACACGGGCACAGTCTGTAGACACAGGCACAGTCTGTAGACATGTCTCGGGCTATAGACACGTCTCAGTCTGTAGACACGTCTCAGGCTGTAGACATGTCTCAGGCTGTAGACACGTCTCAGGGTGTAGACACGTCTCGGGCTATAGACACGTCTCAGTCTGTAGACACGTCTCAGGCTGTAGACACGTCTCAGTCTGTAGACATGTCTCAGTCTGTAGACACGGGCACAGTCTGTAGACACGGGCACAGTCTGTAGACATGTCTCGGGCTATAGACACGTCTCAGGCTGTAGACACGTCTCGGGCTATAGACACGTCTCAGGCTGTAGACACATCTCGGGCTATAGACACGTCTCAGGCTGTAGACACATCTCAGTCTGTAGACACGTCTCAGGCTGTAGACACGGGTACAGTCTGTAGACACGTCTCAGTCTGTAGACATGTCTCGGGCTATAGACACGTCTCAGGGTGTAGACATGTCTCAGGCTGTAGACACATCTCAGGCTGTAGACACGTCTCAGTCTGTAGACACGGGCACAGTCTGTAGACACGTCTCAGGCTGTAGACACATCTGGCTGTAGACACGTCTCAGGCTGTAGACATGTCTCAGTCTGTAGATACGGGTACAGTCTATAGACACGTCTCAGGCTGTAGACACGTCTCAGGGTGTAGACACGTCTCAGTCTGCAGACACATCTGGCTGTAGACACGTCTCAGGGTGTAGACACGTCTCGGGCTGTAGACACGTCTCAGGCTGTAGACACGTCTCGGGCTGTAGACACAGGCACAGTCTGTAGACACGTCTCAGGCTGTAGACACGGGTACAGTCTGTAGACATGTCTCAGTCTGTAGACACGGGTACAGTCTGTAGACACGTCTCAGGCTGTAGACACGGGTACAGTCTGTAGACATGTCTCAGTCTGTAGACACAGGCACAGTCTGTAGACACGTCTCAGGCTGTAGACACGTCTCGGGCTGTAGACACGTCTCAGGCTGTAGACACGTCTCAGGCTGTAGACACGGGCACAGTCTGTAGACACGTCTCAGTCTGTAGACACAGGCACAGTCTGTAGACACGTCTCAGGCTGTAGACACGTCTCAGGCTGTAGATGTGGGCACAGTTGTCTGTCTCAGTCCTCAGCTGTCCCCTGTCTCTGGGCTGCAGAGGCTGTTCTCAGTCTCCATCCCACATGGACAGTGAGGCCTCGCCACCTGGGGCCTCTGTCTCTCTTACCTTTACACTGGAATCTTGTCCCCAACTTCCTCCCAGCCCCCGATCTCCTAGACCATCTCCAACTTAGGCTCACCACAGGGACAAGTTGTCCTCAGAGCCAGCCTAGTGTGCTGCAGCCAGCAACCAGGGAGTACGCATGTGCCAAAAGGTGCCCAGTTTCTGAGGATATACCCCGTACAGGAAAATGATGCACTGTTAGAGTAACACGACGAACAGCCTCTTAAGGAGCAGCTCACTCAGTAGTAGCTCGACCCACGCTATGTGCATACGGCAGATTAACAGGCCAGGCACTCACAGAGTCCATTTGTCATTGTCATTTCTAACCTCACAGGAGCTCAAAAAGAATAGGACCATGAATCTTTTTCTGCAGTGAGTGGAATTGATAGGAACAGAGGTTAAATATCCTCTCCAACTGAAGAGGAACCCGGGTCTCACTTGTTTCAATGCCCACGTGCCACGCACTGTGCCTCCCCTAGACTTAAATGACTATGCACCCGATTCTCGCTCCACAGCAGCCAGAGCAGACCATGGTGTCTTCACCAGGACTGGCCCTGAGGACTGTGCGACAGCTTAGGACACTGGTGCCTGTTCTCTGAACACTGGCAACGTTGGTCTGCAGCGCTTACACTGCACGGGGACTCCTGTGCCCTGGAGATGAGCAGGTGGCATGCAGAAACCCAGAGCTTTTTGACTGCTCTGTTTAATTTCTCCACAATTTGAAAAGTTCCTTCTCCAGACATACTCTAAGTGTGCCTGTGACCCTTCCTCAGAACTTGTATTAGCAAACTTTTCTGGTCCATGATGAGATGATGGAATCACTCCTACTGCCTCCATCTATTTTAAGAAAAAGTAAGAAACTGACAAACTATTAGAGCAAGGACTGAGGCCAGCACTGTGGTGTAGTGGGTAAAGTGGCCACCTTCAGTGCTGGCATCCCATAGGGGCGCTGGTTCAAGTCCTGGCTGCTCCACTTTCGATCCAGCTCTCTGCTATGACCTGGAAAAGCAGAAGAAGATGGGCCAAGTCCTTGGGTCCCTGCGCCCACATGGGAGACCTGGAAGAAGCTCCTGACTCCTGGCTTTGGATCAGTGCACTTCCAGCCCTTGTGGCAAATTGGGGAGTAAACCAGCAAATGGAAGATTCTCTCTCTCTTTCTCTCTCTCTCTGCCTCTCCTTCTCTCTGTCTGTAACTCTTTCAAATAAATACGTCTTCAAAAAAAAATAGAGCAAGGACTGGGGTTAAATACTCTGTACGCTGTTACCAACATGGAGATTAGCCTCATAAAGTTAGGTGACAACAAATACTGTATGGATAAAAGATCTTATTTTCTTTGTTTTAAATGTATTAACTTATAAAAGAAAACTACGCATACCAAACTATATCTAAAGAAAGTCATTGTTGTCACAGTCTATGTGCCCTTTATAAATGCTTCAGCATATGCCGTCATCTTGAAGGCAGGTGAGGAGAGGGGATTCTTTCATCTCCTGGAGTTTACAGCTCTGATGTCCTCAAACTGCCAGACTGGCTCTTTTGAGGAGCATAGCAAACAAGCTAGTGTCATTGGTACTTTGCCACAATATTCATAAAATTGTAAATTTACCCATCTCAAGATTCAAATTTTGAGTTTAGATGAGCTAATAACAAAAACGTAGAGTTGAAGGGGCAGGCTGTGCAGGCAGCCTCCTATTTATTCTAGGCAGTTCTTTTTCCTTTGGTTAGTCCCAGCTCCTAGCAGAGACACTAAATCTCTGAGCCCTTGCCACACCCCATTTCCACAGCAAGTGCCGAGGTGACTCTGCAGGCTGTGTGCCTACCATAACTCAAGAAATAATTGTGTAACGGCTATTCATCTTAGAATCTGGGTGCACAGTTTGAATAAATTCCAAGTATTGATTATAAAAATCTGTTATCTATCATATTTGTGCTTTTTAAAAATTTATTTATCTCTTTCTTTCCTTTTTTATTCATCTATCAAAGAGAATGAGCTATGCTTGAGTTATAAGCTAGTGCTTTGAAATATATTTATATCAATGTGCATTCTCTCCTTCCTCACCCCACCTTTCCCTATGAGAAACATTGTAACTAAATGATACACTTATAGCTTTGCATATGTAATATTAGATACCTATAAACACAGATTGACAGATCGTACTGCGGACAGCAGAGGCAGGAAAAGGCTTGCCATCCAGGAACTGGGGCCCACCAAACTCCATTCCCCTGCCCATCAAAATGACAGCTCTTCTTTATGCCTGAGCCAAATGCACCAGCTGCAGCGTCTTCGCGTCAGCAGTGAGGTGGGCACTGTTGACACTGTAAGGAGGGAGTGAGCCCAGGGACTCAGCAAGGGAGGGAACAGCCCCTTTTGCTGGCCAGAAACCTCCGAGAGGCCACTGGAGGAATGGGAGATGAGGCCTCCGGGTTCGCCTGGTGAAAACTGAGGATCTATAAAAGGGCTCCAATCTCTTCTCAGGAATTTGAAAATCCAGACATCACTGAAATGGCTGCAAAGGGAACACAGGGGAGTAAAATAGGAAGACTCTCTCATCCAGTTCAGATACTCCAAGTTTTAGATTTTCTGGCAAGAATTTTTATTGTTGAGAGACAGATTTGCTTATCATTTTCCACTGCAGTTATTAATGCCCTCAGGGCTGGCACTGTGTCACAGCAAGAAAACCCTCTGCTTGCGATTCAGCATCCCCTGTGAGTGTTAATTCTACTTCCGGCTGTTGCATTTCCAATCCAGCTTCCTGCTAATGAGCCTGTGAAGGCAGCAGAAGGTGGCCCAAGTGCTTGGGTCTCTGCATCCACATGGGAGACCGGGAAGAAGCTCCTGGACCCTGGCGTTGGCCTGGCCTAGCCCTGGCTGTTGCAGCCACTTAGGAGTGAACCAGCAGATGGAAGTTTTCTCTCTCTCTCTTTCAGTCTCCCCCTCTCTCTCTGTAACACCGACTTTCAAATAAATAAATAAAACATTGGGCTGGCACTACGACGTAGCTGATAAAACCGCCATCTGTGGCACTGGCATCCCATATGGGCACTGGTTCATGTCCCAGCTGCTCCTCTTCTGATCCAGCTCTCTGCTATGGCCTGGGAAAGCAGTGGAAGTTGGCCCAAGTGCTTGGGTCCCTGCACCCACGTTGGAGACCTGGAAGAAGCTCCTGGCTCCTGGCTTCAGATCAGCCCAGCTCCGGCCATTGCTGCCATTTGGGCAGTGAACCAGCAGATGGAAGACCTTTCTCTCTGTCTCTCCCTGTCTCTGTCCATAACTACCTCTCAAGTAAATAAATAAATCTTTTAAAAATCATTAATAAAGTAATTAGTGTCCTCAATTGCAATTTTATCCCTTTGGTAGTTTATACATTGACATGCATAACTGCACACACAGGTGTGTATATCTACAATGCACATACGAACTCATGTGTGCAAGTAATAGATAATTCCATTTTAACTGCATCTACATTTTATAAAAAGGATAGTATACTGTATTTTTAAAATTTTTCTTTGGAATTTTTTCACTCCATATCGTTGTGCAAAAAGAATAAATGTAGTAACACGGACATGTGGGTCACTCACTCAGGATGAAATATGTATAAATGCTGTGGGCATTGACATTATTTGTAGCTTCTTGCTATGCTGAGTGTTCTGCTGTGAAAATTGTTTTGTAATCAAGCACAAATGTGCGATAATCTCTCTTAGGTATTCACCTAAGAATGTCATTGCTATTTTACAGACCATGTGAATTTCAATTTTACTAACATCATATCATTTCAAAAACTCAGAAGAAAGGATATTTCAATGAAGGTGTGCAAAATGGAATTAAAAATTTTAGTGCAAAACACCTGACATTCATGCACAATTCTTCCATGTGTGCATTTCACTACACTTTAAAGAAGACTTTTTCATGTAAACTTTTTCACCTATCATCATATCAGTAATCTTATTGGTCCACTTTGTAACACATACTTTTTTTTAAAGATTTATTTATTTTCATTTGAAAGGCAGAGTTATAGAGAAGCAGAGAGAGAGAGAGGTCTTCCATTCCCTAGGTCACACCCTAGATGGCTGCAATGGCCAGAGCTGCGCCGATCTGAAGCCAGGAGCCAGGAGCTTCTTCCAGGTCTCCCAAGCAGGTGCAAGGGCCCACGTACTTGGGCCATCTTCCACTGCTTTCCCAGGCCATGGCAGAGAGATTGAAAGTGGAGCAGCCGGGGCTCAAACTGGCGCCCATATGGGATGCCAGGACTGCAGGTGGCGGCTGTACCCACTATGCCACAGTGGCAGCTCCATAACACATACTTCTAATAAGCATTTTTGTTTCTCTCATTTTAATGGGTGTAAAAACATTTCATTATAGGTTTCATTTATATTACATTGATTTAAAAAAAATTGAAGTTGCCATATGTAATCACTGGACTTGGGTGGAGGTCTGTGGAGACAATAACAAGAGGTGGCTGAGTAAGTACTGCAGACAGGCTTCCCTAAATGAGCAAGAAGCTATCCCGTCAGGCAGTTGGAAATAAAAGCAAGGAGTACGTTGGGTTTAATACAATACAGAATTGGGATCAAGAAAATTTGGGATTACATCCCCTTGAGCGCTATGAAACTGGAGATAATTATTACTTTCATTCAGCAACAAGATATTTTTTCTTTATCAAATGCATTATAACCTCTATTGTGTGGTCAAAAAAGCCACCAGTAAGATAGCAGTTTCTGCTTTACACTTTAGAGAACAAGATGACGTCCCCCTTCTCCCAATAAATGTGAAATATGTGTCATATGCTGCATAAAAATAGATAACATGCATTTGATTACACTAAGTGAAAAGGTGGTGTTGAAGAAACACAATTAAAATCACAAAAACAGGAGACAGTAGAAAAACACATAGAAAGAAATTAACCTTGAAAGCTACAAGGGGACAGTGGATCCATAATGAGTCTTTATTTCTTGATGTAAGAGAACTGAGTGGTGATGAACTTTATCAGAGTGGATAAAATGTGGGGAGACATGGGGCTTGCCACTGCAGCAAGGCCACAGTTGTGCCCAATGACCCCAAACCATCATGAAATGCACCCACGCACCATTGTCATTGGCCCTTGACCCACACTGGGCCTCCCGTGTTCCTCTGTGATGGTGGGAGCCAGTTAGGAGAGACCAGAAGACAGGCAGGCCGTGGGGAACCGGCGTCACAGTGGGCTTAGGACTACTTCCGGCTAACAGTGGCATCCCAGAAAGAAGTGACTCCAAGTCTCACTACCCCATCCCACAGACACAACGATCTTCATCCTCCAACTGTCCTGACTGTCCACAGGCCCCTTCACCTCCAACTGTGTCCCCAGAGAACTTGCAAACTCTAAAAGCATGCACACCGTGCGGCCCAGACAGCAAGGCAGCCTGAGGACAACCAGTCCGCACAGTCGGCTCCCCTGAGCTGTGCTCCTTGGCTTGCAGAAGGCATCCTCCATCCCCCACGTGTCCACCCTGATTTCTTCTCCTAGGGACCCTGGTGGAATCAGCCCAGGGTCTGTGCTGCTGAGCTTGCCCCACCTGAAATCCTGCAAGTAATCCGTGTCCCTCCAGACACAGCCACCCTGATGTGCTGGGAGGAGGACCCAGCATGGAAGTGCAAGGGGACCCAGTGCACAGCTCAACCCCTGACACAAAGTCCTTTCTCTGTGGTCATGCTTGGGAGTGCTACAAACTTCTAAGAAAATCCCATCATGAAGGGACATTCCAGCAGGGTTACAGTAACAGCCTTGAACAGGAGGAGCAAGGTCACCACCATGAGAGCTGGGCTACGTTCCACCTTAATTCAGTCACACACACACATACACACACATGTACTAGCACATGCACGAATAGACACGTACATACACATGCACACATGCACACACATGCCTACACACACGTTCCGCTGCACCACAGCCGGCCCCCATTTTTTTCTTTCTTGTTAGCATGTGGGAAGATGATGGACTGTTTAATATTAACTTCTGTCCTGTGAGCTCGCTGTGATTTCCACCAGTGCACAGGGGTTTTCCTTGCTGTTGATTGTTTTGGATTTCCTACGCGAACAATCGTGCCGTCTGTGAGGAACACAGTCCCATCCCTTCTCTCCTAAAGCGTGAAGCCATCATGTTCTGCTCTTTTTGCCTTAATCAGGACCCAGGACTCCAGCGTGATGTTGGAAACAGGCGCTGAGGAAGCACAGTCTGGCCTTGCTCCTGAGCTGAGGGCTCCGATTTCCCAAAGTTCTTTCTGTACTTAATGGTGATTTTAGAAAGTCTTTTGTAGTAGACACGATCGTTTGTAATCCAGTCAATCTTCTGAGTTACAGTGCAGCTAACTGTAGGCAAACACCCGTTAGTTTTCACACTACACATGTTGGTGAATTATCTTTTCATTCATCCCTCCGTTTTTTAACAGCAGTCACTGGGCTTTTTACAAATTACTAAAAACTAAGTTTGAAATACCATACATGGTGTGTCTGAAAGTTGAAATGGATACTGATGCTTCCATGGAGAAAACGTTTTTAAAAATATGATTTTACTTCACCAACATGTGGTTACATATTTGTACACACACAGTAACTAACAGAAGTCATGTAATGGCGTACAACCTGCTCTTACCACGGAGATGTGACGATCACAAACCTCGACTGTCTGTGCATCACTCAAATTCTAAGTCAAGAACATTGTCTCCGCGAAACAATCATGCTATAGTAAGTTTCATTGTGATAACAAAGGATAATTTAGCCTTCAGACTACTTAGGGATAAACAGCTATGTGAGCAGATGAGAGGCAGCCGTCTGTGAATCATTATATATACGATTTTTTAAAAAATCCCTGATACATATAAATTGGAACATTTCTTCAATCCAAGAAAGACCAACTTCAAAGAAAAATCCAAAATAGTAAGTCTTGGTGTCTGATACAATTTTTGTCACATAACAGACATGTAAAAATTGCTAACTGCTTTTATAAGCGATGAGTTCATTGCTAAAACATTGATATGGTCTCATTAAAACCCAGGCTTGCGTGATCCCCATCACTGCACTGGTGAGCTTTGCAATATAAATAAATAAGAAACCCACCACATGGAGATTATAATGAAAAGGAAAACTACAGCAACTGAAAGTCTTAATGAAAATTTGAAATACTCTTAACAAGGGACAGTTAGCCAATGAGTGTACAGAGAGCCGTGTTGTAAAGAGACAGCCTAGTATGAAAACAGTTTTTCTGAAATAAACTCCAGGATTCTGATCATATAACTGTTGAATCACCAGCCAACCCCGAGCTATTAGTCCCCTCAATTTCTTGCATAGCATAAATAGCAAGACCTTGGGGACAGACACACTTTATTAGTTAAAGGATTTTACCAGAAAAATGTATTCTCCCCTTTTCAAAGCTTATTTATTTATTTATTTATTTATTTTGAAAGGCAGAGTGACAGAGACAGAAAGGGAGAACTTTCATTTACTGGATCACTCCCAAGTGCCTACAAGAGATGGGAGAAAGAACTCAATCCGGATCTCCCACATGGGTAGCAAGGACCCAGCACCTGAACCGTCACCTGCTGCCTCCCAGGGTGTCCTTAGCATGAAGCTGGGTCAGGAGTGGAGGCACCTGGTGTGGGATGCAATTGTCCCAAGCAGCAGTTTAACTGCTCTGCCACGAGGTCCAGCCCAAAAGCAGCCTCTTACTAAATTCTGATCCAATGACTTCTGCCTATAAAAGAAGCTGACATAAATATTTTATCTCACTAGATATAGTCAGGGCAGCATTTCTGTTCATCTTTCACCATCAGACTCATACCCTATGCCCACCAGTCAACCAAGAAGAGAGAACAGTCATACAGGAGCAACTAGAAATAGGGAGTCAGTCTTGTAAAACAGGGCATGTAAGAATGTGAATCCCTTCCTTGGATTATTATTACGGATTCCTGGATGCTGCTAAGAACAGTGCCAGCATCCCTGTTGTGCCGATGTTGTGAAGCTGTTGCCCATCCCGCTTTTGATATTTCACTCATTGCATGATCAAGTCTATTTCTAGTGTTAGGTTGCTTTTCCTACAGTACTGCTTCAAAACAAACTTTCCAAATACTCTTTTATTTCCTTATGAATTATAACTACGTGGTGAAATTTCTCATCAAGCATCTGTAACAAAAGGAGCCCCAGATTTTGTAATTTGACAAAAACTAAAACAAGCTTTGTGTTGAAGTTTTGGAAAGTTAGCATTTACCATCATTTTTCCTATACCATCTGTTTATGGTTTGTCTGCTGTTGCTCCTCCAGGAAACAGGAAGAAAATTGTGCATTGACATTCAGAAGACTGGGTCTGTTATCTTTGCAAGCTGGAAGGTGTCCAAGAGGTTTTGCCTAGGGATTGTTTGCCTCCTCAGGACTACTGCACCAGCTCGCTAAAGTGCATCTGAGGTTGTGCATGGCCTCAGCATGATGGACATGTCCAAGAAATCAGACAGTGCCTTATATTATTATTTTTAATTATTTAATTTCATGTATTTGAGAGGCAGAGTGACAGAGAGAAGAAAGAGATCTTCCAACTGCTGGTGTCTTAAGCAATTGAATATCAGAAGTCTGTTCTATTTTTGCATTCTTTTCTTTAGGGAGATCTAGCAGTAAAACCATAAACAACCAAAACATTTTTTTGGAAAATAGCCTTAAATGAGGATAGAGTTAATGACATTTACTGTGTTATTTCGCAAAGACATGACCTTGAAAGTCAATTTACCTTTTCTCTACAAGTGTATTTGCTTTGGGGCAATTTGAAAGTTGTGTGTGTGTGTGTGTGTTATAAGTGAAATAATAACCCATTACAGTTCCTCTTTAAAGGAGTACTACTTTTAACAGTTTATTACATAATGTTGTTTTATTTTAATAATAGCCAAAAAGAATGAAAGAGAGCACATAATTAAGGTTATTAAGTAATACGGTGTATGTTGTTTTTAATAGGATACATAATGTTCAGCCTAGTGTATGTTGTTCCATTTGGTGACTTTCCATCATGTATGTGTTCCAGTGAATAATAAAGCAGCAAAAGCACGTCTTTGTTCCCAAGACAGAGGTGAGAGAATCATCGCCTACAGGTGTCACCACCCGGATGGTGCTGACGAAGAGTCTCCATGTGAAAGACCTCACGCACAGGACGACATGGACTGAGATTCCACGACAGTTTTCTGTGGGAGTACAGCAGAAGCTACTTGAAGATTCTAACTCAGCTCCTATAAAGCTCCGATTATATCGAATGCCCTCCTTCCCAATACAGATTTGAAGATCTTATGATGAAGCCTCACTTTCTACTGCTCCATGTTGTTAACATATGCAGATTCCAGTGCAGACACCTGCACTGCCTTAGCATCCAAATCACCGCTTCCTTGTTCTTAGGCCTAATCATGCCTCCTGAAACAATTGAAAGTCATTATCCATTAAGTAAAAAAAAATTAATATAAATGGTAATGCTCATCGATTTTATAGATTGCGACATCTTTTATTGCATGTAAAGTAGTTAAAATAATTATGGAAATATGCACACATATACATGCATATTATAGAAGAAAACTTATGATTGATGTTTGTACACAGCGTGGCATCATACACCTGAACTCTGGTTTCTCAATCTGTGCGATGGCCATAATTGCATCTGTCACAATTTCTTCT
The DNA here is from genome assembly GCF_033115175.1 of Lepus europaeus. Classification (NCBI taxonomy): domain Eukaryota; kingdom Metazoa; phylum Chordata; class Mammalia; order Lagomorpha; family Leporidae; genus Lepus; species Lepus europaeus. The sequence goes on from NC_084846.1 coordinate 68,109,376, forward strand.
GAACTTGAGGCATTAATACTGAAACTGCACACCAGTTCAAGTCCCAGCTACTCCATTTCCAATCCAACTTCATACTAATATGCCTGGGAAGGCAGCAGAGTATGGTCTAAGTCCCTGGGCCCCCCCACCCACATGGAGTACCAAGTTAGAACTCCTGGCTCCTGACTTTGAGCTGTTCCAGCCCTGGTTATTGCAGCCATTTGAGGAGTGAATGAGCAGATGGTAGATTCTCTCTCTGTCCCCCGTTCTCTGTACCTCGCCTTCCACATAAATCAATAAGTACATCTTTTAAGAAAAGTATAAACTTATAGTCAACTGTGTCTCATAATAAAATATAATACTATTAGTTCAACACCATGAGTGATGTGAATAAGATTGAAAAGCTGTAGATTGCATGGCTAATTCACAATTTAAGCATCTCTCTCTCTTCCTCAATAGTTAATCTCTACAGGTGGCAAGGCAGTGCAATGTGTCTGCTTGTCAAAAAAACAATGCATTATTGAGATTTACAATAGGTAAGATTGGCCATTTTAAGAGCTTAATAGGGGACTATATTTCAGTTATGCCTCAAATGGTCATCCCTTAAACTTTTACTGATTTTGTATATATAAAATGATTTATGTTTGAGTTCAAAGAAAATTTCTGAATGCTATAACTGAATTTCACAGTACTATTATGTATAGATAATGAAATGGACAAAGATAGACGCATGTAAACACTTCTGGGTTTTGTAAGAAACCAACAGAGTTAAGAAATCTTAATAATGCCCCATGTAGAGTCTAAACCTTAAACAGCCAGTAATGTTATTACAGCTTATCCAGAATTAATCATCGAAATCCCTCCTGATGCCTGCTGATTCCTTTACAAATTCTACCAAGTAATATGGTCCTTTGGATAAAAAAGAAAAGAAGTAACTATGCATGCATAGCTCCCTGAAATGGCTTGATCATGTGAACCAAGTGCATTGACTTCCACTGATGGGTATCTAGGGGGGATTTACTCTTCTGAACAAACTAAAACGGCATTTTGTTTCAGCTATGCTGTTGTTCACAGTCTCGCTCCTACGGTTAGACACTGACATTGACATGAGCCTCCTTATTTCTGTTCAAATCTCTTCATTCTATACCACGCAGCCACTTAAGCAAGGATTTCAATAAACTAAATCAAAAGAGCAAACAACCCTTTCCCTTTGGAAAGCAAAATTCATTCAGCTTGGAGGGGCAGTGAGGGTTCTCACTGAAGCTCAGGCTGCTGAGTGAATCTTGAGTTCCATGCTCGCCAGCTACGCTGCATCGCTGAACGATCCTCTGTCTGCTTCCACGTTCTCAGCTGCTCCTTATCTCCAATAAAAATGTTAAGGACTAAGAGATTAAGGAAATGACTCAACATGCATTCTGGGGAATGGTAAGGACTCAATACCTGACAGCTACTGTTATTTCCATTAACTTTCAAACTATTGTAAATTATCAATGGCAAAAGAAAAATCATTCACACACCATATAATAATTAACAGGTGACCTCACAGAAACAGTCAAATGGGAAGTCAAGGAGTTGGTGCTCATCCAAGTGTTTCATCTGATGGCGTTCAAGAAGCATTGTCAAATTTGTGTAGATACAGAGCAAGCAGCATTAAGTGGCTACAGTTTAATACAAGAAAAACTAAAAGGGCTTGACATGAAAGAATCAATACATAGGATTTCATATTTAGAAAATGTATATTGTATGACTTAAATTTAGAATGCTATTTAAAGAATAGTTTTCTTAAGAAGAAAGTGTGACTTTAAATAAAAAAAACAGTTTCGACTTCTATTTATTTGAAAGTCACAGTTACACACAGAGAGAATGAGAGGCAGAGAGAGGTCTTCCATCCACTGGTTCACTCCCCAAATGGTTGCAACAGCCGAGCTGCATCAATCTGAAGCCAGGAGCCAGGAGCTTTTTCTGGGTCTCCCACATGGGTGTGGGGTCCCAATGACTTGGGCCACCTTCTGCTGCTTTCCCAGGCCATAGCAGAGTGCCGGAGTGGAAGTGGAGCAGCTGGGACTCGAACCGGTACCCATATGGGATGCCAGCACTGCAGGTGGCAGCTTTACCAGCTACTCTAAAGCGCAGGCCCCAAGAAGTCATTAATTTTTAAATTACATCTTATACATGGAAAGAATTAAAATAACAGATCCATCAAGGAAGCCAAAAATATCTAATAAAAAATTAGCAGAATTAATCAAATCATATTGTGCCAATTACTGATATCAGATCAAGTATATTTTAACATGCTCACGTAATAGTGCATTTTGCACAAAGTACAGAAAAATTTGAGCAACAGCCATTTCTGGATGACAGAACACTAAATTCAAAAACCCATCCTTCTGGGGACAGTGCTGAAGTGTAGTGAGTAAAGCCGCCACCTGCAGTGCTGGCTTCCCATATGGCCACTGGTTTGAGTTCCAGCTGCTCCACTTCTGATCCAGCTCTATGCCATGGCCTGGGAAAGCAGAGAAAGATGGCCCAAGTCCTTGGGCCCCTGCACCCATGTGGGAGACTGGGAAGAAGCTCCTGGCTCCTGGCTTTGGATCACGGTTGTGGCCAACTGGGGAGTGAACCAGTGAATGGAAGACCGATCTCTCTCTCTCTCTCTCTCTCTCTCTCTCTCTCTCTCTCTTTGTCTCTCTCTCTGCTTCTGCCTCTAACTCAAATAAATAAATAAATCTTAAAAAAATCATTCTTCCATAAAAGTAATGAAAAATAGACAAAATAGTAAAAATAGAACTTCTTAAATTGCTGAAATTATTCAGAAGTTTACATCAATGTGAGCAAAGTATATTTGAGGAAAAATGGCAGAATCTTGATGAGTAGGTGCCCCTCGTGGCCGTGGCAGCTTGTCTTATTCCCTCCCATCTTCCTCCATCTCCGTGGTAGCCTTGAAAACCAACCAAGCCCCAGTCACCGCATCAACAGAGCCAGACCCAGCAGCCACTGCAGGAACTGAATGCAGCCAGAGAGCAGAAACCTCGCCGGGAGAGTTTTCACCACCGCCTGACTCCTGATAATTCTGCACCATTAGACCTGAGTGAAAGTAACAGCTCTGTTGGGGAGTTTGCTAGAAACACCACAGCAACTGTTTACCATGACAACGCCTCAGGGACAAGAGGTGAGGTAAACAACAGGCTGACATGGAATTGGAAGGAAAACTGGGAAGGATTCAAAGTCCAAGGGAGGTTTGCACTGGGAATTGCAAGGGCCAAACACAAGCACCTATGTGTTTAACCTGGAGAGACCGAAGGAGGCCTACATGTGCACGCAGGACCTGTCTTGAGGCTCCTCACAAACGAGAAATACAAAGTAGTCTCTGGTGCGCACACATGCACTGAAGATCTGTCCCAGACACATACAGCCTTCAACGGGGGTCCTCGGCGGACTGCGCCTCACTAGCTAACCATGCAGACTCCATTGTGGATACACAGCAAAGCAGAGAACAGAATTAGTTCGTGAAAATCACTAACCAACCACAGCAGCAACATCACCAGTAGCAACAGATAGCGTCAATAACAGATATCAGGGAGAAGACGGGAACCCGATTTCCAGAATTGCCATACGTTGCTGTTTTCATACCCAGTGTTCAACATACAAACAACAAAATCAGGAGACTTGAAAACAACCAGGAAAATATGGCTCAAAAAATACGGGAAAATAAGTATATATGTAGAAAGTGTTTTCAAGGAAGTGCAGACATTAAACGTAGTAATAAAGGCTTTAAATTGTCTATCATAATAAATATGTTCAAAACCAAAGGAAATTTGGCCGGCGCCGTGGCTCAACAGGCTAATCCTCCGCCTTGCGGCGCCGGCACACCGGGTTCTAGTCCCGGTCGGGGCACCGATCCTGTCCCGGTCGCCCCTCTTCCAGGCCAGCTCTCTGCTGTGGCCAGGGAGTGCAGTGGAGGATGGCCCAAGTCCTTGGGCCCTGCACCCCATGGGAGACCAGGATAAGCACCTGGCTCCTGCTATCGGAACAGCGCGGTGCGCCGGCCGCAGCGCGCTACCGCGGTGGCCATTGGAGGGTGAACCAACGGCAAAAGGAAGACCTTTCTCTCTGTCTCTCTCTCACTGTCCACTCTGCCTGTCAAAAATTAAAAAAAAAAAACCAAAGGAAATTGTATTCAAAGAACTGAAGAAAAGTATGAGAATGAAATATCACCAGAGATTAAGAAGAATAGCATAGAAATTACTAAGAAACAAGCGTGCAATCCTTTAGTTGAGAATTGTAAGACTACAGATGAAATTCACTTCACATCAGCAGCAGGTCGTAGCTGGCAGAAGAAACCATCAGGAACCTTGAATATAGGTCTGAGGTTATGCAGTCAGAAACAGAAACAGATGAAGAAGTGTTGACAGAGCCCGCGGAGGAACCATCGAACACAGTAAGTAAGGCAGAGCAGGGGTCCAAGAGGGGACAGAAGAGGAGACAGAACTTTAAAGGAATAACGACCAGATGTCTCCAAATCAGTGTAAAATGTGAATTTACCACCTAAGAGTCTCAGCACACTCCAGACAGGACAAACCCATAAATCCTTGCTTAGAAACATCATAACGAGACCTCTAAATATGAGCGCACAAGGAGAGTCTTCAAACGCCAGAAAGAGCTAATCACACAGAAGGGACCCTGGGAAGACCAACAATGCGCTCCCACCAGCAATGACAAACTACAGAAGTTGCAGGAGCACTAACTCAAGCGGGTGGAATTAAAGACTGCCAGCAGGGTTCTACGCACAACAAAACCATCATTCAAAAACAAAAGCGGGCTAAGGCATTCCTGGACAAACGTTTAGCTCAGAGAAATACCCGCCAGCAGACATGCCTTACAAGAAGCTGTAAGTGAGAGACACTAGACAGTAACGGATCCACTCAGAAAACGAAGATTTTCAAAGAGTCACATAATGCAATTATAAAGTGGTGTTGGTGAATTTGCAACATGCAAATGTGTAATCTGCATGAGTGTACTGTCACTAAAGGGGAAGAAAGGGAACTAAAACAAGGTTTCCGAATTAAGTTTGTATTCAGGCCATCAAGGAAGGAGGTACCTTTCTCTGAAGGGAGGAGAGAACTTCCACTTTGACTATGACCTTGTCGGAATAAGATCGAAGTTGGCGAACCCTAAAGGCCTCCATAGCCTTGGCAACTCATGACAAGAACCTAGGGTGATTACTGATGCCATAAACAAGAGTGTCAGTTTGTTAAGTCAACAACAGGAATCACTGTGCACTTACTCCTCATGTAGGATCTCTGTCCTTAATGTGTTGTACAATGTGAAATAATGTTGTAACTAGTACTCAAACAGTATTTTTCACTTTGTGTTTCTGTGTGGGTGCAAACTGTTGAAAGCTTTACTTAATATATGCTAAACTGATCTTCTGTATATAAAGAGAATTGAAAATGAATCTTGATGTGAATGGAAGGGGAGAGGGAGCAGGAGAGGGGAGGGTTGCGGGTGGGAGGGAAGTTATGGGGGAGAAAAAGCCATTGTAATCCATAAGCTGTACTTTGGAAATTTGTATTCATTAAATAAAAGTTTAAAAAAAAAGAAATTAAGTTCATGTTAATCCAAACTTGATTGATTTAATTTAAGATGCTAACAATAATCCCTGGATTATTTTCAGTGGGAAAGTGTAGGAAACAAAGCAAATCAAAATAGCACACTGGAAAATATTTGAAATAAATCAAGGGAGTACTAGAGACATAAAAATAGACATGAAATGTGACCATAAAGGTATTAACTTGGAGAAAAGCCGTGCTCATTAGGAATGACACAGACTAAGCCACCATGGGACACCACTTTGCAGTCGCTGTGTGCCTAGAGTTAACACGGAACAAGACAACAACGTCCGTGGGGAAGATGTGGAGCCATTAGAACTGCACACATTGCTGGTGAGCACTGAACAGCACAACCATTGTGAAGAACAGTTAGAAGTTCCTCCACAAGTTAAACAGAATTATCATACGACTGATATAGTTACACACAAAGGAACTCAACATATGTGCTCAGATATAAACTTCATTCATGTATGTTGATGGTAGTGATATTCATAATAACTGAAAACAGCATTCAACTCGGTGTATACTCTTTCATGACTGAATGAAAAAATGTGGTAAATCCATAAATCAGATATTATTGAGTCCTTAGAAGGAGCAAAATACTGGTAAGTGCCATAACAAACATGAATCTTAAAAACATTGTGGTAAGGGAAAAAAGTCAGATTCCCCCCAAAATATCCACACATTGAAAAACTTCGTTTATATGAAAACCCCAGAATAGACAAATTCAGAGAGAAAGCAAATTAGTGGTTTCCACAGGAAGAAGCAATGAGTGACTGTTTAAAACATGCAGAGTCTCCTTTTTTGCTGGTGAAAATGTTCTGGAACTCAATACTTGATTATTTAAAAACATGGGTGTACTAAATTTCATTGGAATATATATCTAAAATGGTTAAAACAATAGGCTTCATAATACATATGTCAACAACAAAAAAGCAAATAGATTAAAATTACAACCACAGATTTCAGAATGAATTAAACAGCATGTTACAATCATAAGCTGTATAAAGAAACACACTTCAAATTCAGAGACAAACAGGTTGAAATTAAAGAATTGAGAAAGATAATGTTGTGCAAACAGAAATTAAAAAGAGCTTAAGTGGCTATGCTAATATCAAGGAAATATTGTTTAAGACAAAAAAGTTTCAAGTAAGCTGATGTAGCTATTTCTATTAACATGAAGATACGGTAAATGCAAACATATATCCACCTACCAAAAGAATCCTAAAATATATGAAACAAAAACTGAGAAAACTTAAAGGATAAACAGGCATTAAACAAAAATGAATACATAAATAATTATTCTTCAGTAGTGTCCAGAAAACCTGGGCAGAATATCAGTAAGGAAACTCATGCCTATCTCAACAATTAACGTGGGTTCAATTCCAGCGCTGCAGTAAAGTCTATTAAATCCTGATACCATTATGTATAAAAATATACCTCAATCAAAGAACAGTGTATGGCTAAAACTGCTAATGACCATCTGAGCAGCTGCAAAAATGGAGCCCATGGACTTGTGTGACACAGATGGCCAGAAAACCACAGCATCTGTGAGCACACTAAGTGAAGCCCAACGCAGGAGACGCTGGCGTCTGAGAGTGAGGTGAGAGCAGCCTGCAGTCTCTGCCCCTGGTAATGCTGGCTGGGGGAGAGCCTTTTGGACCACACTGACATTGAGCCTGGCCTGCAGCCCTAACCTGGCCCCATGGAAGAAAAGCACATTTCATTCTCTCCATCCCCAACAAGGGTGCCTGGTACCAGCAGGGAGAGAGCGCCATCTTAACAGTAGAGGCTGTGCGGGCTCTCACACGCGTGACGAGGCGATTTATCAGAAGATAAATCCGTGTCCCCCACTCACTTTGAGTCTGGACTGCAGGGTTGGTAGGGGGCTGGGCACCCACCTAGGACTCTCGTCTCCCCACCCTATTCCAGGCTCTGGGGCTCAAGCAGCCGAGGCACAGCACGCACAGGCTCTGGGAGCACCTCTGCTCTCTCCGTAGACGAGGCAGGCATGCAGGGCTGTGAGTGGATCCTCGGCTCCCTGTGACTGTGGGGGCCATGTGCACTAGGACGGTGGGAATTCTGTGACTGCACGCTAGGGTGTGCATGTAGCTGAGTCTCTGGGCAATCACTCTGTCTGGCCTCAGAGGCTCAGTGCTCCCTGATTGCCTGGGGAAGGTTTCTGTGCTCACACTGAGACCACACAGATACTTTGCAGTTCATGCACCTGTATGGGTGTGGATTGTACCCACTGAGAGCTAACCACGGGCACTGACCACCTTGGAAGGGAGGTGAGGCTGTGACTATGCCAGCAGATGTGCCCACACCCTGGTCCCTGCTGACAATAGAGGAGATCTGCCATGCCTGACTTGGGTGTCACCCTGGACTCTCACCACACCCCTGACCACTGACGAGAGCTGCCCGGCCCCACCGTGCACACAATGCTGCATGTCTACTGAAGGAGCAGACACTCCACTAAGCCACAGAAGCAGAGTTCAAATTCAAAAGTCATCAGAGGAGAAAAGCAACAAATGATTACACAAATTCCTAAAACTAAATGCATTGCTACTAGAATCAAGAACAAGAACGACAGTGTGAGTCTCCAGAAGGAACACAAACACACTTCAGCACGAGGAGGTGAAGAGGAGGAAGCGACGAAATGCCTGAAAATTAATTCAGAAGAATGATCATAAGATCACTTAGAAATACAGAGAACACTCATGAGATAAATCTATATGCTTTGGATGGAAGAATTTGCCAAGAGATAGAGATATTGAAGAAAAATCAAACTGAAATGAGAGAAATAAAAACTTAAATATGTCCAATAGATAACACAATGGAAAGCCTCAACTACAGACACAGCGGAGCAGAAGAAAGAATATCTAAGCAAAAAAGACACATCCACATACATATCTCAGACAAAAAGGAGAAAAACTAAAAAACTGAAAATAGTGTTTGAGATTTATGGAATATTATCAAATGAAATACTATATGTATTGGGAGCTCCAGAAAGTGCAGAAAGAGAGAATGGAGTAGATGGCTTATTCAGCAACATAGTAGCAGAAAACTTCCCTAATTGGGATAAAGAAAGGGACATCCAAGTACAGGAAGTACACAGAGCTCCAATAGACAAGATCAGAAAAGATTTTCACCACAACACATTACAGTCAAATTTTCAACAGTAAAACATAAAGAAAGATTCCAAAGTGTGCACGGGAGGAACGCCAGATTACCTCCAGAGGGTCCCATTACTCACAGCTGATTTCTCATCAGAAACCCTGCAGGCCAGTAGAGCATGGAGAGACATAGCCCAAGCTGTACAAGAAAGAAAGTGCCAACCCAGAATACTACACCCAGAAAAGCTCTCATTTATAAATAAAAGTGAAATAAAAACATCCCAAAACAAATACACGTTGAACGAATTTGTCACCTCATCAATTGTCTAGTCTTACGTATGATTAGTAAGGATGTGTTATAGACAGAAACAGAGGGGGGCAGTAACAATTATGAAAGAACACAAAGACAGAAAATCTATAAAAACACAAAGGAAACACAAAGCAAACAATAGGAACCTTTATGGAAAACAGATCAGTCACTACTTAACAATAACCTTAAGGGACCGGCGCTGTGGCGCAGTGGCCTGCAGCACCAGCATCCCATATGGGCACCGGTTCGAGTCCCGGCTGCTCCACTTCCAATCCAGCTCTCTGTTATGACCTGGGAAAGCAGTAGAAGATGGCCCAAGTCCTTGGGACCCTGCACCCATGTAGGAGACCCGGAAGAAGCTCCTGGCTTCGGATTGGCACATCTCTGGCTGTTGTGACCAATCAGGGAGTGAACCTCTCTACCTCTCTCTCTCTCTGTTTCTCTCTCTCTCTCTCTCTCTCTCTCTCTCTGTTTCTCTGCCTCTTTAGTCTCTTTAGTCTCTCTCCGTATAACTCAGACTTTCAAGTAAATAAATAAATCTTTAAAAAATAAAATAAAGTTAAGATTTTATTCAGTAATAATAACATTCATTATTTTGGTGAGCCTGAGTAACAGTAGCATTTGTTATAAGGAGTTAATGTTGCCTCCTTCTTGACCTTCTGCGTCTCTCATAATAGACTGGGCTATGTGTAAGGAACATTCATTATAATAGAATGACCATGTTGGCTAATATTCAAAAAAGACTTTTTCCAATTAGCAATGACTAAAAGATCACAAGGTATTGCAACACATGTAGAGTACTGAGCCTTTGGGAATATTTTTAAATGTAGAATTTTGCTTAATGGCCTTTCTACTTTAAAAATAGCTGTTAAAATTCACCATGTGTATTTTGGCTAACCCTATCCTTGATACTGTTCTCAAGGTACTCAGCAAATTCAAATTAAGCCTGTCACAATCTAGCTATGTAAATACTTCCTTCCATTCATTTATTCAACAAATCTATTGAATACCCAACAGGTACAGGGCCATATGATACAGAAACAGGTGAAGAATCCATTCAGTTTTATAATAAAAGGACACAAGGGCATCAAAGCTTCAAAAATAAATTAACATGACCTTTAAATGTAAATCAGAGGTGCAGGTGTTTGGCCTAGCTGTGTTGGCGTGCCTGTCCTAGATACCCAACCCCACTGCTGTCACACAGACCCTGGGAGCCAGCAGTGATGGTTCAAGTGGTGGTCACCCTGCCGCCCAATGTGGGAGGCCTGGATTGTGTTACAGCCTCCTGGTTTCAGCCGTAGTCAAGCTCAGCCATTGTGAGAATTTGGGGATTGCACCAGTAAATGGAAGATCTCTTTCTGTTTGTCTTTGGAGACTTCTGTGGAAACCATACAATCATTTTCTTTGTATGCTGAAAATTCTAACAACATAGTTATATGGGCGGGCTGTATTTGATTACCTCAATTAAGATTAAAATTAGCCCTCATAGTAAGTGGATGTCATTTTTGGACAAAGTTGAGACTATTAGGTTATTAACAAAAACTTTGGGGTTCCAGTCATGTAGTGGTTACCACACTTGGCTAACAATAACTTTGGGGGCTGGCGCTGTGCCTCAGTGGGTTAACACCCTGGCCTGAAGCACCGGCATCCCATATGGGCGCCTGTTCGAGACCTGGCTTCTCCACTTCCAATCCAACTCTCTGCTGGGGCCTGGGAAAGCAGTAAGAAGATGGCCCAAGTCCTTGGACCCCTGCACCTACGTGGGAGTGGAAGCTCCTGGCTCCTGGCTTCGGATAGGCTCAGCTCTGGCCATTGCGGCCAATTGGGGAGTGAACCCTTGGATGGAAGACCTCTTTCCCTCTCTCTCTCTCTCTCTCTGCCTCTCTTCTGTCTGTGTAACTCTGACTTTCAAATAAATAAATAAATCTTTAAAAAAAAAGACTTTGAATGTTTACTTTTTTGGTTAATGATTTTGGTGGTGATATTTGCATGTATGTCTCTTAAGTTAGTAAATAAAAATTTAAATTACATTATTGAAATCCAATCATTTTCTGGCTTATCATTATTCATGTGGTAAAACCCACAATTCTTAGCAGGCTATGTATCTGCTGTGTTCTGTAACTGTTCTGTCTGACCTGCTGCCCCTCACTGTTGGTCTTGAGCCACTCTCCACCCCATCGGCTGCCTCTTGCTGCAGGGAGTGCGTCTGCTCTTCGTCCCCTTGCTGGGTCTCATCAGTTGGTCTTTACCCACACTCAGTCATGTTGCTGCACCTCACGGTTGTGTCTATGGACTCAGCATTTATTCTGCATCTCAACTGCTGTCTTCCACTGTTGATTGTAACCTACTGTCAGTCACAGCCACAGCATCTCACTGCTGGTTCATTATGTACTCTCCAACAGACCTGAGGCCCCTCACTAGGACTCTGTACCTATGCTTCGTATTTCAACATGGCAAAGAACAGGCCCCAAGGTTGGACGCTGAGGTCACGATGCCCCATCACATTGCAGGTGGTCATTCTTACGTGCAGGTGTTACTCTCCATAGTTTCACTACTATTTTAAAACGTGTCTACATGTTTGAATCTATTCCTGTTATACAGATTAATCACTTTTAAGTAAAAAGATGAATTATTTTTAACATTATTTTCTTAATATATATAATAACCTATTTCCTTCCTTCCTTCCCTTCTTTTCCTCCTTCCCTCTTCTCCCTCTCTCTCTTTCTCCCTCCTTCTCTCTCTCTCTCTCTCTCTCTCTCTCTCTCTCTCTTCTTGCTTTCTTATCCATTATTCCCATTGCTCCACAGACCTTGTCTTGGGAAAGTTCTGTGGTGGTGCAACTCTACAAGAAGCAGCAGTCACATGAAGTTAACCACCCCAGTGCCTGATCCTGAGTTGGCAAAGTCTCCACAACTTGTGGACCGCTGTTCCAGGCAGTTCACACCACAGTGAGTGGGGAAACACCAGGACATGACACTCCATAGGTGCAAAATCTTGGAAGCTATGGTAATGATCTCGCAGAGCTGGGAACTGCACTCAAATGGCTAAAATCTAAAAGAAGAGTTTATTGCAAGCAAAATGGTAAATTTGAACACATTCTTGCCTGGGGTGGCACATTTGACTTTGACCTATAAGTTAACGTATCATTCAGTTTCCAGGAATTAGTCCTGAGAGGTAATGGCACTTGGGATTCGGTCAGTTGGTGTTTCCCAGGGAGGGGCGGGTGCATCCTTTCTGGACAGATTCTGGTTTATCTGTAGTCACAGGCGACATCGGGAGGCGTGGAGGCCTTGCTTGTGAGGTGGGAGCAACAGAGAGGATGCAGAACTGGGCCAACGACCAAACAACAGGAATCTGCATCAGCGCAAATCACAGGCTATTTCCTAATTAAATTTCTGAAGCATCTCAAGAAGCTACTTGTGCCATGTGGAAGACAATTACTTACTTATGTACCTAATAACTTCCTAGAGACCTGAAACAGCAGAAGCCATAGATCTAATTAATGCAGACACCATCTTATTGTGGGGTAACCCAATTAGGAACACATGAAGTCCAGGAACAAAAGCCAGAATCAGTGTTCAGGCACCACCGATCTCTTGAGGACATTTGGCTAATAGACTATTTAAAAATACACACTTGCAAATTTATTATTATCTCATACTCAAGCATGAAGCTACACCACACTTCTGAGATATAACTTTCTTTATAGAATCTGCTACTGTTTTGATTATCTTCAAACTTCCCATTTGTCTTTCTGAGCTTATCCATGGGAAAGTGCTTCATTGAACAAAAACACAAATACACAGTGCATTTGTACACATAACTACATCAACACACATAATGAACTCACTCTGATTGCCAAAGGTAGCTTCAAAGCTGCTGTCAGTGAATGTGCTGCTGGCCTCCAGATAGCACTGCACACAGCACTCCAGGACTGCAGCTGTTGAAGAGGAAAGCCAAACTCCTCTCCCAAATGAGCTACTGCCCAGCTAGTATGGACAAGTGACCACACGGCATTGCCAATGTCCTCCAGCCTCCCTGCCTGACTCTCGCAGTATTGGAATTGTGGATGGGCGAGAGGCCATTGAAAAGTTGCCCTCCACATTCACAGGACCTTGTCTGCCTGGGATGGGCTGGTCCACACCTCCAGATGCACTGATGCATTCCCGGAGCTCCAATCCCTACCAGGGGCAGAAAATGACAGTAGAATGCACCTGATCATCCGCTGATGTGTGCTCTCCGTGCAGGGCGGGGTTGGGCACAGAGCAGGAAGCCAGGGAGGCGAGCAGCTAAGGGTCAGCCCAGGGCGCCAACAACCATGGGGACTGCAGGAAGGGCTCTGGTCGGCTTCTGTGCCACCACTGAAGCTGTGGGACCCAAATCCAAAATCAAAATGTTTAAGGATTTCTGGGCAGCCACCACTCCAGCAAGAGCCCTCTGAGACAGTTTGGAGTTGTCTATGGAGCACAGCTGGATCAATATCCCCATTACCTGGAAAACATGTTAACTGAATGCCCTCAGAAACCACCGCTGGGGCACGGACATCACAGCTCAGTTGTGAGCAACTCTGAGAGGCCTACTCCAAGCTCCCGCACACACTGCCTCGGGTGCCCTCTATGCCTTCACATGGCTCAGACTGGGGGGACAGCCTAACGTAAAGCAACACTGGCTCCTTATCTGCATGCATGCAGACTGACAGCACACCCTTCTCTCTGGCCAAATAGAAAGGGGGTTGTGAGGAATGTGTCTCTCAAGATGTCTACTTTCAGACTATTCATAGTGAACACGATCTTGTGAAACTCCAGGAGGAGGTTGGCAGGTGAATGAAAATCTCCACATCTTTGCTCCACTGCAAACATCAGCCCTGCTCGGATTCTCACTGTCTAGAGCCATGGCATTCCACATCTCCCCGTTTCCAACTGCGGGAAGATATGTGAATGCATTCTACTAACTTTTTTTTCTTTTTCATAACTTTTACTTTCTAATATTGATTCGGTACTGCAAAAGCCATACCACAGATTTTTAATTTTCTTGTGAAGGTATTTAAACATTTAGGGAGAGCTAAAATATCTTCTGTAGATTCACGGACTCAATATTTACTGGTTTAAAAATCAGTTCATTCTAATAACAACTCTAGAGTATCTCCACCTTGTCCGTTTATGAAGATAAAAATGATGCACAAAACAAGTGTTGCTCCTGCTTTCAGAGAGAGAGAGAGAGATCTCAAAGTCAAGTGGGAGGTGAGGTGGGCCGGTGTAGTTGACAGAGCCAGGTGTCATGGACACCAGGTGTCACACAGATGAAAGTGTCTGCTGTGCACAGGGACCCTGAGAAGGGATCAGAGGAAGGGTGGGTGTGACCCAGGTGGAAACAGCTGCTTGCTGCACCCTCCACAGGCACCTGGAATCATGCATGCCTGAGAATTAAACCAACATATTGGCTTATCTGGGGGAATCCACGCAGTGGATAAAGTGATGAACAAAACCTATGGAGACAAAGGAAGCAGGACATTGTAGGCCTTTATAAACCATCCAAGAAGTTTGAGTTTAATTTCAAGATTACAGCAAAGCATTGACATGTTTTAGAAGGGACCTGCTCATGTTTGGTTAAAGATGGATCCATCTGGATGCGTCATGAACCATGGAAGATGGAGAATACTCTAAAGGCCAGGCAACCAGGGATGGTGAAACCAAAGCTTCAGAAGAGCAGAGGCCAGGGAGGAGCTCAGTGTTGACAGGTAGAGGTGTGTGTGACCCATCGGAGCACAAATGTCTAATGGGCAGTTGTCGCACTCAGGCCAGGGCTCCACAGAGTGACAGGAGGCAGGCGGTGGGAGAGTTTTGTTTCGGATGATAATTGAAGCTAGAGGTACAGAAGAGACAGATAGAAGAAGAGAAGGCTGGTGGGACAAGATGATGTGTGGCAGGGAGTACAGGACCGCTGGCACTGAAGGTCCAAGCTGAGAGCCAGGATGTGCAAGGACTCTGAAGAGCAGCAGCTAGAATGAGAGCATCAGGGGCCACAGTGAGGGAGGAAGCATGTCCAAGAAGAGAAGGATTGGTCTTGCAAAATGGAGTTGCCTCTGCTGGCACCAGGAGAGAATGAGATGTTCAGTGATTCCCTCGTAGGTAAGAGTGGAGATTTGGAAGCTTTTACCAAAATAAGCTGCATCCATCACAGAGAAGTTGAGCTCATTTGCTAGGAAAGAGGAAGAAATGTTGGAAGGAAGGCCCAGAGCTGTGGGACGCAGTGCCTGCAGGGAACAGGTAGAAGACTGAAAAAAATGCTGTCGAGCAACAGGGTGGCTCAGGAATCTGTCACCAAAAGTCTGCGGTAGCACACACCTGGGGCTTTGAGTGGAATCCTCCAAGAAAACCCCACAGCCCAGCTCAAGGAAGAGAAGCAGGATCCCTGGAACAGAGCTGTGACCACAGGGAAGGCGCAGAGGCTTTAAGGTGCAGGAAGAAGTGAGTTGACAGAGTAGGCTGACAATGTCTCTGAAATGCATCATCAAAATATGTGACATACCCAATGCTGATACAACACTGAGTGATCAGTGGGACCAAGAAGATGAGCCATAAATAATATGTATGATAGTGTTCTCAGTTCAAGTCAGCAAAGCAATTAGCAAGGAGATTTTAGGAAAATATCTCAGAGTCATTCTTTACACCAAAATAGTTTCCATAAGAGAAAAGTTGAAATGTTAACATAAAATCTCTAAAATTAAGTAAGCATAATACTTTAATACTCTGAAAATTATCCAAACATGACACAGAACCTAAGATTTAAAGGGAAAAGGTTTATAAACATACACATTTTCTTGAGTTTTCACAAGCAAGCATATCAAAATTATATCCAAAACAAATAAATAGCTGGGAAAATATTTTTTCACAATTGTAGGAAAGGACAAGCTTTGGTTTTATAAATGTGGCCAAACAATAAACAAAGATCATTGAAAACTACAAATTAATGTCAGAAATATAACAATATACCAACATTCATAGATTCCAAATTAATTCACATCAAGATAAACTCACACTACCTTGTTACAGCATGATTGAATGGGGTCTACTTTGCACCTCCAAGGACTAGAACTCCATTTGAAAAGCTCCTATCTCAGCAACATGAATTCTGCTTAAACTGAAGCTTATGCCAAAGTCCTGTGAAAGAATGCTGAAATCACTGGTGTTTCAGGAAGTCACAGGGCCAATGCCCCAAAGGAATCAGCAGATTAAGAATGGATAGCTCATTTAAATAAGGGATGAATGATACTGAAGATGCATCCCTCAGTGGCAGGCCATCCACATCAATTTGCCAGGACAAAATTAATCTTGTCTTGTGACCTAATTGAAGAGGACCAAGGATTAGCAGTGGAAACAACAGCCAACACCACAGACATCTCAATTGGTTCAGTTGACACAACTCTGACTGAAAAATTAAAGTGGAGCCAACGTTCCGCTTCCAGGTGCCCAAAGTGCTGCACCCAGGGTTTGGGGAAGCGCAAGGCATCTTTCTCACCCACTTGCTGATAGCAACACCTGCTCACTAGGAGAGTGCTTTGGGAAAGGGAGCCAAAGCTTTAGCAAAAAACCATCCAGGAGAGCTCCCTCCAGGGAGCCCTCTCCACCAGGACTCCCCTGCTCATTCTTTGCATCAAATAAGGGTGGTATTGTGAGATCCAAAGTGAAATAATAGCATCACCTGATGGTCCTGCTCTGGCTCCTTCAGCCTCTTTCAGTTTCCTAATCTCAAAAAAACCTTTAAAGGACATCTGTTTGTCTTCCCTTAGTACTGTAGAAAAGACATCACTGACCTGGCTACAGTCCCAGGACCTCAGGCCTTCACAGATGGACTCAATGGCTGGAACCAAGCTTTAGAAAGTGCCTTGGCTTTAATGGCGCTCATGCTAAGAAATAAAGTTTCTATTTTTTATTTTTATATATTTTCCTCTTCATGACCCTTTTGATGTCTGTTTACTGAATATCAACCATGAGACAAAGTAAAAATAAATTTTAAGAATAATGGGAATCATTTCAATTCAGACCAGCACAATAAGAATGCTACTTTTGAAGTCAGGAGGAAAGAATGGGATTTTAACTTTAAACAGGTGCATCCTGCGAGAGCGACAGAGGACCGGGAGGAGGTGCAGGACGCTCTGGACCTGCATGGCTGAAGTGGCTCCCAGAAGTGTGTGTTGACCACTCTGGCCCTGTACCCTGTGTGGCCTGGAAAAGAGCAACTACGTTAACAGAGAACTGGAGAACGCGTCTCGGCTTCAGAGCGGGAGTTCAGCAAGATGGACAGGGAGGGAACCGGAATGACCCACGTGGCAATGACCACAGCTGGAGACAGGGCGTGACCTCGGGGGCAGCTGAATGGAGACTGGATGAGCAGAGAAGTGTGCAGGGAGTAGGCACACGGGTGGTGCACAGGGCGCGCGCACCGCCAGGACTGGGGAGGCAAAGCCCAGACCCCGAGGACACAGCTGGCTGACCGCACCCCGGAGCTCGACTCAGGATCCGAACCCGGGGTCACCGACCCTCGTTCCCCTGATGCGGAAGCCTCAGCATCTCAGAGAGCCGTGAGCGTCGTTCAACGGCGGGGCAGCATTGGCAATGCTTTCAGGGGAACGTCCGGCCAGCTCTTCTGCACTTGCGATGCAGAACAGAATTCTTCCACTAACAGCGGCACACAGCTCACAAAGGTGGCTATAAAGGCAGAAGAACAATTCCCCAATACTCCCTCTGTGGAAAAGACCAGTGTGTCCGCTTCATTTTCATATGCGGAGCACACGGCTATACTTATTTATGCAGCTAGACACGGATAAATTTGCTTGGAAAAACGGAATTTATCTGCTTTGAAAATGGCTGACGTTTAGGGGCCTGGTCGACTGCTCCCGAGCTCTGCGTTGATGGTTGCTGCGCAAGGGTAAGCGCGCTTGCTGCGCCCTCGGGGCCTCCTGCACCTCACCCACCCACGGGGGAGCCCACCCAGGAGTGGAACCTGAACGCGGGGCTCAGGGACGAGAACCAGCAGGGACTGCTCCCCGTTCCTGTGGGTTCCCAAATCCGCCGACCTGCGGGGCTGGCACGCTCACCCCACGGCGTGTGGGCCCACAGGCAGGCAATAGGGGCTTGGCGCCCACCCAGTGTGAGCGCTCTCACCTGCAGGACGTGCGCAGTCACCCCCACTGTGCGCTCTCATCCCCACTGTGCGCTCTCACCCCCACTGTGCGCTCTCACCCCCACTGCGTGCTCTCACCCCCACTGTGTGCTCTCACCTCCACTGTGCGCTCTCACCCCCACTGTGTGCGCTCTCATCCCCACTGTGCGCTCTCACCCCCACTGCGTGCTCTCACCCCCACTGTGCCCGCTCTCATCCCCACTGTGCGCTCTCACCCCCACTGTGTGCGCTCTCACCCCCACTGTGCGCTCTCATCCCCACTGTGCGCTCTCACCCCCACTGTGTGCGCTCTCACCCCCACTGTGCGCTCTCATCCCCACTGTGCGCTCTCACCCCCACTGTGCGCTCTCACCCCCACTGCGTGCTCTCACCCCCACTGTGTGCTCTCACCTCCACTGTGCGCTCTCACCCCCACTGTGTGCGCTCTCATCCCCACTGTGCGCTCTCACCCCCACTGCGTGCTCTCACCCCCACTGTGCCCGCTCTCATCCCCACTGTGCGCTCTCACCCCCACTGTGTGCGCTCTCACCCCCACTGTGCGCTCTCATCCCCACTGTGCGCTCTCACCCCCACTGTGTGCGCTCTCACCCCCACTGTGCGCTCTCATCCCCACTGTGCGCTCTCACCCCCACTGTGCGCTCTCACCCCCACTGCGTGCTCTCACCTGCAGAACGTGCGCAGCCACCCCCACTGTGCGCTCTCACCCCCACTGTGCGCTCTCACCCCCACTGTGCCCGCTCTCATCCCCACTGTGCGCTCTCACCCCCACTGCGTGCGCTCTAGGCCTCGGTGGCCTTGCTGCGGCCTTGCACCGCGGTGGCCGACGCGCACGGTGCCGGGGACGCTGTGTGATTACCGCCCTGCAGAAACGGCTCCCTTCTCATTTCCTGTCGGAGATCCTGCTGGTGGAAACAAGTGAGGACAGAAATGCGCACACAGAAACCCACACTCATCGGACAGGCGCGGCTGTGACAGAGAAGTGACCCTGCTTGGAAGTCCTTGCTGGTTCCGGACGCAGCAGCAGGGCCGAGGCGCATCAGGCACTGTGGCTTTGGCGGCAGGGCGGGTCTCGAACCCGGGCCTCGCACTGTCAGGGCTGCCCTGTGCCTGGGAACACCGGAGTTACCGGGTTGAGGTCCGGCGAAGACCATAGTTACTAATTACGCTGGGTTCCTATGGACAGATTTTTTTTTTTTTATTACAAAGGGTTGCAAGATTATAATTCAGTTCCTCTGGGGAGAAGAAAAAACAAACTATTCTACTAACAATTTCTAACACGATGAGTGTAATGGTACTCCAAATGCTTGCGGCGTTAACTGAATTCAGTGCCTCTTCTGTGCCTGGATTCCCTATCAGTGTACCTGAATTTCACACTCCTTCCCTCTTCACACGGTGGGAACGGATCTAGCACAAAGCCTCAGGTGCCGGAGCCAATTTGCTCCCATGTATTCTATTAAAACGTGTTCTAAGAGTTACACAGTATAGTGGAAGCCTTCTAAATAGTTCTTGATATTTTAAATGAATTCTGTACATGATGGACATTTCATGTATTCCTCAATGAAAAACGAAATACTTATCAAACAGAACGTTTCTTTTTCAAGCTAATTTTAATGTCTCACAAATGAATAAAGGACATAAGACAGCTCATTCAAGGGAAATTCTGGTAGGAGATTGCTGCTGCCATTACCAGGTGAGAACCACACACTGCACCGGGGGGAACTTCTGCCTATGGCCACCAATTTAGGCAAGGCTGTGGGTGCCCAGGCCTGCACAGGAACCATCATGAGTCTGAGACAAAAAGGGACGTGTGATTAAGGCACTTCCTCCGGAGGCATACTACTTCTGAGTGGCCCAAGGTGATTGGGTGCAGTGATATTTTGGATTGAAATAACCAGGACACTGGACCAGGGATGAGATGAGTGAGGCTCAGACAATACACCCTGGTTTTTTTTTAAGACTTACTTATCTGAAAGAGTGACAGGAACAGACAGACATTTTCCATCCGCTGGTTCACACCCCGAGAATGCCACAACAGCAGGGGCTGGTCCAAACTAAACCCAGGAGGCCAGAACTCCACCCTGGTCCCCTCTGTGGATGCAGGAGCCTCAGCACTGGGCCGTCTTCCACTGCTTTCCCAGGTGCGTTAGCAGGAAGCTGGGTGGGAAGTGGAGCCACCAGGACTAGAACAGTTGGATGCCAACCCACTGCCCCACAGTGCCGGGCTCCAGAGTTCCTCCAATCAAGAGTTTCTGTAGTGAATACAGAGAGTAATGATGAACACATCAGTGCTCACTTGGGGTGGGCGTAGTTGCAGAATCTGAGCAGTAAACAAGGAGCTAGAGCTACAGAGCTGGTATGAAACCAGGCTAGCCGTTCCTTATCCCAAGGCACACACAGGAGCTGAAGTGGAAACCCGCACAGGACTGAAGAGCAGCAAGACAGAGCTTTAGATTTCTGTAGGCCTGACTTCAACCTAAGTGCCCCAGTAGCTGAACAGGTGAAAAGCCCACACCTGCCCACCAAGCACCAAACCACCCATCACAGACTGCATCCACAGGACAAAGCCTCCTTATTGACATTCTCTATGCATTGTTCGCTTTGCTGGCTTTTCAAGGAGTAGGCATTGGTGCAGTAGTTAAGACACTACTGGGACACATATCAGAGGACCCAGGTTTGGTTCCAGCTCCACTCCCAATTCCAACGTCCTGCTAACATGCACTCTAGGAGACAGAAAGTGATAGCTCAAGTGTCTGAGTGCCCACCAGCCCTGAGGCAGACCGAGGGGAAGTCCCAGCTCCTGGAATCAGCCCGGTCTAGCCCCAGCTATGGGGATATTTGGGTGTGAACAAGCACATGGAGATGTCTCTCTTCCTCTTTCTCTTTTACTGTCTCTGCCTTTCAGATAAGTAAGTGGAAATAATACATATGTAACAAGGGATAACTTAAACAGATAGTATCTTCCTTTCAGAATAATAAACTGAGGTCATTCTAGCTGTTAAAATTGCCAGATCCACTCAAAGATTCTTCAGAGTCTTCAGAAACTGACATAAATTTAGTATTCATTTGACTAAAGTGGATTTTCCTTTGCAAGTTGTATTTCAGCATCATAGCGCGTATTTTGCAACTGCTTCCTTCAGCACCCTGAGTGTTAAGGGAAACAACACCTGCTTCCTACAGCTTTTGCTGCTATTGCCACTGTGTCCCTGGCTGCTTCCTTGGGAAGGGTAGGCTTCTCCTACATCTTGGATTAGCCGCCCTTTACTAAACAAGGCTGCACTAAAAATGTATAAGACGCTCAGTAAAATCAAGTGTAGATTAAAACTTTAAAGAATATGTTCCAGGTAAAAACCCTCTTTTCAAAAATAATAAAAATAAATATATAAGTTGGCTTGGTTTTTATATATTAATGTTCTTATTTCTACAACTGGACTGCTTAATAAAATATACCTGTTTGAAAACTCTACTGGGAGCACCACTGTTTGGAGAACATGTTTGAGTCTCTGTATTCAAGTTGTGTTTTAGTGACTGTCCAGTCTTCAAAATTGGAGGCTAGGGAAATGACATCAGGAGAAAGGGACATTAAGGTTAAAACAGCAGACATAGAAAATAAATCTGTATTTTGATTTTTAAATAAATAAAATACATGTATTTTAAATATTATAAATTATAAATGTATTTTAAAATAAATTCATGTATTTTGATTTTGAAAAATACTGAATTATAAGTTCAAAAGATTACTGCCAGAACTTCTGGTTTCCATGGATGACGTAGACATCTGGGAAAACAGTATGTTCTATTACAATTACATGAGCTAACGGATGACATACGAATCCATAGTTTATGAACCCATCAGGGTGCTGAAGTTGTGGGAACATCAAAGAGCCTGGAATCGAAGGAAGGCGAGGGGCCCCCAAAGGAGGTGGGTACCAGGCCTGGGCCTCGAGGCCAGCACACAGCAAGGGGACAGGGCAGTAACCAGGCCAGGTAAGAGGAACTGACAGATCAAGAGAGCTGAGCTCGGAGGTAGCCTCTCGTCACCAGGGGAACAGGAAGGTTTGTTGGCGTCTTCCCATGAAGCAGCTCCAAGATGTGAAGCTGAGTTCAATGCTCTGATCTGGGCTGTGATTCACATAGAAGGAGACTCACAGGTCGTCCGAGGAGCACTTAGAAGGAGTGTGACTCACTGGGGAAGGGGAGATCCCGCCTCCCGACATTGCCCCACTGCCAGCCTCTCCCCTTCTGCAGTGAGGGGCTGGAGATCAGCCATAGTCACCAGAATCAGCAGCTGTGGGGGCACCAACTCAGAGATGCAGCTACGGAGGCCTTGCTGCTGTCTCCCTGGCTGGCACTCTCCCAGCCCCCCACACTCTTGTTCTTCTTGGTCCTTACTCTACAGAAGCACATGGAGAGGTCCACTGCAGAGCCACGTGCCTGCAAGGCCCTGGGACCTCCGTCCAGCAGCCTGTAGGAAACAAACTCCTGCCATTGGGTGAGCACAGAGGGAGCACAGAGGGACTCACCCCAGTGGAGACTTCACAAGGAACACCAGCCTAGGAGAAGGTTCACAGCACACAAGGGGCCCCTGGTCACGGGACAGCCAACCTGTGCCTGCTCCTCACCCACAGAAATGTGAGATGATGGATGTGTGTTAGGGTGCTGAAATTCTGGCTATTTATAACATAGTAGTAGATATAGCTATCAGGTGCCAGGTAGGACATGTCTCAAAGGGGAAAAACCACTATGTAGAACCAGAATCAATACCAGCTGGGCCCTAGTCCTGTGAAAAAATGAAGGCCTCCGGACACCAGAGAAAGGACCACCAACCTGAACCCTCGGGCATGTGAATGGCCATCCGAGGAAGGGCACCACACAAAGCTAAAAGAAAAACAAAACCAACAGAAAGAAGACAAGACTGTCCACTGCCTACGGTAGACAGAAACTAAATATCCTCTCAGGTGCATTAAAAACTGGAAGCATCTATCCTCAGTAGACTCGCTCTGCAGGCGATGTTAGAGGAAGATCTTTAAGCAGAATCTGGAACATGATAGAAACTGGGATCTACACAAAAGGTGGAAAGACTTTGAGCAGTTGTTTAAAAATGCAGATATAAAAATGTGTTGTCTTATTTTAAATCACAGAAAATATAATTGACCATCTAAAGCAAAATACAGTGGCAAAGTCTTGTAGTTTCATAGCATAAATGTAAGTAAAATGCATGAAAAAATAACATCAATAAAGAGAGGGATTGAGAATATCCTGCAGTAAGATTTTTACCCTGTATATTGTTCATGGAATTTAATTAAAGTAAAACACGAGGTAGCAACTTAAAACTGAAATAAAGAATAAATAATAAGTGGTGGAGACAAAATGGAATCATAAAAATTGTGAAACAAAATCAAGCAAAAAAAGGAAAAAGGGAGATAAAAATACACAAAACTACAGGACAAATATTTTATCCTATAAGTAAAACATTCGTTAATTATATGACCTAAACCTGCTAATTTTTTTAAAACAGAAATTGTTAAATAGATTTTTTATAGTCTCAACTCTATGCTGTATAAAAGGGCTCCACTTTAAACACAGAAACACAGGTGACAAAAGGATGGAACGAGATCCTTCATAGAAACCCAGACTCCAGGGGCTGTGCTGAGAGAGAATGGACCGCAGAACATCAGAGAGAGCAGAGGTAGGCCTACTGGGGAGACGCCTCCTGGAAGACACAGCAGTCCCGAGTGTGCGCATGCCCGAGGCTTGGCTTTCTGCACCGACAGGACCCCGTGGAGCAATTGCCACTTTCCCATCATGCCCGAGTGTGATGTACCGTGGGAGCGCAAGGCTGGTGTTGAGGAAGGATTTCCACCTCAGTTGATGTAAATCAACATGGAGTTGAAACAGAAGCACTTGTGTTTGATCAAATAGTTTGCAACAAAAGTGCAGTGGGAATTCAGTGGGTGGAAGTCTTCTTCTTTTTTTTTTTTTTTTTTGACAGGCAGAGTGGACAGTGAGAGAGAGACAGAGAGAAAGGTCTTCCTTTGCCGTTGGTTCACCCTCCAATGGCTACTGCGGCCGGCGCATCGTGCCGATCCGAAGCCAGGAGCCAGGTGCTTCTCCTGGTCTCCCATGCGGGTGCAGGGCCCAAGGACTTGGGCCATCCTCCACTGCCTTCCCGGGCCATAGCAGAGAGCTGGCCTGGAAGAGGGGCAACCAGGATAGAATCCGGTGCCCCGACAGGGACTAGGACCCGGTGTGCCGGTGCCGCTTGGAGGAGGATTAGCCTATTGAGCCACGGCGCCGGCCTGGATGGAAGTCTTTTCAACAGGCATGTCTGGAAGTTTGGAAATTCATGTGCAGAATAATGAATCTGAATCCATACCTCACACTGAACACAAAATTAACACAAAAGGGATCATATACTTAAATGTATAGCCTAAAATATAAAATTTCTAGAAGTAAAGATAGCAGAAAATGCTTTTGACTATGAATTAGATGAGAATTTCTAAATTACAATAGTAAAAGCATATTCCATGAAATTAAAAAATTAAATTGAACTTTATTAAAATTAAAATAATCTGGTCTTTGAGAGATACTATTTAAAATGAAAATAAATTAAAAAGTAGAGAAAATGCAGTAAAACACATTTCTGATCATAGATATTTATTAAGAATGAACAAAAGACTCATGATGCCATCAGAACAGATCAGCAGCTGTAGGACATGGGTCATGGATGTGGGTACAGAAGGTGGGGGATTCCTTGGTGTGCATCTGGATGGTGGGAGTAGCTACAGCAGGTCAGCCATGCATGTATAACCACATACAAAAAAAAATCATGCCTCAGTGACTCTGATAGCAAAAAAGTCAAGAAGAAACAAAAACAAAACTACTGCCAAAAATGTGTCATATGCACATATACTCTCTGTTAACAAATTTATAAAAATTTGAATAATGCATTTCTATCTTCATGATTCTCCCACATGGTAATAAGATCTGTGATTTGAAGAAACAAAATTTTCACAACCAAAAAAATGAAATTTTAAAATATGTCTTAAATTTTGCTGATTAAAAAAGCCTGCCTTGTTATGTTTCCTTGTAAATCTCTTCCCTAGTAATCACGGATCCACCTGCAGTTCCTACCCCAACTCAGTTCTTCATGAATCAGAAACATTGAGGAAGTTAGAATCTTCCTGAGGCTTCTATTTCTTACATTTGAAATTAGTGGAATATTCATCACATACCTTTGTGTGAAAACTCAATGAAATAATGCTTGGGAAAACTTTGTAAAATGCAAAGTGCCATTTGACGTTTTGTTACAGCTATGTTAATCAAAGCAACACTAAAAAGTGAGCATCATCATCTTAAGAAAACCACAAAATCTTGCCAGTTAAACTCTATTTGTTTAAAACCGATGCCATTGTAGAACCTTTGGTTCCAAAAATGTACAGAGTAGTAATTGGGATCCTACAAGAGCCCTGTGTGTATAATAATTACAAAATATTTTGATTAGTATTTGAAATCACATTTTTGTTCAGTGCTCTCCAGTTATCAGTCAGTTCATTGTTGGCAAGTGCTAAGAGATTCATGTACACCTAATAAAAGAAGATTAAGAATGAATATGTAAATGCAACTTAAAAGAGCCAGTGCAACACCCATTCCCAATATTCTCATAAAAGTCCTAAATCTTGGACTCAGACTTTATTCAATGAGAGACCGAATCAGGATAATGAAAATTGATGAGTAGTCCTAGTGACAAAAAAAGGTGATAGTACTTAGTGATGAACTTAGAAAAATTGTGACAGATGGTATAGGCATCCAATTATCTGTGTCAGTGAGGAGTCTTCCCCAAATAGCAGTGTCAGCAAATATTTGTATTTATGCTTTCTGCAAGGCTGAGCTCAGAACTCTGAACAAAAGGCCCACTGTAAAATTAGAAGCAAATCAAGACTGGACAGAGGCAAACCGAAATAAATCAGCCCAGAGAGACAGATTGAAATAAGTAGATCTGTTTACCTTCTGTTCTTTTCTAGATCATCGGTGGATTAGCCTACTTAAAATTAACAAGGATCATGTTCAGAACTCTAAACTCTAAAAAATTATTTGAGCTAATAAAACAAAGCACCAAGGCTCCAAGACACTAAATCAGTATAAAATAGTTATGTTTCTAAACAGTGGCAATGAAAAATCTGAATATTAAATTTTTCAAATGACTCCATTTAGAATAGTGATGGAGGGGATAAAATGCTTAGGAATACACTTAACCAAATAAATAAAAATATCATTGATTGCAAACTATAATACAATGTTGGAAGGAGTCAAGGACAATCTAAATATATGGAAAGATAAGCACATACATGATTTGACTTAATACTTTGAGATGATAATAATCTCCAGATAGGGAGTTGGCATAGCTGATAAAGCCAGCACCTGCAGAGCCAGCATCCCATAGGGGCACCTGTTGGTGTCCTGGCTCCTCCACTTCTGATCCTGCTCTCTACTAATGAACCTTGGAGAGCAGTGGGAGATGGTCCAAATGCTTGGGGTCCTGCGCCCATATGACCCAGATGGAGATTCTGGGTCCTGGCTTCAGCCTGGTCCAGCCATGGCCATTGCGGCCATTTGGGGAGTGAACCAGCATATGGAAGATCTCTTTCTTTCTCTTTCTCTCACTATCTCGCTCTCTCCTTTTCTGTAACTTTGCCTTTCAAATAAATAAATCTTTAAAAAAAAACCTTCAGATGTGATGACATTTCTACCAAAATACCAATTGCCATTTTGCAAAAATTCATAAGCTGATACTCGAAATTATGTAGAAAACTAAGGGGCGCATAAAATTCAAAATAGTATTGACTCAAAAAACTCCCAAAATCAAAGATATAAGATTCTCATTTTCACATTTTGTAATTTAAAACTTACTACAAAGCTACAGTGACCATTAGACTATGAAAGTTGGAAAAAAATAGAACTGGCGAACAAGGACATAGAATACACAGCCCAGAAATAAACACTTATACTGATTTTTGTAAGGTTGCCAGGGCCATTTAATAGGGAAAGGGTCATCTTTTTCACAGAGACTCTAGGACGAAGAGTCTACAGATCAATGATTGAAGCTGATCCCCTACCTCATGCATACTCAAAAATTAAAGAAAATGAATCAAGTTTCTAAGTGTAAGAAGACCTAAAAACACAAAACTTTAGTGAAGATATACGTAAATCTTTGTGGCACTGAACCAAACAACGATTTCCTAGATATCACACACACACACACACACACAAGGGGAGGGGCCGGCACTGTGGCATAGCAAGTAAAGCCACCGCCTGCAATGCCAGCATCCCATATGGGCTGTGATTCCAGTCCTGGCTGCTCCACTTCCCATCCAGCTCTCTGCTGTGGCCTGGGAAAACAGTAGAAAATGGCCCAAGTGCTTGGGCCCCTGCACCTGCATGGGAGACCCAGAAAAACTCCTGGCTCCTGGCTTCAGATTGGCCCAGTTTCGGCCCTTGTGGCCATCTGGGGAGTGAACCACCGGATGGAAGACCTCTCTCTCTCTCTTTTCTCTCTCTCTCTCTCTCTCTCTCTCTCTCTGCATCTCTGTAACTCTGACTTGCAAATAAATAAATAAATAAATAAATCTTTAAAAAGAAAAAAAATAAAGAGAAAAAGTAAGTGACTGGATTTCATCAAAAGTAAAATCTATTTTGTGTCAATGATCACTATCAAGAACATGAAAAGACAACCCATGGTATGGGACAAAATGCTTACAATTTTATATTTCATGATCTAGTACCCAAAACAGATGAAGAATACCTACATGTTAATATTAAAATGACAGATATATAATTACAATTTAGAGACAGGATATTAATGGGCAATTTTTCAAAGAACTGATAAAAATGAAAACATGTCTCC
This sequence comes from Lepus europaeus, assembly GCF_033115175.1. Classification (NCBI taxonomy): domain Eukaryota; kingdom Metazoa; phylum Chordata; class Mammalia; order Lagomorpha; family Leporidae; genus Lepus; species Lepus europaeus. Next base: position 68,137,474 of record NC_084846.1, read on the forward strand.
AAATATTAGTCATTAGGAAAACGCAAATCAAAACTCTAGTGAGATACCATTTCACATCCAGTAGGATGACTATTAAAAAAAATAAAGTAGCAAATGTTGGGAAGATGTGGAGAAATCGGAACTCTCACACATTTATGGTGAGAATGTAAGAGACTGTACAACTCTGGGGAGAGACGGGGCTGTTCACCAACAGGGTAAATACATAGTCACCGTAGGATCAAACAATCCTACCCACAGGCACGGGTGTCCCCAACATAACTGAAAACACCTGTGTCTAAAAACCTTGTACATGGACACTCACTGCAGCATTATTGATAACATCCTATCACTGCAGCATTATTGATAACATCCTATCACTGCAGCATTATTGATAACATCCTATCACTGCAGCATTATTGATAACAACCTACAAGGAAAAGGAACTCAGGTGTTTATTAATTGGTGAGTGCAGAAATGAGTGGCGGTATAATCATTCAAGGGATTAACACTGAGTTATGAAAAGATTGAGTAATGGGGCATGCTGTTCACATGTTATGTGAAAGAATGAAGACAAATAAGGCCATGTATTGCAGGATTCCATTTACAGGAAATGTCCAGAATAGGAAAATCTGTAGAGACAGAAATAAGATTGGTGGACACCAGGGCTTGGGGTGATGAAAATGGTCTGGAATTCCACACCCTGTGAATGTAATAAAGCCCCAGTGCTGTGACCGAAATGGCAACCCACTGTACGTGGCTTCAAAAACAACTGCGGCTCAGTGAACCCGGGCGGTTCTGAAGTCGGTGTGCTTTGCTGCAGCTCGGGAGGTATTTGCAGCTTGTACGCAGGCTGAAATCCACACAGGAGAAGTGACAGGTGCTCAGATGGTGAGCCAATCCTCTTTGTCCTGAGACATGCAGTCAGTGAAACAATTAGATAGAACAGGGAAAGCAAGAAAGAAATAAAAAGAAGAAAGATGAAAAAAAAATTCTAGTCAACTTCCTTCTTCAGAGACAGTGGCCTGTGGGGTTTCGTCCCCCAAATTTGCTATGTGGAATCCCCAGACCCAGTGTGGTGGCATCAGGAGCTTCAGACGAGCTCAGGGTAGTGCAGCTCCCCCTTGGGCTCAGTGTCCCTATGCGAAGTGAAGAGGGGCAGGCGTTAGGATGCCCCCTGGGGTGCCACGTCCCTCACTGGGGTGCCTGCGTCTGAGTCTCAGCTTCACGTTCAGTCAGCCCCTGCTCATGTGCACTCTGGGAGGCAGTAAGGATGGCTCAGGCACTTGGGTGCCGCCATGCACACGTGGGAGACCAGTGAGTTCCAAGCTCCCTCATGCACTGTGGGCTACCCCCAGCAAGGTGAACACTTACGGTCTGGCCCAAGGGGTCCTGTAGGAACAAAGTGAATTCCAGGCAGCACTGCAGGTGTTCCATGTGTGCAGCTGCTGCAAAGCCTGTGCCTGTCCAGTCATTCAGGCAGGGCATCCCCAGCATGGACTAGAGCATACCAATGTCTCCCTACACCGTCCTCACCAGACGGTCACAGAGCAAGTGCTACACTCATCCTGCAATGCATCAGAGCCAAGTGGAATGCGAGGTATTCCTTCTCCTCTCTCTCTCTCTCAATCTCTCTCTCTCCCTCCCTCCCTCCCTCCCTCCCCTCATCCCTCTGTCACTCTGACTTTTAAATAAATACAGCAATAAAAGAATGAAGGTTCTCTGATCTCCTTCCAGGAAAGGTAATTGAAGTCTCAAGCCCTGCCCCAGGGGAGAAGGGCAGAGCAGACTTGGGTTCAGCTTCCCATGGGGGAAGCCCCAGATAGCTCTCCCAGGTTTCTGGGTCCTGGGAGTGGGGAAGGGGGAAGGGTGAGGAAGAGAAGTGGAAGGTACTGGGCGCTGACTAAGGCTTGGAAAAGTGACTCCCATGTTCCCTTCCTTGCCCCACATGGAGGTCTCTGCAGAGCCACCTGAAGAAGACTTTTGCCCCAAACCTCCCATAAATAGACCCAGAAATGAAAGGCCAGGGCTGGGAATAGGAAAGTGCAAAGAGCTGGATATCTGCAGGGCTCAGTGCTCACTGCAGCTCCCCGGGGGCCGTGCTGCACCTGCTCAGCCCTGGGTCTATGCTTGGGGCAGGGAGGGGGGCTCCCCACGGAACCCTAGCAGCAAAGAGCTTTGGAGCTGCTCATGATCAGGCCAGCCAGCTCGTGTCCAAGAGCTGGACAGCTCGGGTGAAGGCCTCTTCCCTGCCTGCCCTTGCTATTTGATGACTCATTGGGCCTCCTTACTGATATTGCACATGGTCATGTCTAAGGTTTACATCAATCTGTTTCAATTTCATACTCAGCTATGAATAGTAAGCCTGTGAAATAGAGAGAAATAATAGCTCTGCATCCTCATGGCCGCCCAGAATATTTGAGCAAACTCTAAACGCTCTGCTGCAGATTCATAAACGGGAAAATGTGGAAATGGAAACGTGAGCAATTTTCCTCTTGCAGCAACAGAAAAGTCGATGGTGCTCTAAGTACTGTTATCTTAACTTCAGAGGAGGCAGGACGGATGCCACAGGTCTGGGCTGCTGGGTTCACTTCAGCCATCTGAGCCTGGTTCAGACCACTGTCATGGACAAGACGTGGGGAAGCTGGAGGCAGGAGTGACAGGAGTCAGGGGATGGACAGAACCCCCCAGGGACCCGGTTCTCCATTACAAGTCTGCACTCTCCCCTGGAAATGTGTCCCTTCACTCACAGGGGTCATTTTCTCATAGACGCTAAGCCACATAGGCAGTTCCTTTGTACACGAGATTCATTTTGAGAAATAGTGTCCATTTTTGGTCTAGCTGGGAAGGTTGGCAGGCCACTTGGGTGGAGCAGGAATCGGGAGAGGCGCCAGTAAGAGGAAGGGAACACACCATGCAGGCAAACCAAGAAGAGAAGGGTTCGAATGCATTGGGGCTGGCCCCGCCTACTATGTTGGCAGTTTCCTAAGGACAGAGAAAGTACAATCACAAAGATCTGAGGGGGTTCCATGGCCACAGGAAAAGCTGATGAAAGATTTGCTGTATTAATACCATGGCAAGTCTGCTCGTGAATCGGGAACAATGTAACTAAGCTTTGAGTTCTGACTGTGAAACTACATGCACATCACTCATCACTCTCTTGCCCAAACCAACTTTTCTCATTTGTTGTGATTGAGCATATGCATAACCTACCAAGAAAAAAATCAAAAATGCAGTGGGAGATTATAAATTGCTGTGTGTTTTCATTTGGGGAGAAAAAGAACTAGAATATGTAAGAGTGAGACTCAACATCTTTGTGCATACCCAGGAGAGATGTTTATATTAGTTTATTTAAATCCTCTTGAGACACCAAAGCCAAAAGATGATGAATAATTTCCCTAGGCTACATAAGATGATGGGAGAGAGGGGAACCAGACACAAGTCTTTCTGCTAATGGGGCAAGTATCTTCATGCACACCATTGGAAAAGGGGCGGCTTGTGAAGGAGAGTCAGGTAAAGTCTTGTAATGTTCCACACCTGGGAAACAACTTGGGACAGACAATCCAAGACATGTGAAGGGGAACTGGGGGGATCTGAACCTTGTGTTTGTGAGGCGTTAACTCACTTAAGGCCAGCAAAGCCGGGGACCTGTTTGAGATAAGGAACTACTCCCCATGACCTTGGTTTTCAAAGAGGGATTTAGACCCCTCCTTTCATCCATTCTCAAACCGATCATGCGTCTCTGTTACCTCTGCACTTTCTTGTTTGTCCGACAAGTTCCCTGAGAAAATCTATAATGATTGTAACAGACTTCATTCCAAAAGCTGGTGGAATAGCCAAGTCCAAAGTTCTGTCATCGTTCTCCCCGGGACTGTTTTGTGACACATACGAGGGACTTCAAAAGGTCTGCAGAAAAATGGAAACTAAACATTTTTTAAATAAGCTTTATTTCTCAACCTAAGCTCCATCAAGTCCAAGACACCTTTGTAAGTGGTGATTCCAGCCATTTAGTCCACGCCTGAAGAACTGAGGCCATGGGACTCTACTGCTGATCATGAAGTGGCTTTTCTCTCGTTGTATTGTGTGTGTGTGTGTGTTTTACATTATAAAGGAAGGAAAATGGCTCCTTTCTAAGATTTTTTTTAAGACTTGGAAATAAAAAGGATTCAGTAGGAGTTGAAAGAGGACTGTAAAGTGGATGCCAGCTGTGGGTTAAACACGGTTTGGCTCCTCAGCACATGTGCACATCTAAGACCCAATCATGTGCTAATTGTCAATGGGTTAACAGTAGTGGTTGAGGACTGTGGTGGAGGCTTGACCTAGCTGTGGTGAGGGAGGGCTTCAGATCCCTGAGGCCTTGCCATGGCAGGCCGTGCTCACAGAATGCTGGTGATAGAAGCTCAGGTGGCCTAGGCGTTCTCTTTCTGCCTTTTCACCCTGGGATCCTTCCTCTGCACCAATTCTGCCATCCCCTGCCCTGAGCAGATGCCACACAAATGGATCCACCTGATCACAGATCATGACCCTGCAGAACCTGAGCAAAATCAAGCCTTTGCCTTTCTACCTGAGCTTCTCTTGGGTAGTTCTGTTGTAGCACCAGAAGCTAAGCAATACAGGACCTAATGATTTCCCACTGGGAAAGAGAGACAGATAGCTGCATGGCCATGTTGGTAGAGGACTTCTGGTGAAGGACTCCCAGGTGTCTTCAGACTGTCATTTGGGTAACTTTCTCACAGCACTCTCCCAGCAAGCATGCTTACATCATTTGTCTTCCAGGTCCATCAGCACCATTCCTTCAACATCCCACAGAGCTGTAGTGATGACTTCTGCTTGTGACTGGTCTGCTTTGCTTCTGCTGGACCACTCCCACTCTCAAGAGCCATTGTTTTGTCTTCAGGATTGTACTAGTAAACTCATGTCTTTTCTCCTATTACAATTCTTACAAGAAATGTGCCAGCACCTTAGTTAAATTGGCTTAAAGTTGCTGTTGAGACCTCTGTTCTTGGGAGGGGCTAGTGGCCAGTGGGTGAGATGCCACCAAGGATGTCCATATCCCATATTGGAGTGCCCAGGTTAGAGTCTCAGCTCTGCTCCCAATGTCTGCTTCCCACTAATGTGCGCCCTGGGAGACATGAAGTGATGGCCCAAGAAGATGCACTCCTCTCACTCACATGGGAGGCCCAGATTGGATTGCCATCTCCTGGCTTTGTCCTGGCCCAGCCACAGTGGTTAATAGGCATTTGAGGAGAGAACTAACAGATGGGAGATCCTGTCTGTCTGACTTTCTCTTTCTCTCTTTTTCTTTCGAATAAATAAAATACACATTTTTTTAAAAAGTTCTGTTCTTATGTGCAGCTGATCCACAGATGGGTTTTAGTAGGTATCAAGGGGAAGGCTCACTTGACTCTACTTTTTCAGATAGAATTGTGTCTCGTGGTGTTGGCTAAGTTTCTTCCATTAATGGTTGATCTTGTCAATGAGAGCACAGAAGAAATTAATTTCAGCCTCACCAATTGGTGCACCTGGTCTGCCACTGAGGGCTTCATCTTCAGCCCTGTCTGGTCCTGTCTTCAGGTGAGTTATCCATTTATAAACTCCCGGTTTCTTTGAAGCATTGTTTCCCTTATTTTTTTTTTTTTCAAAATATCCATGATTTCACCAGTCTTCCACTCAAACTTTGCTGTACACGTGATGCTTGCTCTTGTTTCCATTTTATTTGTATTGGTCTGACTCAGGGTCTGTAAAAACTGGTGTCTCATCCCTCATCTCCCAAACTGGAGCCTGCTCTGCCCTGTTTAACAACGCAGCACAAGGTCATTTCGCTCCACAAACACTTGGAAGTATCCACATTATTAGTTCATAAATACTCCCTCTCTGATTATTTTGAAGATTTCCTGTATCTATAAAATATGAATGTGGAAATGGAATCGGGCACAGGTCCCTTTGAGTAATTCACTGAGACAGTTGTCACTGCTGTGCGTTACATTATTCCTGACTGTTTTTGCTCATACCACATTGTACAAGAATAACCACACTTCTAGTGATATCACTTTTAAGCTTCTATATTTTGCCACACACTGTGATATGCCATTCAATACTTTCAAAGCTTCTTGAAGGCAAACGCTATTACTCCTTTCATAAAAAAGAAACTATTGTTTAGAAAGAAGAGTTAGCATGTCCATGTTTCTAATTATGGGAGAAGACATATGAAAAGTTATTAGAGAAATTATGAGAAAACCATAAATACCAGGATTGTATTTTCTTTGTTTTGTTTTATTTTAATTTTTATTTATTTGAAAGTTACATAGAGAGGTAGAGACAGAGAGAGGTCTTCCACCCGCTGGTTCACTCCCCAGTTGTCCACAATGGCCAGAGCTGGGCCGATCCAAAGCCAGGAGCCAGGAGCTTTTTCCAGGTCTCCCACATGGGTGCAGGGGCCCAAGCACCTGAGCCATCCTCCACTGCTTTCCCAGGCCACAGCAGAGAGCTGGATAGGAAGACGAGCAGCCGGGACTAGAACCGGCACCCATGTGGGATGCTGGCATTCCATGCCAGGGCTTTAACCCACTGTGCCACAGTGCCAGCCCCAGATTTTCTTTATTTTGTATTTATTTGTATTTCTTTATTTTGTATTTATTTATTTGAAATGCAAAGAGAGAGAAAGAGGGAGAGTGAAATCTGCCTGCTTCATTTCCCAAATGCTCACAACAGCTAGCACTGGGCCAGGCCAAAACCAAGAGCCAAGAATTTAATCTAGGTCCCCATGCGGGTGACAAGTACGCAGCTACTTGAGCCATCACCTGTTGCAGCCTATCCAGCTTTGGCAGGAACTGAGCTTTTCAGGAAGGCCGGGACTTGAACCCGAGCACCCCAGGATGGGAGGCCAGTGTCCCAGGAGGTGCTTAACTGCTCCACTACACACCCATCTCTGGATTTTTCTCCAATGCATGTAATGCCAAGCAGAACTGCAGCATCTCTGGAGCACCGTGATAAACCAAGAACAAAATCTGAACTCAATTTGAACTTCGAGTACCCCAGAGAGGATCATTTAATGCATTTTCTATTATTTAGAAAAGTGACTACTGCATTATTCATTTAAGAACAATTACAAAGGTAAAAATGAATCGTATTATAATAGTTTCCAAAAAATTCAAGATCAGTTATTCTTGTAGTAAATACTCACCACTGTATTTAAAATGCCAAGGATATCATGGTACTTTTAAATTTTTTCTCCCAGATGCTAATATTTGGCTTCTTTCTTGGCATCAGATCAGCTGGCTTCCCAAAGATCAAAGTTATAACTGGGCTGACCTACAAGAGGAAATCCATTAGACTCTCTAGTAATGTGAGCCCCACTGGGAGTGCTTATGTACACTTTGAATCAACCTATTCTACCCACAGCAAGCAGGGACATCTAGGGCAGAGCTAATCTGTGCCCTTGGACGCCAGGCTCACAGCTGCACCTGCAGGGGTGTGGAGCTGGTCAGGCGAGAAGGAGCTCCCAGACTGCTAGCAAATTTCCTTTTCTTGTTCTGCTTCTGGGCAGGTGAGTGAGTTCAGTTTAGAAAATCCATGCAGGCATATTCCTGATAAACCAAGATGTAGAATGACAGGAGCTTTCTGTATTTATATTAATCTTCAACTGAAAAGTAAAAGAAAAGAAAAAAACCTGGTGCAGGCACTTTGGTACTGCAGGTGAAGCTGTCATGGAGATTCCCGCATGCCTCATCAGAGTACTGGTTCAAGTCCCAGCTACTCCACATCTGATCCAGCTCACTGCTAATGTGCCTGGGAGGTGGCACGAGATGATGGCTCAAGATTTGGGAAGACCTGGGTGGAGTTCTTGACTGCTGACTTCAGCTTAGCCCAGCCCTCTCCATTGTAGGCATTTGATGAATGAATCACTAGATAGAATCTCCCTCTCTCTCTCCCCACTCTGCCTTTCAAATAAATAAATAAATCTTTTAAAAGTTTAAGAAAAATATAATTGGAAAGTAGAAGGCACCCTTTAAAATCACTTTGTAAATAATGATTCTGATACACTTTTTAAGAAAACAAGGGATATCTACTAGTTGTTTTGGCACACAGCATTTAATAATTTGCTCAGATTCTAAATGTTATTGGTTTTTAAATCTCAATATAGATTGTCCATGTCTTGACTTAACTTTCCCAATTCAAATAGCTCGACATCAGACTCTGTTGACCCCCTATGATCTCACTTGAAACTTAAGTCAATAAATACATAACTGGATTTAGGGTTTTTGAATTTTGTTTCAAATCATTTCATGAGAAGTGATGGGTCATAGCTGTAGGTTCAGCACCCTACTGGGTGAGCCACACAGGTGCAGCCAGGCTGCCTGCCTTAAGGACTACACTGCTGCTGTCATGGTGACACCTGATCCCCCTGGGTCACCTCTAATCCAGACCTCTCTCCTGAGAGCCAGAGCCCAAGTCTCACTGCTGCCTCACTGATGACACGGGAACACCTCGAGCTCTTTTCCATTGAGGACTTTCTTGTCCCAAATCAAACAGCATGCTTCTCTTCCCATCTCTGTTGTCACCATTCCTGACTCTAAGGGGTACATCCTTTGGAGACACTCTCAGAGCACCAGGACGAACTTCAGCCACTCCTTGCCCCAGCACTGCTACTCCCTCCCACGGCGACGTCCATTCTCCACAGCCATTCATACAGTTAATTGTACGTGTTTACTTGCCAGTCCCCAGAACTTCATAGGTCAGTGCATGAACCAATTTCTTAAGATAATATAGGCTGTGCATTTATAATATGCACTAATATAAAAACAAAGGTACACAGTAGCACCAGCCATTGTATGTGCCTGCACATATATGTAAACATACACAATGCATCATCAAGGACATTCCAGTAACCAGGAAACAGACAAAAGAAGCCGGAATATGACTTGCTCTTGGTGGTTCACAGTGTGCTTGGCGACTGTTACATGGACTGGGCAACACATGTCAGTCTTGACAGCACCGTGTCCATGGGGGTAGTAAATTCACGCATCACCTCCTCCACGTGTTCTAAGTTGTAGTTTCATTCTGCCAGCTGCGGGGGCAGGTCCTTGAACATATGCTGATGTGCACCAGGCACTGGGGAGGGGAGGGAAACAGCAAAGGGGCAGAAAAAGATAAAAATTACAACACTTTTTCTGCTCTAATCAATTTCTGAAATTATTTTTAAATATAGTTTTTAATAAGCTCAAAGCATTATAAAATCATATTGGGCATAAGTATTAATAATATAAAAATGCTTTGTGAAGTCAAAATGAGAACATGAGTATATTTTTTTGTAATTATGATTAGTATTAAACTGTACATACTGAAATTTTTAAAATATTACTATAATTAATAATGATAATTATGTTCTCCTATACAGAAAGGACAGAAATATAAATTGATCAATCAATATTTACAGAACATCTAACAGATTTAAAATACTTTTTTAAAAAATACATAGTACTGGGGGCCCGGCGCTGTGGCGCAGTGGATTAAAGCCCTGGCTTGGGGAGCCAGCATCCCACATGGGCGCCGGTTCTAGTCCTGGCTGCTCCTCTTCTGATCCGGCTCTCTGCTGTGGCCTGGGAAAGCAGTGGAGGATGGCTCAGGTCTTGGGCCCCTGCACCCACGTGGAGACCAAGAGGAGGCTCCTGGCTCCTGGCTCCTGGCTTCGGATCCACGCAGCTCCGGCTATTGCAGCCATCTAGGGAGTGAACCAGCGGATGGAAGACCTCTCTCTCTGTCTCTACCTCTCTATGTAACTCTGTCTTTCAAATAAATAAAATGAATCTTAAAAAAAAATACATAGTACTGATAAAACTGGCATTGATTTATGTGTTGATGGTGGTATTATTTTAATAGCAAAATTAAAATATCTACTTATTGAGCAAGAATAACTCTCACTCATTACCAGTCACGAAGGGAAATGGTACCAGACCCCTTGGAAGATGAAATTTCATGTAAATTGTAACACATATTACTGCACATTCCAGCAATTCAATTCCTATGTATTTACCCATGAATAGTGAAAATTTAGGTTCCCTCAGAAGTCCACACATGCATGTTTGTAGCATTCTGATTCACAACCAGAAAAACCAAGAAATCTCCCAACAGGTGAATGAATTAACACACATATCCAAACAGCAGGGTATTTACTATGAGGAAATAAAAAGGGATGAACTATTGATCCCTGAATGAATCTTAAATGTATTTTACTAAATGAAACTAAAGCAAAAATGCTACATTTGCTGTGATTTCGTTTGGAAGACAGTAAGAACAAGTCAAATAATAGGGATCAAAGGGAATCAGTCAGTGAGAATGAGAGGCCAGCCACACAGGGACCGCACAGGGGACTTTCAGGTGACAGAACTTTCTGCGGTGCAGAAGTTCTAGGCAGCAGGGATGTGCAGTTGTCAAGACTCAGGGGTGTACACCACAAAGTGCGCTTTGCTGTGTGTACATTCAAATACAGAATAAAACAAATAAAATCACAGGATGTCAGTAGGTCCTAGCATGAAGGGTACGCTGAAGGAAATGAGTCTAAATGAGTCTAAACATTACTGACAGGAGGGCGGAGAAAAAGAACAAATTACATCTTTTTGGAAAATAAGTTTGATTCGATACAGTGAGGCTAAGAATAAAAACCACAGCATACAAACACTGGACTCCAGGTGGTAAACCTGTTCCTATGGGGATGCAGGCTACCAACTTACACCTGTTCCTTATGGGCATGAAGGCTCCCAGCCTCCACATGCCCCTTGTAAGGATGCGGGCTACTGATTGAAGACTGTTAATGTGTAGACTGATGTTGAGCACATTCAGAGGTTGTTACGTCAGTGACAGCCCGCAGAGAGGACAGTGACCCCAAAAGACGATGACAGAGCTGAACAACGCGAGCACTGGTGGCGTGCAGCTGTTATGGCCTCATGGTGAAGCACATCCCATGTCTGCAGTGACGCTGCTGTCAGAAGACCTACGGAGCTGCCGCTCCTGTCAACGTTTGCGCACATGGGGATGTGGAGTACACAGCGCTCATCACCAGAGCAAGCTGCTGTATTACTGATCGACGTGTTTACCACGCTGCGCTTCTAATCCTTATCCTGAATGCATTCTTCCTTGTGAAAATACTTCACTGTCAAACAGTGTGCCATGTTATACCAGCTGCAGCCTCCTGCATCTCATATTTACAGGGCCTCCTTATCGCATTAAGAGGCCAACTCTAGGGACTGATTAGTGTAACTGCACTCTGAGGCTTGTGCCATTATGAGCTTGACTCACAGGGCGCTTCTCAGAACCTGTCGATGGAATCAAGTGACACTTCACTGTGAATGTCTCAGTGATGACAGGGCCAGAAGCCACGAATGAGCAACGTGGGTTTGGGGCTACCTCTGTGGCGTACCGGGTTAAAACCCTGGCCTGCTGTGCCAGCATCCCATACGGGCTCCAGTTCGAGTCCCCGCTGCTCCACTTCCAATCCAGCTCCCTGCTAAAAGCAGCAGAGGGTAGCCCAAGTCCCTGTGCCCCTGCACCCATGTGGGAGACCTGGAAGAAGCTCCTGGCTTCTGGCTTTGGATCGGCTCAGCTCTGGCCATTGTGGCCATCTGGAAAGTGAACCAGCAGATGGAAGACCTCTCTCAGTCTCTACCTCTCTTTGTAACTCTGTCTTTCAAATAAATAAAATATATATTAAAAAAAAAAAGAATCATGGGTGGATGAGATGCCTCCAATGGTGCAGGGTGGCTTTGGAAAATCACCATGAACTCATTAGCCTTTGCATTTACTCAGTTAGTTACACTCATAAATTCAAGTCTCTCTAAGCTCTGTGTGCATAGAATGTCTTGCAGCAATGAGTCCCAGGAACAAACTGCACAGCCAGTGCCCAGATTTCATTTTATAAATACCATTCTACAATAAAAAGAGACAGAAACTCAGTAAACAGAAGATGGACCTGAAGTATCTTGTTGTGCCAGAAAGTAAAGAATGCTTCCCACTAACATAGACAAACAACTAAGTAAATAAATGATGGAGGCAAAGCCGAAGGGTACAGGAGCCAATCTGAAACATCTGTCCATGAGCAAGCCTAGAATTTGAGACAGATAGATAGATAGATAGCACATACATACATAGGTACATAGATGATAAATACATAGCAGATAAATGATGGGGCATAGCCAAAGGGCACAGGGTTCATTCTGAAATATTTCCCAGAGAACAGGCCTGGAATTTGAAATAAATAAATGATGACAGTATAGTAAGAGCCCAAAGAAAACAATAACTACCCATGAGTTCATGCTGCTGTGAATACATGATTAAACAAGCAGATGAACTGACAGAGACACAGATCTTTTCAGAAAAGTCCTGAGCGTATCATGGAGTGTGAATTTTCCTATGTGATGCTCACTGGGCACTGGAGAGAACTGGCAGACACCGTAAACACGGGGTCGTGTGACTTTGATGCCATGTGTTCTCTGAGCTGATGGCAGGAGGACACTTCACAAAGTGAATAGCCACAGCCCAGTCCAGTGAAACATCACAGAAGCTCCCACTGAGGAACTTCTTACAGAACAGCTGAATGGCACCCTTCGAAATCCTCAAGGTAGGGAGTGAAAACAACGGCAGAGTGAGACGTAGGAAATCAAGGTGACATCTGGGTCACCTCCTGGAACACGAAGATGACATCAACAAGGGAGCTCGTGAGATGTAGAGTCTGGGACTTAGATAACAGCTTTGTGCCATCTACAATTGTCAGGCTTAAAAATCACATCTTATTATGTCAATTGCTAACATTAAGGGGAGGGTGATGAAACCACATGGAAACTCTCTGCACTACCTTTGCAACACTGTAAATCTAGCATTATTCAAAAAAAAAGTTTAAAAAGTTAGTTCTTATATAACAAATAACATTTACAATTTGAGAAACTTTAAATATGCAGTATGGAAATGACCTGAGAATTGATTATCATCCTACATGTTCAGGGTTTCAACTTGAGTTTAGATTATGCATTAAATCTTCTCAAGGAAGCAACTATAAATATTAATCAAAATTCTCCTCTGACCTCAGTCATAATTTACTGTAACACTTTAAGTTTAGAAGGGGACTTAATTATAATGTAATAGTGTCCAGATATCCTCCTTGGACACTCCTAGTTGTAGATGTATTTCTTTATTGGAAAATCTATGCACTGAGCAAGCACAAATATGAATGCTGTTTTATCCACCATGGCGCTCTCAGACAATTGACAAAAAATAAACCTAACTAAATACCTGTGACTCTTAGCCCCAAGCCTTTCTTCCTGTTTCAAAATCCTTGCCACTCTTTACATTGTATTTAAAATGTTTTACATATTCCTCATAGTATCTTAGAACTGGAAATGAATGCATTATATGTGATACAATTTGATCAATAAAAATTAAAGAGAGGGGCTGGCACTGTGGTGCAGCAGGTTAACTCCCTGGCCTGAAGCATCGGCATCCCATATGGGCTCCAGTTCGAGACCTGGCTGGTCTTCCAATCCAGCTCTCTGCTATGGCCTGGGAAAGCAGTAGAAGATGGCCCAAGTCCTTGGCCCCCTGCACGCACGTGGGAGACCCAGAAGAAGCTCCTGGCTCCTGGCTTTGGATCAGCACAGCTCTGGCTGTCGAGGCCAATTGGGGAGTGAATCATCGGATGGAAGACCTCTCTCTCTCTCTGCTTCTCTCTCCGTGTAATTCTTTCAAATAAAACTTATGCAGGCAGAGGATTAACCTATTGCGCTACAGCACCACCCCCAGAAAAATCTCTGTCTATCATCTATCCATGCAGCTGTCAATATCTATATACGGATACATGAGGTGTATTCAAAAAGTTCATAGAAAATACATAGTATGAAAAAACTATGAATGGACTAAGTGTGCTCCCTGCCTATTCCGCCATCTTGCCGCCTAGCCGGATCTCAAAAACTTTTTACAACACAATAAACATCTTTTAATTGTATTTCCCATGAACATGTTATAGCTCCCTTAGAAATAAAAAGATATTAATACTAATGTTCACTTACAACATACATATATTTTGCATAATGAAATACAGTGTTAATTTTGTTTTAGTAACCCAAACTGGAATATTGTCCATGGCTTACATCAAACTGGTCTATAATCTATGTATTCTATTTCTACCATCTAGAAAACATAATAACTAATATTTTAGGCTCAAATTGTCTCTCATCTACTGTTTTTCAAGAACATTGATATTCTTTCAGATATATAATACTATGGTACTTTTTCCTTCTAAACTTTATACACTGTAGAGCCTTAAATATTTTTCAACATAAACATGTATACATTTTAAAGACAATAAGAGATATATAAATGTATGTAAATTAGTTATGTCATATGTAAGTACCTGTTATGTTGTTAGATTATTATCATGGACTGGTTTGTGTCTCTAACAATGCCAAAGGGTTGGGGGAGGATAAGGAGTCAGTGAATGGGTACTTACAGTTAGCTGGGAGTAAGAAGGGATTCTGCTGTGCAGTAGGGTGACTACATATCATGGTAATGTACTGCATTTTTCTCTCTTTAAAGAACCAAAAGAAATTATTTTGAATGTTTTTATTCTGAAGAAATGTGAAAGGTTTGAGGAGTTAAATACGATTGCCTTGAGTGGACATTAGATTATGTATACATATATCAAGACTTCACATGCTATCCCATAAATATGTACAATGTTTATATCAGGTAAAAATGCCAAAACAATTCACATGCTGAAATTCTAATGCCAGGTCCTGGTTTTGTGATTGAATTCAGAGATAGGGCCATTTAAAAAAAAAAAGATTTATTTATTTGAAAGTCAGTTACACGGAGCGAAGAGAAGCAGAGAGAGAGGTCCTCCATCCGATGGTTCACTCCCCAATTGGCTGCAATGGCCGGAGCTGCGCCCATCCAAAGCCAGGAGCCAGGAGCTTCCTCTGGGTATTTCATGTGGGTGCAGGGGCCCAAGCACGTGGGCCATCCTCCACGGCTTTCCCAGGCCATAGCAGAGAGCTGGATCAGAAGATGAACATCCGGAACTCGAACTGGCACCCATATGGGATGCTGGCGCTTCAGGCCAGGGCCTTAACCCACTGTGCCACAGCACCGGCTCCAGAGATGGGGTCTTTAAAGTGGTAGATAAGTTGAAATGGGGCCATTAGGATGGCCCCTGATGCAATCTGGCTGGTGTCCTTTGAACAAGACAGGAACAGGACATAAGCACAGAGAAATGGCAGCTACGTGGGGACACAGGGACAAGATGGTGTCTACAAGTGCAGGAGAGACGACTCAGAGAAAGCAGCCACCCTGTCAGCAAGACTTCAAGCCTCTTACATTATGAGGAAGCACATTACTGTTATACGAGCCACCAGGCCTGTGATTCCTCACCGTGGCACCCCTGGAAAACTCGTACATTGATCTATAGCACTGAAAACAATGTAATTTTTCCTTTACAAAGATGATGAAGGTTGATGAAGATTCTGTTGAGAATCCCCACGCCTGTCTCACATATAGTTCAGTGCAGCTGAAAGACAGGCGCATGCATACAGAGACCGAGCAGGATCCTGGGGGGGGGGGGGGGGGTCTGACGTGCATTGCCAGTCCCCTTTCAGCATGGCTCAGATGGTGACCCCCGCAGGGCTGTCAGGGAACACCCCTTGGCTGGAGCTTTTGCTGTGCAGCAGCTGCTCTGTGGTAGAGACCCCTGTCACTAATCAGAGAGGACCTGCAGAGTTGCCAACCACTTTCTCAAGGTAGCCCTTCAGGTTGATTTCTTTTTTGGTTGTCTTTATTGGCAGTATATTTTGTGAAATGTTGGCTAAACTGTTTGTTCCCTAACCTTACTAACATGAGAGAATGATTTTGTTTTCCCTAACCTCCGTCCTTTGTGTATGTTTACTGGTCTTTTCTATCCCACCTTCATTCTCTTCCTACAGCAATGCTTTACCCCTGCAGTGGCACAAAGGTTATTTTTCACCTGGTCTGTATACTTTTGTGTCTGACGTACAAATTGCAAATAAATCTGCCACCATCCACATCAGGACAGCCTGCTGGTGTCAGAGACTCCTCATAACTTCAGGCCACTCAGCCTTGTAACAAGCCCTCTAGACTGCTTTTATCAATGTGGTTTCACACTATAAATTCCTGGTGTGTCTTGTCAATGCAGGGGTTCTGTTGTTTTCCACAGATGAAAAGAGAAGGCTGACTCCTCCACAGGAGGCTGCCCTGTGATCATCAGCAAAGGCTGAAGTCAGGCTCACCATGACTGAGTCATTCTTAATTAGAATCCCATTTTTAGAAGATTATTTATTCATTCAATAGGCAGAGTTATAGGGAGGGAGAGACAAAGACAGAGAGGGAGGAGAGAGAAAGAAACATCTTCTATCCACTAGTTCACTCCACAACTCCCAGCACTGGGCCAAGTGGAAGCCAGGAGCTCGGAACTCCATCCAGGTCTCTCACGTGGGTGGCTAGGACCCAAGCACTCAGGCATCTTCCATTGCAATTCAAGGTGCATTAGCAGGGAGCTGGATCAAAAGTGGATCAACTGGGATTCCAATTTGGCACTCCTAGTAGACCTCAGCAACGTAGACTGCAGCTTGCGTCACTGTGACAGTGCTAGCCCCTTGATTAGTAACTCTTCTTTAAAATATTTATGTTTTTTTAATTGAAAGAGTTACAGAGAGGTAGAAACAGAGAGAAAGGTCTTCCATCTGCTGGTTCACTCCCCAGATGGCTGCAACGGCCAGAGCTGCGCCCATCCAAAGCCAGGAGCCAGGAGCTTCTGGGTCTCCCACATGGGGGCAAGGGCCCAAAGACTTGGGCCTTCTTCTACTGCTTGCCCAGGCCATGACAGAGATCTGGATCAGAAGAGGAGCAGTCAGGACTAGAATCGGTGCCCACATGGGATGCTGGCACTTCAGGCCTGGGCTTTAACCCTGTCCACCACAGCACCGGCCCCTTGATTAGTATCTTGACTATGAAGATGAACTGGATATTATTTAGACTTTCACCTAAAGTTGAGAGAGAGAGAATAAAAGAAAAATTGTGAATGGCATACTGTGGAGTGTGTAACTGCTAGAAACAACAGTGGCAAGAGAGCCCTTTCGTATCTGCTAACAGAAGTAAAAGGTAAATTAATGCCAAGTATTCTAGCATCCCTGGAAACTAATGGGCCTCAGGACCAGGGACAGTACATTGAATTTCTATATACAGCAGGTGGGTTTTTCTTTTAGAAAGAAATGACGTGGGCTGGCTCTGTGACATAGAAGATTAAGCCTCCTTCTTCAGTGCAGCATCCCATATGGGCACCAGTTTGTGTCGCAGCTACTCTGCTTCTAATCCAGCTCCCTGCTAATGCACCTGGGAAATCAGCAGAGGATGGTCCAGACCTTGGGCTCCCGCACCCATGTGGGAGATTCAAAAGAAGCTCCTGGGACCTGACTTTGCCCTGGATCTTTATGGCCCTTTGGAGAATGAACCAGCAGATGGAAGATATCTCTATTTCTCTCTCTCTCTCTCTCTCTTTCTCTCTCTCTCTCTCTCCTTCTCTCTCTGTTTCCCTGCCTTTAAAATAAATTAATTAATCTTTAAAAAAGTAAAAGAAAAAATGACAGCAGATAACCATAGTTAGAATCTTCCTTTTGCTTGATTTTGTATATTCATATTACATTAATTAATATATAATTATACTACATATAAGTAATTTCAATTAGTTATATATTAGTATGTGTGTATATATGTAGTGTAAATATATATGTTATAGTGATAATGAATATATATATATATATATATATATATATCACTATAACTTAACTGACCAAGTATGATGTGTGATTGAAATGGTTTAACCCCATGGCAAGATCACTCTTGTAATATAGGGCAAAAAGAGAACTGGAGCATTACTATCTCTTTATGAGATTTTCCACCTCTACGTGACCTTGAAGTTAACCTTACTTGCCAAAGTTACACAACAAGAATAATTGTTGCGCTTATTGTCTTCTGGGGAGTCTTACACCCTAAAAAGAGACTTCAGATTCACACCCAGGGCCACAATTTCCTGGGCAAACATCTCTGAACTGGATGTGTAGTCTCTGATCCTGTATTTCAGTTGCCTATCCATAATGCTTACTTAGCCATTCCTTGTAAGGCACACCTTTTAATTTTGACAAAAGTGGGCAATCTTGGCAGATATATGATAGGAGAGCCATGTTATCCCCATACACCAAATAAATTGCTGGAGTGGAACCTGAACTGAATGCTAGCGAATGTTCGTATGATTCTCTGGTGAATCATGAATAATTGTGCCTGAAAATAACTCTTCAAGAATGCCAGTTCTCAGACCTCAGTCCATTACCCTGGCAACACTAGGGAGGGCTCTCAGGCAGGTGGGGAATGGTCCTCATGCATCCACATGAATCCTCTCCTCCCTTCTGCAGGAAGTGATTCAAGTGAGGAAATTATTCTTGACAGGGTCGTTCTTTGATGTATCTGAGCCATGCACTTGTGATGTTTTGAATAATGATATTTTATTTTTAAACACATGTTCAATCCACTTTTATATTTAATTTAGTTAAAAATTTATATGTGAATTTTTCTATCCTGTAGCATAAAAAATGTGTCATTGCCAGAGACCATATTATGTCAAAGAAAAGAGAGCTCTCCAGGGTTCGTGTGGATGATGATGGCTCATGGGGTCTTTAGGCCGTGGGGAAGGTTGAAGTTTGTAGAAGCGACTCCAGTGCCTGTTGACATGTGAACAACTATGTTTTGTGGTAAAGGAGAATTTCTGAGGTTTTCCTACCCCATCCTATGATTACGTATTAATCCTTCTTCACAAGACCATAGAAAAGCTGTTGGCAGCTCATAATTTTAGTTTCATAGCTAAAATTTGTAACTTTTTCTTTCAATCCTGTAACAAAAATATTTTGCCATCATGTAAAGAAAGATCCTCTGATGAATGATAGCTGTATCAATTATATGTAAATCATAAGAGAACTCATGGAATTCCAAATTCCAGGAAGGTGTCTCGCACCACTTTCTAAAGGAAGGAGCAGCAGACTTTCAGCCAAGTCCTTGCCACCCTGGCCCTGACCGCACTAGGCCATCTGGAAGACACACACACACACACACACACCACTAAGGTATCTGGGCTTGAGCGACTTTTCTCAAGCACTCAGAATCTTAACTTTGTTGAAGCCGTCCCTAGTGCCCACATTCCCACACCCTGGCTACTCACGCGGCTCTACAGGAGGAGGGACCATCGCTGGGCAACCTCAACCTGCGCTTCCCTCACCCCCACCCCAGGACATCATGGGCTCTCCATCCCTTCCCTTCTCCAGAGGCCAGCAAGGGTGGCCTTGGGCCTTCTCAGTCCTGCTCTGAGCAACCACAAAGGATGCACAGGCCAGGAGCATGGCGCACTAAGGAGAAAGGTGCGTTTGTCACACAGGTCTTTGGGAATTACCATTTCACACGACATTAGACATCAATGCTTGGGAACTGGTTTAAACCTAAATGAGTGTAAAACTCATAAAAAAGTAAAATGGATACCAAGTCCTCCTATTTTGTTCAATTTTAAGGGGCCAAGATGATCCCACTGGGGCAATGAATGTGCATTTAAGATGAGTTTTCAGAGGAAACCCAGCCCTCTGTGGGGAGTGAGCACGCAGACCAGAGGGCACCTACCTCAGAGAATCATGGGAGCGATTGCTGGGAGTGGTGATGATGTGTGGCCGTGTCCCACATTGCGATGCTGACGGCGTGAAGCCCCGGGACAACAGACGGCAGGAGCAGGGTTTGCTGTGAAACAAGCAGGAGGGGAGGAGGGGGTCGAGACTCTGAGGAAGTGAAGCAGGACAACAGAGTCAGTTCTTTCTAAATGTTTTCTTTAAAAAATGAAAACTTCCTGGAGAATCACCAGGCAGAGTATCAGAAAGGAAAGTTGTAGGCTGAATGCATGCATGAACTCATGATTTCTAAAAATCTACTGAAACATCAACAGCAGACAACACCAGTCAGCGCATGAGAAGCTCGCAACACCATGCACTATCCGTGGCCCAGGCTTCCAGGCCGGTCCTCCTGTGGAAGACAAGGAGAGGCTGGGCCGCCACTTCTGGGCAGCTTCTCCCCGCACCTAACTCCAAGGACTAAGTGGTGCCAGACCTGTACTTCTGGTCGTTGTCTCCTGAACTGTGCAGTATCAAACGCTGGCTAGACTGTGGCTTCAGAGTCTGCCCTAACCTGCGTAGTTCAAGGGCAGTTTGGGGCCAGGACTTCTGGTCAGTGTCTCCCCTGGACTGTGTGATGTCACATCTGGAGCTCGGCCATGACTTTGATGGTGTCAATCCTGGATGATAGATTGCACTTTGACCTGGGGAGCCATGACTGCCCCATGGGCCACTCTGCCCTTGAGCGTCCTGAGGGCAGCCACTTTTGGAACCCTGGTAGTCATGCTATGGACCTTGTGCCTGGGGACAGTGGATCTTGATTCTTGAGGGAATGCTGGTTTTATCAGAGCAGCTCCCACAGCTCCTTATCCATGCAAATTCCTCTCCTAGTCCAGAGCCTACAGTGCCCTGTGGACCTTTCAGTTCCCCCTGTGACAGCTGTGTCTTCTATTGTAATTGATTAAAACTTCCATATGCATGACAATCAACTCCTGTCCCTGTTCTTTCAAAACTTAGTAAGGAAATTGTTTTATAATAATATTTATTCCTGAACCTTTAATATAGGATCAAAAATATCTGATATTATACATTTGATTGAAAGGATTTCCAAAATAGTCTTTTCATTTCACAAATCGGACAAAAGCATTTGAACTATTTTTGGAATTAGCTCAGCTAATTTTCTGTTTGAAGCAGCAGATGACACTGATGTAATACTGGTGGCATTTAACTTCTAGTGACATTCATCTTCTACTAACAGAATTAGGCTAACACAGAGAGTGAGAATGTCAAGTCAGACCTACAAGAGCATGTCCTGCTCAGACTCAAGTCTGATGAATAATTCAAAGGATCTGGAAAGCTGTAAGACACGGGGGGCCTAGAGACATCTTTGGCTGGCCAAGAGCACCTCCCGGGTTCGTGGACTAAGGAAATGCACAGCTTAGATTTGCTAGGGACTCAGTGTAATGGAGCTCAGGTCACTGCTCTCTGACCCCTCCTCTTTATTCTTCAGAAACAAGTCCTCTGAAACCTTCTTCCAAACCCATGCAGTACCATGCCAACAGTTCAGAAAACTCAAACTAATGCAAACAAGTAGTGCCAGGAGTTGTCTTTGTGAGTGATTGCTAAGACTAGGTGTTGTAACCTCAAGAAAACAGCAGCCACTCTGCTCTGTGGTGGCTAATAGTTCATCAGGGCGTTTGACCAACGTGGGGCCTGCAAGGATATCAGAGTTGTTGATTAAGTTGCACGGAGGCCCTGGAGTACTCACAGAGGACTGATGGATGTTAGCAGCAGTGAGAAATGAAGCCCAAGAGCAACAGGCCCTCTTTCATGGCTTCCTGATAATGATTTACCCCTGGAAGGCAGCAAAGAGGCAACTGGAGGACTTGGCAGGATCAGAGAGCCCTGCAGGGTAATTCTGAGCTAATGGGCCAATCAAAAGAGTCAACTAGGTTGGGACCCCGATACATGGGATGGGGATGTTTGGGCAGATTCTGCCAAGGATGTTGTGAAACATTTCTTCTTCGGCAGCTCTCCAAAATTGCACGGTCACCATCCCTCCCAGTTGAGGTGCTGCAGAGGCCTCCACCCAGCAGGGCAGGAGGTGTCCTGCCCAGGTGTGGCCCATCTGTCCCCCTGGCTAGCAGGACCTTAAGTAGGGTTAAGACCCAACCTCAGCTGGCTGGTGGTGCAGTGAGCTGGAAGAGGGAAGGGTGGAAGGAAAGACTACAGGACTGTGTTTTCATCCATGCTTTCCCTTCTCACAGTTTCAGCCACCTGTGGTCAGCCTCAGCCTAAAAACATTAAATGGAAAATTGCAGAAATAGACCATGTTCATGGAAGTTATTATAGTATATTGTTGTAATAATGATATTCTATTAGTTATTATTGTTAATCACTTGGTATGCCTCATCTGTAAACAAAATTTTATCATGAATATATACATATAGGAACAATACACACACACACACACACACTGGTTTGCTATTAACCACACTTCTGGTATGGCCAGAGGGTCTTAGAATATATCCTCAGCAGTGATGGGAAATACTATGAATAGAGTGGATTTGAGAAGAGTGAGAAAGGCCAAGGCAAAGGCATGGGAAATGTCTCAGTTATTCTGCAGATGTCAGAGAAAAAATCAGACACAAAGAAATGGGACTGTGGACTGGATAGCACGTGGGAGCCCAGAGAACTTGCCCAACCTGGGGGTGTTCTGTGGGCAGGACTTGAGAACGTACTGTTCTGAATGGGGAACCACTGGCCGGCGCCGTGGCTTAACAGGCTAATCCTCCACTTTGTGGCGCCGGCACACCGGGTTCTAGTCCCGGTTGGGGCGCCGGATTCTATCCCGGTTGCCCCTCTTCCAGGCCAGCTCTCTGCTGTGGCCCGGGAAGGCAGTGGAGGATGGCCCAAGTGCTTGGGCCCTGTACCCGCATGGGAGACCAGGAGAAGCACCTGGCTCCTGGCTTCCGATCAGCGAGATGCGCCAACAGGCAGCGGCCATTGGAGGGTGAACCAATGGCAAAAGGGAAGACCTTTCTCTCTCTCTCTCTCTCTCTCTCTGTCCACTCTGCCTGTCAAAAAAAAAAAAAAATGAATGGGGAACCACTGAGAAACTCAGTGCTCACTGTCCTTGGCACACCAGGACTGAGAGTGGGAAAGGCAGGCGTCAGCTAGGCCTCTCCAATCCACACTGAGGCCCAGAGTGGCAGAGATCAGGTGTCAGCACCCACCTTCCAGAACCCAGAAAGCTGCATTTCAGTGACCATAATGTTGAGGGGCAGCCCAGGGAACCTGATTTTCAGAGATACAGAGAAGGTTCAAAGACAGCATTCGTGGAGCTGGAACCTGAAGCTGGGCCTGGTTAAAAGACCTGAGCGCACACTTAGCTCTGAATTTAGCCCATTGCCTCTGCACCCTCTGACTTCAGAAATGGCTGTGGAGGAGAAAACAAGACTTCCCCAAAGTACCTTCTGGCCATCTGCTGGCCGTATGTCCACGGCAGGAAGTGAGTCGTCAGGCACTTTGGGGACACTAGGCTGAGCAGACATTAGTACCTGGGGGTGCAAAGAATTTTCATGAGCCCAGGAAATAAATGGCCAAGTGCACCTGGACACCCATCCAATTGTCATTTCCTTGGACTTGATGGATCTGGTAGTCTACACTGGGCCTCTCACTTACATAGGAAGAGCTGTAATACTGGGATAGGCTAAGAGGAACCCTCTTCACCTGTGCCCCATCAAGATAGCAAATAAAAATCCTTACATCCCAGCAGGGATAGAAATCAGTACTGCTGCCAAACTCCGTAGAGATCCGGGGGCGGCAAGCCTGTGCTGTCTCTAGGTGGCTGGTGTGGTTTCTGCAAGCTGGGGTGGATTCTGGGGGAACAGCTTTAGGCCACTACAGGCCCAGGCATGTGGAGGCTCTGGTCACACCTGCTTCCCTGGACACGGTATCATTTTCTGACAAGCAAGTAGGCAACCATTCAGTTGGTAAATGCATTTTCCACTCATATTAATGGAGAAGGTCAGGCATAGTTTACATGGGATGCTCCGTGAACTCTGCTGTTTCCTGTGATGATATAGTCCAAAGAGATTTGTGGCATCTGCAGATCTTAGAGGACTCACCATCCAAAAATCTCATTTATACAATATCTTAGGGACCGTCTGAAAGATGAGACAGCTGCACTTTACTCCAGCCAATTCAGCCGCATATTCTGCTCTTGACCCTCACCCTTTTCCATGAAAGATGATGTCAGGATAGTTGTAAATAAGTGGCACTGTTCAGTTTCTTCACCTACGTCGTACATACCTAGTAGGTTTTATTAAAGGCACATCTTTGGGGCTGGCGCTGCAGCATAGTGGGCTAAAGCCTCCGCATGCAGTACACGCATCCAATATGAGTGCTGGTTCGAGTCCTGACTGCTCCTCTTTTTATAAGATTTATTTATTTATTTGAAAGGCAGAGAGAGAGAGAGAGAGGGAGAGAGAAAAAGAGAGAGAGAGAGAGAAAGGTCTTCCATCCATTGGTTCACTCCCCAAATGGCTGCAACAGTCGGAGTTGCACTGATATGAAGCCAGGTCTCCCAAGTGGGTACAGGAGCCCAGGGACTTGGGCCAACTTCCACTGGTTTCCCAGGCCTTAGCAGAGAGCTGGATCAGAAATGGAGCAGCTGGGACTTGAACCAGTGCCCATATGGGATGCGAGCACTGCAAGTGGTGGCTTTACCCACTTCACCACAGCACCAGCCCCAGCTACTCCTCTTCTGATCTGGCTCTCTGCTGTGGTCTGGGAAAGCAGTAGAAGATGGCCCAAGTACTTGGGCCCCTGCACCCACATGGGAGACCCAGAAGCTCCTGGCTCCTGGCTCCTGGCTTCAGATCAGCCCAGCGATGGAAGACCTCTCCCTATCTCTCCCTCTCTCTGTCTCTAACCCTACCTCTCAAAATAAATAAATGAAATATTAAAAAAATAAAGACAGGGCCGGTGCCGTGGCTCACTTGGTTATCCTCTGCCTGCGGTGCTGGCATCCCATATGGGTGTTGGGTTCTAGTCCCAGTTGCTCCTCTTCCAGTCCAGCTCTCTGCTGTGGCCCAGGAGGGCAGTGGAGAATGGCCCAAGTGCTTGGACCCCTGCACCCGCATGGGAGACCAGGAAGAAGCACCTGGCTCCTGGCTTCGGATTGGCGCAGCTCCAGCCGTGGCAGCCATTTGGGGAGTGAACCAATGGAAGGAAGACCTTTCTCTCTGTCTCTCTCTCTCTCACTGTCTATAACACTACCTGTCAGATAAATTTTTTAAAAAAGACACATTTTCTACATTTTATAATATACATTTTGTTTGATACATTACTCAATCAATTCTTGGCCTTTTGATTAGACCAAGTGTGATATATTGCTTGGAAACGTAGCTTTTAGTAGTTGTTTATGACCTCAAAAATAATGATATCTAGAAATAAATCTAACAAAAGGATATTAAATTTATAAAAATATATAAAACTTTATTGAAAGACATTAAAGATGACATAAATAGATGGAGATTGTTCATACACTAGAATAATGAAAATCATAAAGATGCCAATTTTCCCCATACTATTTTATATATTCATTGCAGTTAAATAGTTATCCCAACAGACACTTTATTGGAATTATGAAATTGATTCTATAACTCATAAGAAAGTTCTGCAGCCTGAGCTCAGGCAAGACAGTCTTGGAAAAAGGGAGACAAACATGGAGAGACTGGCAATCATAGGAGAAGGACTTACTTGAGCATCATGGTAATTAAAATCCCATGTTTCTTTGGCCTCCAGGCAGAAAATTGGAACTTAGGGATAGCACTGATAGCATAGCAGCACTCACACAGACATGTGAGTGTGGTGCACACTGGGGCTGGCCAGCTGGTCAGCTACACTGGGCTAATTGAATTTCAGTGAGCAAAGTAAACTAGACCTCTGCCTGAGTGCATCAACCAGAACACACTCAGAGTGAGATGAAGAAAATCATCCAGAACTTCAGCAGTAAATGCAGAATTCATTTGGGGTTTGGGAAAGAACTGGAAATAAGACAGGAAATGTAATCAATAAATAAAATTTGATAAATACTTTTATTGTTATAGAGAGATTAAAAAGACAAAGAAACCATAACATTCAGGACTGACTAAATGGAGAGAAAAGACGAAAGTCTAATTTTATGTGTTTTATGTTTAAATCGACAAATAATTGCAAATATTTGTGGAGTACAGTGTAACATTTTTATGCATGTATGCAATGTTTAAATCAAGATGATGAGCGTATCCATCACTTCATTTATTGTTTCTTTGTGTTGGGATCATTCAAAATCCTCTCCTCTAGCGACTTCTAAGTACATAAAACAATTGTTAAGTATATCCACTCTACTGTGCTTAGAACACAAGAACTCGATCTTCTTATCTAACTGTATATTTGTACATTAGCCAGCTCTTATCGATGCCCCACCTGCTCCTCCCCATCCCAGCCTCCAGTGACCACTATCCTACCATCCACTGCTATGAGTTCAACTTCTCAGCTTCCACGTTTAAGTGAGATTATGCAGTATTCGTCTGTCTGCACTTGACTTATTTTCTTTAACATAACATCCTTCACTTCCATTTGTGATACCACAAATGGTGACATTTCATTCTTTTTGCAAATGAATAAAATTCCACTGTGAATATATACCACGTTTTCTTCACACCGTCTCTGTCAGTGAATACTTCATTGGTTCTAGACATCAGCTATGGTGAGTGTGTTGCAATAAAATGGAATGAGAATTATCTCTTCTGCATACTGATTTCCTTTTCTTTGGATATATGAAGGTACTTTTTTGAGAAACTTATATTGAGTGGCTACAAAATTCTTGAAATCCACACATTTGAGAGGTCTTTGGAAAATATGTATTATGAAAAAACTATGCATGGACTTCAAAATATATGACACTGAAGTAAATGTATCTTCAATTTTTTCCCCACAGCTTTTTGAAGTTCTCTGTTCCACCACATACAATGGTGGGATTGCTGGATCATGTGGTGATTTCATTTTTTAAGTAACCTCTATACTGTTTCCTTCCTTCCTTCCTTCCTTCCTTCCTTCCTTCCTTCCTTCCTTCCTTCCTTCCTTCTTTCCTACCTTCCTTCCTTTCTTTCTTTCTTTTTGTCTTTCTGTCTTTCTTTTTGTCTTTCTGTCTTTCTTTCTGTCTTTCTGTCTTTCTTTGACAGGCAGAGTGGACAGTGAGAGAGAGAGACAGAGAAAGGTCTTCCTTTGCCGTTGGTTCACCCTCCAATGGCCGCTGTGGCCGGCGCACCGCGCTGATCCGAAGCTGGGAGCCAGGTGCTTCTCCTGGTCTCCCACAGGGTGCAGGGCCCAAGCACATGGGCCATCCTCTACTGCACTCCCGGGCCACAGCAGAGAGCTGGCCTGGAAGAGGAGCAACCAGGACATAATCCAGCGCCCCGACCGGGACTAGAACCCAGTGTGCTGGCGCCGCAGGCCGAGGATTAGCCTGTTGAGCCATGGCGCCGGCCTATACTGTTTTCTATAATAGCTGTAACTAATTTATTTTCCTAAAAACAGTGTATAAACATTTTCTTTCTCTGCATCTTGCCAGCATGCACTATTTTTGTCTTTTGATGGTAGCCATTGTAACTGGAGTAAGATGATATCTTACTGTTATTTTCACTACTGTTTCTCAGAGAGTTAGTGATGTTTTAACATGTTTCTTAGCCATGTGTATGTCTTCTTTTAGAGAAATATCTATTACGCTCTTTGCTCATTTGTTAAAGATGTATTTCACTTATTTGAATGGTAGAGTTACAGAGAGAGAAGGAGACAGAGGGAGATTCTCCAGCCACTGCTTCACTCCCCAAATGGCTGCAATGGCCAGGGCTGGGCCAGACTGAAGCCAGGAGCCATAGGATTCTTCCGGGTCTCCCACATGGGTTCAGGTGACCAGGGACTTCATCCATCTTCCACTGCTTTTCCAGGTGCATTAGCAAGGAGCTGCATTGGAAGTGGAGCAACCGAACTCAAACCAGCACCCATATGGGATGCGGGCATTGTAGGCAGTGGTTTTACCCAATATGCCACAATGCCAGCGCCTCTGTCCATTCTTTAATCAGATTATTTGGTTGGTTTGAGTTCCCTAAATGTTCTGAACATTAACCCTTCATCAGATGGATAGTTTGTGGAGATGTTCCACCTTTCTGCAGGTTATGACTTCACTACATGTCTTTTACTTCAATGTGGACCTATTTGTCTACCTTTGCTTTTGTTGCTTGTGTGTTTGAGGTCTTACCACAACAGTATTTGCCCATGCTAATGTACTGAAGCGCTTTCCCATGCTTCTTCTTAATAATTCCATGGTATTTTTTAATTTCTAGGGAGTATGCCACTTGAATTTTTATTAAAATTGCATTGAATCTGTAAATCTTATTGGGTGGTGTGGACACTAACAAGATTAATTTTCCAAATCTAAGAACCCAAAATGTCTTTCCATTTTTTTGTATGTCTTACTCAGTTTTTTAATCAGAATTTCATAGTTTTCACTGTAGAGATGTTTCATCTTCTTGATAAAGCTAGTTTTTGAAATGATAATTTAATATTATCTTCAGAAAAAAAAGAGAATCTAACAGAGGATAGATGAGTAGATAGATGGTTAGATACATAGATAGATTAAAAGTGGCTAGAACTCAAAGACAATCTTTTTTAATTATTTATTTGACAGGTAGAGTGATAGACAGTGAGAGAGAGAGAGAGAGAGAGAGAGAGACAGAGAGAAAGGTCTTCCTTCCATTGGTTCACTCCCCAAATGGCCACTATGGCCAGCGCTGCACTGATCCGAAGCCAGGAGCCAGGTGCTTCTCCTGGTCTCCCATGGGGTGAAGGGCCCAAGCACTTGGGCCATCCTCCACTGCACTCCCGGACCATAGCAGAGAACTAGACTGGAAGAGGGGCAACCGGGACTAGAACCTGGCACCCATATGGTGGAGGATTAGCTAAGTGAGCCATGGCGCCGGCCCCTGATAATCATATTTTTGAGAAGGAGAACTATGGCAAAGTTTTTTTTTATACTTATAATATCAAATTATAAGTCATTATATGGTAAACATTTATCACAATATACAAATAGAAATATATCTGGAATATTATAAAATACAATAAAAGAAGTACACAGGTATTACAATCAGATATTCCCTCCCTTCCAAAAATGACCTAAAAAAGGCACCAAGCTGGCCATATATTTCATATGTGATACAAGTAATTATTCCAAAGAACATAAAAAGTTACTCAGTTCAATTTATGAAGTAACTCAAATGTGAAACCTCAAATTGAGTGTTAGGTAGAGATAAAATTATAATCAGTTCTATATGCATGTGTGTGTGTGTGTTTGAAACTAGTATTTAAACATGAACCCATAAAGGTATATGATACACAAGTTCCTCTTCTGAGTAGGGAGGTGGGAAAGGGTAAGCTTCTGTCATGACGCAATAATTAAACAGAACGTAACACAACCTGTAGAGAAACAGTAGTTGGAGGAGACACATTGTTTGCACAGAAACATGGAGAGATCCTAAAAGGGATCTAAGGGAAATAAGTTGGCAAGGTTAATATCATTCAAGTACATTTAAAACATTTACACATAAACCATAATGTAGATTTTATCAGAAAAGGGTTAGCACTGGCACGTGTGCATACTATAGGTAAGGGATACTGCTTAGCGAATAGAACAAAAGAGAAATTCAATTTAATCACAGGAGACAGTGGCTCTGCAGCTGCCTCTAACTGAAGGAAGTCATCATCTCAACCTTGATACTGTATTTTAAAATGTAAAGGAAAACACAACACAGCTAAAAGGCATGAGGAATTACTCAAGTACATTAGCAAACTTGAAATTCTTAGTAAAATCTACAATGATGCCTCATTTCACACTTACCCAGTTAGGGTCAAAATAAACCTGACAGTATCAATGACAATGAATAAGTGGTAAACTAGAACTCACATACTCTGCGTTTACTAAATGTAAATGCTATTTAATGGCCATTTTATGTCAATTTTTAGATTGTTATATATGATTTCATTTATGGAATAAAATGAATAGAAAGATTTTCTAAATATAGCAGTGAAATACATGTATTTATTATCAATTAAATATATTCAAAGTGACTCATAATTCCAGTGATTTTTATTCTCAAAATTCCCTAATTTGGAAGACAAAGTTTGTGGTTGGCTTAACCTGGAGTTCTTAAGAGGATGTGTATGAGGTTGTTGATGTCAGGTTTCCATGCAGTATTATAGAACTGAAGGTAAACTAGAAAACACAGCTAACAGTTGGAAAAGAGTTTGTAATTGTGTGTTAGGATTCTCCAGAGAAACAGACCCAATGGTCCCTGTATTCATGCTCATGGATTCAACTACAAAGGATCTAAAATATTTTAAATGTTACTTGCCTACAGACATGTACTGTGTAGTTAGGCCCACAATAGTCCCATCTGCACTGCACATGTGTGGATCATCATTCCCTAAACACCATGGTGGAATATTTACCTATGGCTTACTTCGCATAAGAATTGTAAGTAATCTGGAGATGGTGTAAAGTATGCAGGAAGTCGTGCGTGGGTTCGACGCATATTACACCATTTTACATGAGGGAGTTGAGCATCCACAAGCTGGGCATGTGCAGAAGGTCCCGGAGTCAACCCTCCATGCTTGTCCAGGAACATGTGATCACAGCAGGCAATCTGAAGCTCTGGGGAGCCCCTGTGTGGTCCCCGTCCAAGTCCAGGGCTCGAGACATGGGCAGCTCCTGCCTGAGTGAGAGTGCAGGAGCAGGGGGGTCTGAGCTCTGTGCAAGCGTCTGGGTGGGGGAGGAGGGGACAACATTCCCTGCTGCTCAGCCTTTTGTCCTGCCGAGGTCCTTTGCTGGTTGCACAGAACGACCCCCAACAGGGAGAGCCACCTGCTGCAAGTTGGCCTACAAATTGTCCCCTCCTCAGACACGACCAGACAACTGGGCTCCCCATGACCCAGTCAAGTTGCCAAGCTGAACCAACCATCCTGCCTCAGTCCTGTAAGAGGTAAGCGGCCTGAGACAGCAAGGCCACCACTAGATGTGAAGCCTCGAGGAAGGCTTGCATTGTGCGCACCAGAGAGCTGATGACCACATGGAGATATGATCATACCATGAATACTATAGGCCCTGGATGTGAAGAGTGGATGACTTTGATCAGTGTGGATGAATCTCAAGGGCAAATATAATGAGAGGAAAAGCCAGTAACAATGTGAGGCATACAGTGCTTCCAGTGTAGGGGAAGAGAGCAAAGTGGCAGGGAGTGAGAGAATTAAAGAGAATAAAACCGAGAGATTTTATTAAGAAAATAAGTTCAGAAATAAGCTTGCGTCTGTGGGAAGGGAGAGAGATGACATACTACAAGAGTGTAGAATGTAGCAAGGAGTCGTTTCTCAGCCCGAGTGTGGAGGACATGATACTCCTTTTATTAGTCCTTAAAATATGCATCTGTGTTTTATAGGTCTTTATGAGCCTGTGCTGTGTCATATAATACCTCCGCAAAATGGCATTTGGAGCACCACATTAGATTATTTGTGGGGCTTTTCCAGAATCAAACCTTGTTATAAGTTCTGTGTAATATTTACTTGCCTAGCTACAAGGAATCTTCTACCTGGGTGCTGCTACATGCAGACTCCTCACTAACCAGATGAGATTAAGCCCCAGGGGAAGTGTCTGTCATTCAGTCTCACAACCAAACCCTGCAGGCAGCTTTCCGGTCTGCTGGAGGAAGAAAACAGAAGCACGAGCTCCCCGGCGCTGTCTCTGGTCCAACACACAGACCGGAATCACTCTCCCCTCCTGACTCTCCCACCACATGCACCACACACCACACCCATGAGAACTCACGGGTGGTGCTTTTACCACATTCGCCCTTCAGACTGAAACAAACCATAGCCTTCACCACAGGGAGATGGGGTGGGCGCACGCTGCAGCCGAGGGGAGGAGGGGTCCTCTCACTTTACCACGACATGCTGGGAAAACACAGGCCTTGTGTGTTGCGTTAACTGAGGACCATCACCAAACATACATGGACACACCTGATGTCTTTGGTATAGAAATGTATTTGGAGGTAGGAGTGATATTGATGAAAACAGAAGTGCAAATGTAGACTTGATTTTCTTTTAAATCAGAGGTTACTTGAAAGAATATTTAATAATATAAAATATACATGCAATAGAGTTACATTTTATAATATACATATTATATATTCATAGAGAAATCTCCCCTGATAGCCTTTTTAAGAGCTGTTACATGGAAATAAACGTACCTGGACTTACAGAATATGAAGGTTCTTCACAAAGACCATGGAAATGTGTAGTATCATTAAACACTGTGTCTGTTTCAAACATTTTTGCATCAAAATAAACTTTTCTTTTACATTTTCCATGACCTTTTTGAAGCATCTTCATACACACCTTTTGAAAATGTTAAGCACAGTAAGTGCCACATAAAGATGTTTTGGTTAATAAGGGACCACGTACAGGACACCGGTCCCATCAGATTGTAATGGAGCTGAAAATTTCCTACCATCTCATGATATTGTAGCCATTGTTTTGCAGTGCAAGACATGTGGTGATGTAGCTGCTATCAAATCACTGTGTGCAATGTGTGGCCCATGCATGTTTAGTGATGCTGGTGTGGACACACCTGCTGTGCAGCCACCATAGGAAAACACCACATCGAAGTCCCTAACTTGAAAATGATAAAAGTGGCTGTGTTACTGCTTGTTAGAGTGTACTCCATCCTCTTACAAACATCATCCTCTTACTGGGAAGTGCACTGTGTTAAGTCTCGTATGTCTTGGGTTTATTGCATGGTTTGCCTTGCCCAGTAGGTTACTGGGAGTGCACTTTGAGATGCCCGCAGGACGACAAATGCCCGATGACACGTTTTACAGCATGTGTGCCCATGGCTGAACGATGCCTGGCTATAATGTAAATATAAAAATCTGTTATGAGCTGAATGGCTGCACATCTCAGGGCATGAACAAGAACAACCGCTCCTGCGTGATTTTAATAACACCTACAGTTTTTCTGGCACTGTTCCCCTCAGAGGTGGGGGTCTGCCTTAATGTGGCCAACAGAGCAAGGCTGAGGTGACACTGACGCTTTGTGGTCCTGATCTGAAGTGCACGGCAGGTGCTGTTTTCTCTCTTGGCATCCTTCCCTGGGTGTGAGCCACCACGACAGGAGGAAGAGACCAAACCAGCATTCAAGGCTGTGCCTTTCTGGTCCCAGATATGACCTTTCTCCAAAATCCTAGTCTATCTCTGCTCAGAGCTACAGTTCTGCTTGAACTGAAACTTAAAATGGCTAAAAAGTAGGACTCATTAACTTCTTTTATTCTTTCCCTTATGATCCAACACTGTGATTGGCACCTTTCCAGCCCCTCTTGCAACCAGAAACTGCAGAAGCTGTCAGCAACTTCTTGTTAACTTTGCCCATCCAGTTACTCAGAGTCCCGTAGTTCTTTAAGCTCCTTTATATAACTCAAATTCTTCTTTTCTCTATCCATTTTCATAGTCTTGAACATCATCATTCTTTAATTATGTTTTTTAACAACTTACTCACTTCCTAGTGATGTTTCAAATCAAATGCTGTATTCATTTCTGTTACTAACATTCTTCCAGATTTGTTTGTCTCTTTCAGGATAACAATCCATTTTTTTAGCATAACAACATAGTCATCACGTAGAAGCTTTACTCTAGGTTATAGGTAAGATTAGAAAAGCTCATGGCTTGGTCTACACAAATGCAGCTGATGAAGAAGGTTGGTCTGAGGAGGGCATACAAGATTGCAGGCAGTGTTGTGGGTGTAGTGGTTACGAGGCTTGGTAGGATGCCCACCTTCCATGTTAGAGTGGCTGGCTTCCAGTCCTGGCGGCACTCCCAATTCCGGATGCTGGCTAATGTGCAGGCAGAAGGTGCTGTCTTGTGTATTTACGTCCCTGCTACCCGTGTGAGAAACCTGGATTGAGTTCTGGGCTCCTGGTTTTCCTGGTCCAGCCCTGGCTGATAAGGGCACTGGGGAGAAAACCTGCAGATGCAAGATCCCTCTGTCCGTCTATCTCTCCTTCTCTCTCAAACAAATTAATTTTAAAAACATGTAAAAATAGATTGCAAAGAAGGAGAAAAGGAACACAGTACCCGGGCGACTGTAGGACTCACTAATGTCCCTGAGGCAGCAGCACAGCTCCAGGGCCTTTCCTTTGGTGGAGTCCGTTGATGGACCAGGCATTTCCTGGAAGAGCTTTGCTGCAGAGCCAACCGGAGGTTAATGCAGAGTAAGAGCTTTCTGGAGAACTAGGTTTCAGTACTGGGCAACCATGGGCAGAGGGCAGGTGATGCGAGGTGCCAGTGGTATTTCCTGTGAGGGTCTGTGGTGCGTCCTGCAGGAGCCAGAGAACCAGGCTTGGAGGGTTTGCATCTGAGCCATGTTTGTGCAGCTGGGTCTGACCTCATGGCTTCTTCTGCACTCACAAGCTTGGATGCTGGAAAGTTCAGGTTAACTCTACCCAAGAAATCACTTTGAATAGTATATTTACCCAATAAAAATAATCACTGAGTGGCCAGCGCCATGGCTCAATAGGTTAATCCTCCGCCTGGGGGGCCGACACCCCAGGTTCTAGTCCCAGTCGGGGAGCGAGATTCTGTCCTGGTTGCTCCTCTTCCAGTCCAGCTCTCTGCTGTGGCCCAGGTACTTGGGCCCCTGCACCCACACAGGAGACCAGGAAAAGCACCTGGCTCCTGGCTTCGGATCAGCGTGGTGCACCAGTCACAGTGGCCATTGGGGGGTGAACCAACGGAAAAAAGGAAGACCTTTCTCTCTATCTCTCTCTCTCACTGTCTACTCTGCCTGTCAAAAAAATAATAATCGCTGAGTGGCCATAACATGCATAGTCTTGTTCTGGAAACTTTGAGAAAACCCCAAGATCTGTTCATGAAACTCATGGACTTGTTGTTCAGGATTCTCTATCATTTTTGTCAACACCAAAAATTTGTGGATCCACACACTCTGAGCTACACACCCAGGCTGACAACAGATACGCTTACACAGCCATGAGAGGTTAGGTGAAATGCAGGTATTAATAATTGTCAGGAGGTTGCGTGAAATACAATTTTTTCACAGGGATATTTTGTTACAAATTTGATTAATTTTACAAGTCTTGAAATGTCAAAGAATGAATCATTTAGTTGAAAGTATCTTCAGAAAACCATAAAAACCCGCAAGATACATTTACCTGATGTACAGATTTTTTCCAGGTCTGAGTTTTAAGAGGTTGTTAAAATTGCCGTTAGATGAAGTTTTCTTGCACTATCTAAAAATGCATTATCTGTATTGCCTCTTCAAGTCCCGAACATATGATTTTTCCCACAAGAACTTAGAGGACAATCCAATTCAAATACAAATCTAAGACACACATCAAAAATCATCTTGTTCAATGATTCTCTTTGTTCTGAAGAAAGGACATTCTTGCCTATTACTTTGGCAAGGATTTTTGCGTATCTTCTGAATATGCTAAAAATACTCTCCTTTCAGCAAGGGGGATACAAGAGCAATAATGTCTGGTATACTGCTCCCTTTTGTCGTATCTCATCTCCTGTTTCCCCATGGACTTTATCATTTTACCATCCCTGAAATAGAATGGGATGTATAGTTAATAGTGGCTGTCAATTTAGCTAAAACACAAATGAGAACAACTAATGGTGACGTCGATTTAGCTAAACCAATTTTTCAGGTACACTTACACCTCTAGTCCTGGAGCCAGGCAGTCGACCTGCACTCTGTTCTGGTGATTAGGTTGGGAGAACTCCCTGAATGGTGCCCAGTGCAGCCCAGAGAGGCAGACCCTGTTCCACAAAGGAATCTGCAGGATCTCCCTGCCCTGGGTGGGGTCCCACTACCCACTGAGACCCGGCCACTGACCTGAGAGCACAGCTCCTGCCCTCTGATGGCAGTGAGACAGTCAATGTTGCCTTGAGGGTGGGGCCGTCACTAATGGGCCTATCTGCCTTTGCAACAGAGGAAGAATGAAAACACACAGCAAAGACTGGTGAGGCACAAGTGCCTTTTCTGCCTTGCTTGGCAGAGATGTCGTCTGCTGTCCCAGATCGCTGACTGCACAGGCCAGATCCCGCCATTTGGAAAGGCCTCCATATTGCATGCTCTCCTCTGAGAAGAGAAACACAGGTTTGCATCCTCCTGGGGCATCTCTAGGTCCCCTCAGTACCATTCATCTCTGGGCTGAAACTTTGTTTTACTCCCAAAGCCGTGATCTCGGCAAGTCGCATAACCTTCGAGTCCAAATCACTGCTTGTGCTGAAGTGAAGATAGCCATCTATCAGTCCATGGCTTTTTGCAGTACTCCTGACATAATGTAAACTGGCATCTTTGCATAGGGTCTGGCACTTTTTATACCAAGCAGTAGTTCAAGCAAATTTTTTATGATCATTTATGCTTTTTTTAGACCACTACAAAATTCTTTTTAACTAGCATTTTCAAATATTCTTTTGAACATTGTCTTATTACATCTTCTTTTATTAGTGCTGCTATTTTTCCAAATTCCTTCACCACAAAAGCTTTACACCCCAAAGTCCATCAGCAAACATGAGTCTCTTGAAGGTCCTTAAAAGATTCTGTCCTGCATACAATGGTATCAGCACAGCAGCAAGGGATGGGCAACAAGATCAGCATCAGAGTAGGAGCTGGCCTGGGAAAGCATCAGAAGATGGCCCTTGTGCTTTGGCCCCTGTACCTGTGGGAGACCTGGAAGAAGCTCCTGGCTCTTGGATTTGGATCCACTTAGCTCAGGTGATTATAGCCATTTGGAGAGTGAACCAGAAGCTGGAAGACCTCTCCCCCAGCCCCAACCTCTCTCTCTCTCTCTTTCTCTCTCTCTCTGCCTCTCAAGTAAATAAATAAATCTTTAAAAAAAAAAAAAGAAAGAAAAGAGAAAGGACATGAGTTGTGAAACTGGAGAAGGGCTTGGGGAATGTAGATAGAATGGCATAGTTGTGTAATAGGAAAAGCAAAGTTTGTTGTAAGAAAAAAATCTCTTCAAAACACATAGGTAAAAGATGAAGACCCAAACAGGAGCAGAAGTGATGTTTTACAAATGGGGGTGCACAGTGAAGCGAGGTCTTCAAAGATTGAGGAGAATCCTCTTAGTAAACACCTTGGGAGAAAGAAAAACAGCTTTTCAAAGAAAACTGAATGGTGAGGTAAAAATTAAAGGAGCAAGTAGACAATGTAAGTCTATAACTATTTTAAAAATGAATTAATAATTAATAATTAATAACCTTCGGAATCAGAAAGCTCCAAACTAAGAGGGATTCACTGATGAATCCTACCAGACATTTAAGGAAGAAATTATACCAATTCCCTGTATGCGCTTTCAGAGGATGGAAGCAGTGGGAATACTTCCCAACTGATTCTACGAGGCCAGCATCACTCCAGTGCCAAAAGCAGACACATGTACTACGAGAAAAGAAAGCCTATGAATTGATAGTTCTCATGAGAACAGATGCAAAAATGCTCAACAAAATATTACCAAATGAAACCCAACAATGTATAAATATATACCATGCCCATTTGGGATTTATTCTGGTATGTAAGGCTGGTTCAGTGTTCAAAAACCAATTAACGTAACTCATATCAACATGTGTAAAAAGAAAAAATTACATGATTATACGAATAGATGCAGAAAAAGCTCTGTCAACATCCAACACCTTTTCGTAAAAAATACTCTCAGTAAACCAAGAGTAGAGGATAACTTGCTGTTTGAGTTTAAAAAATGTGTACAAAGAAAACCTGTGGCTAGCATTGTTCTTCAAGGGGAGAAACAGAGAGTATTCGCACGAGATAAAGCCTACAGCAGTTTTGTCCCTTCAGCAACGTTAACATACAAACCTCAGTCGTGCCCCAATACGGCAGCAATGAACAAAGGGGATTTGAACTTAAAACATAAAATCATTTACATTAGAACTCCCTCAAACAGAATGGAAGCTCTCCACCCTACCCTAGCCCCTCCCTGCTCTGCCTTTCACATAAATAGTTTACATTGTTGGGGCAGATCTCAGAGTAGCTCTGCTTACCACAATTGCACATGTGAGTCAGCTTTCTGTGAGCCCCGTGAAATACCCAAGACGAGCTATGAAGGAGAGACAAGTGGATTCCATGCACAGTGCTAAGGGTGAGAGTCCTGACAGCATGCAGCAGAGTGGCAGGGGCTCCTGGGCGTGGGGCAGCGCATGTGCAGGGACTGGGTGGAGAGCCAGGAGGTGGACAGTGAGGAAGGGAAACGCTGGTATCCCACAGTCCCTGGCGGGCACAGCCCCAGTAACCTCAGGGGATCAGGCCTGAGGAGTCCTGCTCCTCCAGCCGCACCCTAACACCCAGGCCCTGGGACATTCAGCTTCCAAATCAAATGTTAAATGAATAGCAAGGGATTCTGGTTTTGGTGAATTGGTGATTGACCTCACGGGGTTGAGCCAGAAGAGGGGTGGGGCAGAGGGAAGGATGCCAAGTGTGAGGGAGGGAGGAGCTGCAGGAGACAATATGGAAGGATTTGGAAGGCAGATATTTGGAGAGGAACCAATTCTTTCCATTTTACTCTAGACAAAGAGCAGAGAAATTAGATAATGGGATTGATTCCCTTGGGTTAATTAACATGGGAGTAGGGGGAAGACAAAGCCAGGCAAATGTGAGTGTGGCAACCTTTTACAGAGGACGAGGGCAGCTCACGTAATCTAATTCTAGGATGTGTTTATGCAGCAACATGGCTTTAACATCCCCAGAACTGTGTTGCCCACTGACTTGCACGGGAGGGCATAGCAAACTCCACACACAGTGGTGAGCGGGACACAGCAGAGGTCTTGACTGGGTTTGCTGTCAGCCGACAGTTGAATGACTGTCAGATTCAAAGACAGTAAGGAAGCATTAGCAACAGAGAAACACAGAAACTTCACGTTTTGTCTCTCAGTCACTCCTGAGGACTCAGGCTAATGGGCAGTCAGGGTGGTCCCGTGGGAACTACGGTACAAAATGCTTCCTCCCCAGAAGTTATCTTCAGCAAGGTCACAGTGCCTGCCTGCTTCCTCAGGCATCCCCAACCAAGGCCGGCGCCACAGCTCGTTAGGCTAATCCTCCACCTGCAGCACCGGCACCCCGGGTTCTGGTCCCGGTTGGGGCACCGGATTCTGTCCTAGTTGCTCCTCTTCCAGTCCAGCTCTCTGCTGTGGCCCAGGAAGGCAGTGGAGGATGGCCCAAGTGCTTGGGCCCTGCACCCGCATGGGAGACCAGGAGGAAGTACCCGGCTCCTGGCTTCAGATTGGCATAGTGTGCCAGCCATGGCAGCAATTAGGGGAGTGAACCAAAAGAAGGAAGACCTTTCTCTCTGTCTCTCTCTCTCTCACTGTCTAACTCTGCCTGTCAAAAAAAAAAAAAAAAAAAAAAAAAAAGAATCCCTAGTCTCATCACGAGGACAGTACTGGAGTGGGACCCAAGGCCTCTGGGCCGCTGGTTACTGTATGGCACATCAGGTGTCCCGCCCTTCTGATGTGCTGTGTTTCATCATGAGCAAGGCAGACAGGGTGCAAAGATCCCAAATCAGGTCACGTGAGGGTTTTGCCCTTGCCTTGTAACTAACTGTCAACTGACTGACAAGGTTTTTTTCTTCAAAAGTATGCGTAAGACCCCGGCACCCCTGGCTCCTTCTGGTTTTGCCTCTGTTGAAGCCGACCCCCCGCCAACCCTGGCTGGAGGTTTCCGACTTAAATCAATCTTGCTTTTAAATTCACCCAGCTTTGCTCTTTGCCTTGTCCGCTTGGAAATTCTTCCATGTGAGACAAAGAACCGAGGTAACCAGTTCTCTGCGGCCACCACTTCACTGTAGCAGGCAGCAGGGCCAGAAGAGATGGCACTGAGACGTCCGTGAGGGGCCTCAGAAAGCTCAGAGAGAAGACGGACTAGGACGTCCATGTTGCTACACAATACTTCAGACATTCTACATACTTTTTTCATAATTACATTTTCAGTGAGTATTCTTGTATTACATCGATTTCAATTTTTTTACCATAATGAACATATGCTTTAGTTCCATTTTCCATGAACATTTTAAAGTACCCTCATAGCCTAAATAGTGATTATTAACTTGAACAGAGAGCATAATTAGCAAAGAATAATTGATTAATCAGTGCTTCATTTTATTTTACATTCTGAACCGTAACCAGTGATTTTAACACTTAGCAAATTACTAAAACTGTGACAAGCATGTGTGGGCATTTGGCCTGGTTAGGATGCCTGCACCCCACATCAGATCCCCTGGGTTAGACTCCAGGATGGAGCCTCTGATGTCAGCTTCTTGCTAATACAGAGCCTGTTTCATTGCCTGGGAAACAGCAGTGATGGTGCAAGGAAACGGACTCCTACCACCCGCGGGAAACGCTCCTGGCTTTGATGGCCGAGCAGTGACTGCTGTGGGCATTTAGGGGCAGAACTGGTGGATAACTGTGCTCTCTTTGTGTCTTGTTATATCTTTCTCTCTCTGCCTCTCAAAAATAAAAAAAATATTAAAAAGCATAACAAGTATTCAACAAATATTTGTGAAATTATATAATTCCTTAATTGGATAAATGCACTTTTTAAAAAAAGATTTATTTATTTTATTTGAAAGAGTTACAGAGAGGCAGAGAAAGAGAGAGAGGTCTTCCCCCCACTGATTCACTCCCCAGATGGCCACAAAGGCAGGAGCTGCATAGATCCAAAGCCAGGGGCAAGGAGCTTCTTTCTGGTCTCCCCCAAAGGTGCAGGGGCCCAAGTATTTGGGCCATCTTATACTGCTTTTTCAGGCCATAGCAGAGAGTTGGACCGGAAGTGGAGCAGCCAGGACTCAAATCCACACTCATATGGGATGCTGGCACTGCAAGTGGTAGCTCTACCCCCTGGGCCATAGAACCAGCCCCTAAATGCACTTTTTAATTTTTTTTTTTTTTTTTGCTTAAGATAATTTTAAGAATTTTACTATCCATGTTATACTCAGTGCTCTATAAAGGCACTAGTCTTACCTGTCACAAATCGGTTTCCAAATTAGAAATTTTTCCAGATTAATATGTGAAGCTCCATGCAAAACAGAATTATAATAGTGACATCAGATCTCTTTTCAGTTCCATGAATCCACTAATCACGCTGCAGTTGTTCTCATAGTTCTCTCTTTAAAGCAGTATTTTTTTCACTAATTATGCTGTAAATACCATTGGTAGTATAGGAAGTGATTTTAGGTTCCATAAAATTTTTATAATATTAAGGTTACAACTTATATTTTAGAATAAATGATTACATTATGTTATTATTTAAGATGAGTAAAAATTAAAACAATAAGTGTTTTAAGGGTGACTATTGAATAAATAACGCAGCAAATAGCTCATTGATGCTGTATGGACTTTTCAATGTTTTATTTCAAGTTGAATTCTTCTCATTGTGTATTATGTTGAATAGTTTCTATTTCTATGTTCAACTTGACTTCCTTGATGTCTAATCTGTTCATACCAACAGTGATGCTTTCTCAACTCAGACGTGATGATTTTCATCTCTTTGAATTCTATTTGTTTTAAGACAACTACCAGCCTACATCCCCAAGTGAATTTATCACCTGATTACCAGGACTTGCATGGTGGCAGCTCAATGACTCTGGTTTTCTTTTACATACATCAACCTGGAGTAAATGGCACTGATTTATCTCAGGATGTGTGTCAGGACAGGAAAAGAGTCGCTATAGTGTTATTCTGGTGTCGACACACCATATACTTTAGGTAGTTCCTGTCGGTCTTCTGTGTCTTGGTGTCCGAATTTCTTCTTTATCTTTAAGACTCTAAATCTGTCACCTATCTATTGGTCTATCTGTCATCTATCTGTCCGCCCATTTATCTGTCCATCTATCCATGTATCTGCCTATCATCTGAATGTATATTGCCCTGCCATCTACCCATCTGTTGGGTAGAAGTT
The DNA here is from genome assembly GCF_033115175.1 of Lepus europaeus. Taxonomy (NCBI): domain Eukaryota; kingdom Metazoa; phylum Chordata; class Mammalia; order Lagomorpha; family Leporidae; genus Lepus; species Lepus europaeus. The sequence goes on from NC_084846.1 coordinate 68,179,224, forward strand.
AGAAGTTCGCCTATGCCTGTGTGAGAGGCACCTGAGAAAACCAGCATCCGCAGAAGCCCACCTTGGCAGCCCAGCAGCTGCACTTCCAAGTCCTGCCCAGGCCCTGATACCCTTCCAGGTGGTCCCAGACTTTCTCCCATGGGGAAGCTCTCTCCTCAGCACCAAATGGGTTACCTGGCCTAATAACACAGAGCAATATAACCTCTGCATTCTCCAAGGCCGGTGCCCTAAGCAGACGCCCCTAGGCCCGGCACCGAGACTCCCCCTGTCTGATAACACTCAGCAACCCCTTTTCCCTGGAGGAGGAAGGAGAGGAGGTAAAGAGAAATGGGGGAACAAACTGGACCTTTCCCACATAAGCCTCGGTCTAAACAAAGACTGCACACTCAGCTCTCTCCGCTGAGCCACCCACATGGCCGCCAGGTGTCTTTTCTCTGTTTAACCATGTAACCTCACTTTCCCCAGTCCAAGTGCCTGGGCACTCTCTCCCTCCATCCCTTCCGTTCTGACAGATGCCCTGTCCCCAATAAAACCTTGCTACTTTGCTGTCTTATGCCTGAATTATTTCTTACATGAAAAAACCCTACAGCTTCTCTCTAGTGACGCATCTATATGTATTTATCTATCTACATCTTCCTATTCATCATCTATCTATATATATTTATCTATCTACCTACATGTATCTTTCTCTTTTTAGATATCCAAAGGAATAATTCTAGTTTCCATCTGCAAAAGTAATCTACTTGAATTTCCACAATTTTGGCAGGAATTCAAGAATCTATGAACAAGTGGAGAGAAAAGGGGCCAGTATTGTGGCATAGTGGATAAAGCCACTGCTTGTGGCACCAGTATCCCATATGGGTGCTGGTCAAGTCCCAGCTGCTCCACTGCCATTGCAGCTCCTTGCTAATGCACCTGGGAAAACAGCAGAAAATGGCCCAAGTCCTTGGGCCCCTGCACCCACATGGAAGACCCTGAAGAATGTCCTGGCTCCTGGCTTTGGCTTGGCCCAGCCCTGGCCATTGTGGTTATTTGAGGAGTGAACCAGCAGATGAAAGATCTCTCTCTCTCTGCTTCTTCCTCTCTCTGCGTAACTCTTTCAAATAAGTAAATAAATCTTTTTTAAAAAAGAGTTAATTTGGGGGCCATTTGTGCCTTGCCTAATAAAGCTGGAGCAATGATCCACGCTGGCAGGCACCAGCTTCCTAGTAACTTTCCAGGGCCAGATATTGAGGTCAGCTCTGAATAACGTTGAGAAATGAGAACAAGTAAGGAGGGAAATGCTGGGTCACATCCTACATTAAAAACATTTTCACTGCGAAAAACATCACCCTCATGCAGACGAAAGCAACCACAAGCACTTACAGAACGTCCACAAATCTACTCGGAGACAACCTTGAGGTCAATGGAATGCATTAGAATTCCGCTGCACCTAGAGCAAAAAGCAATACAAATGTTTAGACAGAAAACGATGACACAGTATCAAACTTCTGTGTTCAGTATTTCAAAAGGACATGCTTCACTTAAATCATTTTCCAAGCTTCTATTACTTCCAGGACAAAAACAAATGCAAAAGCAAAAACAAAAACAATTTCAATTTTATTTATTCCCCTTATGTTCCCCTTATGTTCAGGTGTTTCTGTGATCACAATACCTCCGTTTACAACATGTGAGGTCTTAAGTACAATGAATGCATTCAGTCCATTGAGGTCCTTTGAATGAAACTGAGAGCACCATTTTGAGTTTATTTTCAAAATAACAATTTTGACATTTGGTATAATGATACATACAGTAGTGTTTGTGAGACAGCAGTCATAGCCAAAAATGAACCTCACATGTAAATGTGTACTCTTGGGAACATTTTCATGTTTTCTGGTGATGCTTTTCACTAACTGCAACGCGAAGCAAAATGCTAACTAAATGCACATGTAGAAGGCTGCACAGCCCCTCCACAGAACCAATGTCCATGTGGAATCTCCAGGTAGGCCATCAGACACAGGGTCTTTGAGGAAGAAATTCGTTAGCACGAGGCCGTGCCTAGGGTAGGTCCAAGTCTAAACACCAGTGTCTCGGTCCATTTTTGTTGATAAAACAAAGTACCTGAGAATGGGCGCTGGGTGAGCAACAGCTTGGCTCACAGAGTGGAGGCTGCAGATTCAGGACCAGCAGCCCACCTGGCCGGCCTCTGGTGAGGGTCTTTCAGCTGCCTCACAAGGTGGTGAGTGACATCACACAGGGGAGGACTCACAGGAGTCCCATGGCCGGGAAGGGGCCAGGCTCACCTCCCAACAAGCCACTCTCTTGGCTGCTAACCCACTCCAGGGAGACCTCACCTGCTCTTGAGAGCAGATGAATCCCTTCCCAGGGAGGCCGTGACCCAGCACCTCCCACCAGGCTGTGCCTCTTAAGGCCCCCCACATTTCAGTACCCGTGACTGAGAGCCCGGGCTTCAGCCCCTGAACCTTTGGAAGCCAGCGTGGATCCAGGTCCCAGGAACGACACCCTCTTTGTACAATGGCAGATGCCGGTGTGGGCCAGGCCCAAGCCGAGAGTGCCACGTAGCTGCAGCTCCCCCAGAAGCTGGAAGGGAGGAGAGAGAGACCCTGCGCACGCCTCCCACAGGGGCCAACGCTGTTGTGCCTGGCTTTATTCTCTTGGCCCCCTAAACTGTGATAGAACAAATCCTGGCAGTTCTCAGCCCCCATCGGTGTCCTTGTTCTGGCAACCCTGGACAACGACCGCAGCGTGTTCCTGTTACACGAAAAACTCAGTTCGCTCGGCTTCTCCTCCATCGTTTTCTAGAAATTTTGCATCACCTGATTTTCAAATAACAACACAAAGGATGTTTTAAGAATAATTTGCCTAAGCTACATAATTGTCCTCCACCAGCATTCTTTCTTTTTTTTTAAAGATTTATTTTTTTTTATTTTTATTTATTTATTTTTTTACAGGCAGAGTGGATAGTGAGAGAGAGACAGAGAGAAAGGTCTTCCTTTTTGCCGTTGGTTCACCCTCCAATGGCTGCTGCAGCTGGCGCATCTCGCTGATCTGAAGCCAGGAGCCAGGTGCTTCTCCTGGTCTCCCATGCGGGTGCAGGGCCCAAGCACTTGGGCCATCCTCCACTGCCTTCCCGGGCCATAGCAGAGAGCTGGCCTGGAAGAGGGGCAACCGGGACAGAATCCAGCACCCTGACCGGGACTAGAACCCGGGGTGCCGGCGCCGCAGGCAGAGGATTAGCCTGTTGAGCCACGGCACCGGCCCACCAGCATTCTTTCTGATGTTGTTGCTCAGCTAGTATTTTCCCCAATGAGAATGATATAGAAGAGGGCGTCCTCCTGAACATGGTTGTCAGGCAGTTTCCTTCAGTGTCACGCTCTTAGCAGGAAGGGAGACCCTGTGTTTCAGATGCGCCATTTCCATGGAGACTGGATGGGCCTCTTAGTGCCCCTACATAAAGTGCCCCTTCCAACCTCCTGGAGGTGGAGAGGAGGCAGCTCCAGCAGAGGCTTCCCTTGGCTAAAGGGTAACTTGGCCCCAAGGTCATGGCCTTCCCTGGAGCGTTCTGGACAGAATGGTCTGTAGTTGTTCCATACACAAGCACCAGACTATGCGAGCTCAATATGGTGGTGTCTATAAAATGCTTAGTAACATAAGCCAGACCCAAAAAGACAGATGTCCTATGTTTTCTGTTTTGTAGTAGCTAATACATACAGTACAAAAAAAGAAAGAACTGAATGTATGAGTGAAACTGACAGCCTTTGACTAATTATTATTTATAGCCCTTGTCTATGTTCCTGGGGAACAGTGGTCTTTCTGCTTTTTACTTGTTATATACTATATTTTGTTGAGCATTAAGCATATAATTATAAAATGAATTGAAAGAAAAGAAGGAAGGAGGAGAGAGGGAGGGAGAGGGAAAGAAAAGGAGAGAGAAGAATCATTATGTTCTTAGAGTTATATATATGGAATACATGGAATCTGTTCTTTTTTTTCTTTTCTTTTTTTTTTTTTTTTTGACAAGCAGAGTGGACAGTGAGAGAGAGACAGAGAGAAAGGTCTTCCTTTGCCATTGGTTCACCCTCCAATGGCCGCCGTGGCCAGCGCACTGTGGCCAGCGCACTGCACTGATCTGAAGCCAGGAGCCAGGTGCTTCTCCTGGTCTCCCATGCGGGTGCAGGGCCCAAGCACTTGGGCCATCCTCCACTGCACTCCAGGGCCACAGCAGAGAGCTGGCCTGGAAGAGGGGTAACCGGGACAGAATCCAGCGCCCTAACCGGGACTAGAACCCGGTGTGCCGGCGCCACAAGGTGGAGGATTAGCCTAGTGAGCTGTGGCACAGGTGGAATCTGTTTTCTTTATATTAACAGTAAAAAAATTTAAAATATGGCAGTGTTTGAGTCACAAATGTTAATAATCACACAGCAATGCATATTTTCAGATCCGTAAACTAAGCAATATTTAATCTTTGTAAAACAAACAAATGAAGAGAGAAAGTTTAAGTATAAAAGAGAGAGGGGCTGGCGCCATGTCGCAGTAGGTTAATCCTCCACCTGTGGCGCCAGCATCCCCATGTGGGCGCCGGTTCTGGTCCTGACTGCTACTCTTCCTATCCGGTTCTCTGTTGTGACCTGGGAGGGCAGTGAAGGATGGCCCGGGTGCTTGGGCCCCTGCACCCACTTGGGAGACCAAGAGGAGGCACCTGGCTCCTGGCTTCGGAGCGGCGCAGCTCTGGCCGTTGTGGCCATTTGGGGAGTGGACCAGTGGAGGGAAGACATTTCTCTGTCTCTCCCTCTCACTATCTGTGACTCTGACTCTCAAATAAATAAATAAATAAATCTTTTAAAAAATATAAGAGGGAGACAGAGAAAAGGGGAGACCCACATTGATTAAGGAGGAAGAACACTTGAATTTCAGTGCCGAGATCGAACTTCTGCCAGTTAATGCAGACACTCTCAGCACACAGCCATACCTTTCTTTCCAGCCTCCCACACCAATCTGAAAATAATGGGAAATGGAGAGAGAAAAATGTAGGGAATCTCTATTGTTCACACACTTGTTTTTATGCTGTAAAGGAGAGTAATCCCAACAAATCCTGGATGTGGCAGGCCTGAGGAATCCTGCTGTGTGCCCTCAGCTTTTTCTCCTTTGTGGCAGGTCTCCCGTAAACTCGCCCCCGGGAGAGACTGCTGAACAGGCAACAATTTGGAGTAACTTCCCTGATGCAATCCCATTGCTTAAAGGAAATCGCTATTTGGAGATGAGCGTTAGATCCACAAGTCTTTGCTACCCAATTAGCGTTAGGATGGCATCTTAAGGTAACCTTGATTTATTTAGCTGGTTAGTCACTAGATACTTTCTGGAGTTCAATGTTCTGGAGATTGAACAGAAAAGGAAACTTGTAATATCTTCAATGGGGTCATTAGTGATATCACTGGATGAAATTAAACTGAAGGACAACCTCCTCAAAGCTTTTCCGCTGTAACAGCTGCCCCGGGAGAGCTAACAGCTGCTGTAAATCGGTATCTACTTCCTTTATCTCATTTTCTTTATCTGACTTAAGTAGATAACTGATGATTACCTTGAATATAAATTAGAAGCATTGCCTGTTTTCTACACTTGACTCCTATAAAAATAAATGCTTAGACCTTTATAAATTCAAGGAGAATTTTATGGACAGTCAATAGTAATTTGTGAAAGTCAGTGCTTTTTTATGGACAATAATAGAACTGTACAGAGTGACACCAGTGGGTTTATGATTCAGCCATTGATCTCAGTTTGGATATGTGAGTAATTATTGCAGATGACGAAGTGTGGCCTGGACGCTCAGGTCGCCAGGAGAGGAAGCAGCATCTGTGGGGGCCTCCACACAAGAGGATGGGCTGCACGTTGATGGGGGCCCCAGACGGCCGTGACTCCAGGGAGGCCAGGAACTGCAGGTGCTCACCAGGAAAGGTTGCACGGACAGGCATCAGCAAATGCGCTCCCAGGACTCTTGACTTGCAGAGAGCAGGCCTGCCCAGCTCTCGCTGGCTAACTGTGCTAAGTGGAAGAAACAAGAGGCAAAGTCTGTGTATTATAGGATTCCGTCTGCACCAAATGTCCCGCCAAGACAGCACTGCAGTGTGGGGAGTGGTGTTCCGGGGCTGGGAGATGCAGGCACGAGGACACCGCTGGGCAGCGCTGTCCAGCTGGACCTGGGGACCTGGCACAACTCTGCAAACTTGCTGGCCATCGCTGAATTGTGGTTTGCAATTCGTGCCTCAATAAAGCTGTCGCGGATAATGGCAAAACTCAGCCCTGAATGGAACAAACATCTCAGTCAGTCCCTAAAATGGGAAAGTGGCAAAGTGACAAGGATCTATGACAGATGACATTGGTCTCCATACTCTTTTCACTGCTGAAAAATCCACGTATTTGTAATAATTCTGAAAATATCCCTCACAGACTCATGACCAAAGATGATGAGAAAATTCAGGAAATTTGCCTGCTTATTCTGACTGGTTTTTCTTCATCGAAATAACCATCTCCACAGCCCCTGGATAACAGGCTGCAGGCCACGCCCACCGGTGCCAGGCCATGCCCACCGGTGCCAGCCCACCTATGATCAGTGCCTGCTGTCACAGTGCTAGCACAATCAGAGGACCCTGGTCGCACGCAGTAGGAAGTGTCTTCTGGAAAAGCAGGTGTGTTAAAAATTTGCTCTTGATTTTAAACTTTGATTAATAAGTGTGAAACTAGGAGGCCGGCCCTGTGGCGCACTGGGTTAAAGCCCTGGCCTGAAGAGCTGGTATCCCTTATGGGCGCCGGTTCAAGTCCCGACTGCTCCTCTTCCAATCCATCTCTCTGCTGGGGCCTGGGGAAAGCAGTGGAAGATGGCCCAAGTGCTTGGGCCCCTGCACCCATGTGGGAGACTGGGAACAAACACCTGGCTCCTGGCTTCGGATCAGCACAACTCCGGCCATTGCGGCCAATTGGGGAGTGAACCAATGGAAAGAAGACCTTTCTCTCTGTCTCTCCCTCTCACTGTCTGTAACTCTACCTCTCCAATAAATAAATAAAATCCTTAAATACATAAATGTGAAACTGGAAGGTGACTTTCGTGTTCTTGAGAGCACGTTCGGAGATATAACTATAACATATGCCTATCATGCAGATTTGGAGAGCTAAAACAAAAGGTTGACAGACGTTTCAGGTAATAAGCATATTTCAGTCACAACATGAATTCCAGCCCGAAGGCCGTTCACTTCCCGACAGCTGCTCTGCCCCTGTGTCCTCTGAGCGGAAGTTCCGCTGGTTAACAGTCATTTTAAGTTAATGCTTTGCGCTCAGTGCACTGGAAGTTGTATTTGTGTTATGCACAGCTCTCCGTGGCACAGTTCCTGGACACGCTTGAGAGAGTAGTTGTAATCATGCTGATTGGCACACTCAGACCTTGCGTGCTCCAGGGCCTTGTCCGCTGCCTGTGTGTTGACGTCACCCAGCCTGGCTGTGACCCTGGACAGTGACGGGCACCAAGCACAAGTGAACATGAAGTGCCGTGATGCAGGGCAGAGCCATCTTAGGATGGTTCACACTGGCCAGCTGGACGGTCTGTTAGCAAAGACCTTGGTGGTCCAGGTGTCCTGCTCAGTCACCACCCCTGGGTTTGTGCACAGTTCTCCCAGCTGGGGCCTGTGACATCCCAACAGCTGCCAATCACCTGTGTTCCCAGAAATCTTGTTTGTCAGGCGGGGCCTTGAATCTGCACTGTTTAGCAGGAAGCAGTCTCTCAACTCCCTACAGAAGTCAGAGGGCCAGGCATCTCCTGGCAGGCAGGCCAGCGGGGCGCGTCTCCGTGGTGTGTGAGAGGCACCAATCCGTTCTGTGTCTGCTGATCCATCTGCATATCTTTGCGCTGTCCTCAATGCACCTCGCTTCCATGACTCATTCCTTGACAGCTTCAGAAGCCCCGCCTATGTCCGCACGGCTGGCTCTGAGCACTTGTGCATGGCCGGGGCAGCTCTCCCTGTGTTAGCCATGGGGTCACAATGAAGATAAACTCAAATACCATGCCAAATAGAGCACATTGGACTCAACGTTTATTTTTGTTGTTTGAGATGAGGCTGAGAAATGTAGCAAAGGGGATCTTATGGTGAGAAAAGCACGGTGGGGCAGAGGCAGAGCCTTCCGACACGGCCAAATGGGGCTCCCCAGGATGAAGACACAGCTCCCAGAAGCTGTTGGTTGAGACGTTCAGACACAAGGCAGCCCGGGCGTCTGGCAGAACTGGCTTAGAAGCATTGCTTCAACTCTGAGTAATTGTGTGAGTCAGGCCAAGGTTCTCTACTTAGCCACATTTGTAAAATATGAAAGACAATAAAATTTATTTCATAGAGTCTTTGGGATGATTAAAAAAACACAACGTGCATGAAATGTCTAAAATAAAGCTGGACACATCACATATGTGAAAATGGTTCTTACTAGTAATTATCTCCACCATATTCACAGTAGCCAGGTCAAATCTGAGAATCACAAAGTTCCACTGAAGAACTGCTGCAAATTAGTCACATCAAAGGAGTGAAAATGAATCTGCACTCAGACTTGCATGCAAGCTTGAGGCCACCTCAGAAACTTCAAGAAAAATGGAATTGAAAGGTGAGCTTACTTTGAGGCAAAAATACAAAAACAAACAAAAATACTTAAGATTTATTTATTTGAAAGGCAAAGTTACAAAACAAGAGAGAGATACAGAGAGAAGGATCTTCTATCTCCTGGTTCACTCTCCAAATGGCCACCATGGCTGGGGCTGGTCCAGACTGAAGCCAGGGGCCTGGAACTCCATGTGGGTCTCTCAAGTGGGTGCAGGGGTCCAAGCACTTGGGCCATTTTCTGCTGCTTTCCCAGGTGCATAAGCAGGGAGCTGGATCAGAAGTGGAGCAGCCGGGACTCAAACTGGCATGCATATGGAGTGCTGGCATCACAGGAGCGTAACCCTCTGCGCCACCAGTATTTTTAAATCCATGTGTATAAGGGGGTCTTCAATAAGTTCATGGAACATAAGCATCATGAAAAAATTTCAAATGGATTTCAAAAGCTTGTCTGCATCACAATAAACTTACGTTTTAGTTCCCCCTTCCATGAGCTTTTTGAAACACCCTCATAGCTATACTATTTTTTTAATAAATATCCTAAAACAAGTTTAAAAATATAAGCCGGAGTCTTAGTTCACATGCAGTATCGTGTCAGATGACACGATACTTAAAAACAAAGAAATAATTGACTTAGGCAGTGTTCCACTTAGTAAAATTCAGGAGGGGATAGAGTTCATAATATTGCCACAAATTTTGCGAACTGTGACATCTGCCTCTCACTATACCTGGGGATGATTATTTTTGGCAAATGCCTCAGGTGCTGCAGGAAGAGCCCATGGGCTTCAGTTTCCAAGCTGTGTTTTCCATCAGAGGCAACTTTCTGCTATGTGGAGAAGCAAGACGTGTCACCTCTGTAGACTGAAATCCTGGCGGGGGCACGTGCCCTGTCCTGGAAACTGTTCCAAAGAGAAGGACACCACTAAACACAGAGGCCTTGGAGGTGACCATTGGAAATGGTGCTTTCTACGATGGGTGCCGATACTCAAAAGAGAGGGAAAATGGGTGTGACAGCGGTGCACAGTTGTTTAGAGTTCCATATACTAGACAGTTTGTGCAATACAATGAAGAGAATATTGAATTTTCCTTTGGAACACAATGCATTTATTTGTAACTTCTGTGGGGATGTTATTAGATGGGCCTTCTATTTGTTTCCATAATTGATTGTATTCAAAATTGTCTGTGGATTCCACGGACAGGAGAGTCAATAAGAACGAAACAGTAAGCAAATCGCTTTATTTTGGTTATTACAGTATTGGATAATTGTCTTCTTAATGTCACAAATGTTTTTAGATAGAAATGCATGATGTATTGCATACAAAAATTTTTATGAGTATGGATTTTCTTTAGTGTTGATCAACTGCATCTAATACTTCGTTTCAAATGAAAGACTATGCATAGAAAAGACGACACATTTAACATATATAAAGATCTTATAAATTTAACTTTTATTGACCCAAAATACTCAGAAGCCATATTCATCCCCGCTTTCAACTGGATGGACAACACGGGGAGGTCGGAGCTGGAGCCACGTGTGGAGCTCCGCGGGAACAGGAGAACTCCGCCTGGCGCTGGCTGTGCCTTTCCCTCAGCACAGATGTCCTTGCCTCTGTCCTTGCCGCTCCCCTTTATCAGCCCCCAGGCTCAGATTAGAGAGAAAGTGTGGCCTCTGAGTTTAACCATTTGAGTCTCAATTCTATACATAAAGAAAAATTCTTAAACTATGGAAGTGCTTTTCATTTCCTCTTCTTAAAATTCATCTTGAAATACTCTTTCTAATCAAGTTCTGTGAGTCTCTTCCCCCAATAAAGAGAGCTGAATCTTTGGTTGGCATTCCCACCATTCCTGCAATTCTATCAGCCTGGCAGTCTCCCCAGCTCATTTCCTGGAGCCACGCACCCTAGGCTTGCACCCTTGAAAACTTTGGCCAGTTTCATTGCTACTTCAAATAAAAAAAACATTTCTGGGGCTGGCACTGTGGTGTAGCAGGTAAAGCCACTTCCTGCAGTGCCGGCATCCCATATGGGCACTGGTTGGAGACCGAGCTGCTTCACTTCTGATCCAGCTCTCTGCTATGGCCTGGGATAGCAGTAGAAGATGGCCCACATTCTTGGGTTCCTGCACCCGTGTGGGAGACCCAGAAGAAGCTCCTGGCTCCTGGCTTTGGTTCGGCTCAGCTCCAGTAGTGGCCATTAGGGAGTGAATCAGAGGATGGAAGGTCTCTCTCTCTCTCTCTGCCCCTCTATAGCTCTGCCTTTCAAATAAATCAATCAATCTTAAAAATTAAATTAAAAAATTTTTAATAAAAACCATTTCTGCTGCTTCACTCTGCCCTTGTTATTCTGAGTAACTCCCCTGAGTTCCCGCCCCAACTGGCGTCACACTCCCAGCTCAATCGCCTCAGCCTCAGCCGCAGGAGGCTGCCAGGCTGCTCTGGGAGCCCCAGGAGGCTCAGCTCTGTCTCCCTTTCCTGCTGTGAATTCATGGCTGCCACCTGCCCTGCTGCAGATTGTAAGCTTAAAATGTGAATTTCAGGTTACCAGATAAGAACGAGTTTGGCACATTAATAAAACATTTCTTTTACAATTTATGTGTGTGTGCATAGTCATCTGTACTTTTCTGTGGGTTCTGAACTTGTAGATCCAACCTTCTCTGATAAAAAGAAATCAAGAAAACACTTGCATTTGCACTGAACATATGCTTGTTTTCCTAGTCATTATTCCCTAAACAATAGAGTATCACAACTAAGTGCATAGCTTTTGCCTGTTAGGTATTTTGAATAATCTAGAGATGATTTAAATTATACAGGAAGATATGCATAGGCTCTATACAAATACTACATTTCATATAAGGGACTTGAGCACCTGCAGATTTTTGTAGGGACCTGTAGGGACCTGCAGGGACCTGCTGCAATCTTGTGAAGTACTGAGGGATACTGTGAACATAAATGTAATTTCCATGTTAAAACTGCTTCTGCTAGAAGATGAAGTAATCTGTAGGTCTGAATATAACGAAACTGTGCATATCTTTTAAAATAAAACAGGAAAACATTGTATAGAGATCTAAAAGAAGGCAAGTAAATAAACATGTATAAAATTTATTTTGTAGTCCAGCATAATGGTGAAAAAATATCTACTCTAGGAATCTGTTTACATGTGCTTTGAATTTCATGGATTATTTTAAATTTAAAGAATACATTAAAACATCAAAAACCACCCTAAAATTGAGTTAAAAAATACCCCTTTTAAATATTTAAGTAAATGATGAAATTGTAATGACTAACAAGCTTCTGGTACAGACATAGCATTTGAAGAGGGAAGAAAATATGCTGATGGCTCCAGACCATAAGGGGGTATAGATAACTTGACGTTTCTGATCAATAGCAAAGCCTGCGTATTTGATAAGTGCTGGTGGGACACTGACAACAAAGGTAAGAAAATTCTGCCTTCACAGCTCTCTCTAACTTCAAAGCAATCCCAAGGACACATGACTTACGTATAATGAAATGAAGACAATGTTTCCAGAACAAACTGAGAAGACGAAAAGTGATATTTTTGGTATTACAAGAAATTTAGTTTTTGAAAAATTTCTGAGAAGGGAAAATGTTCAAGCTCATATACGAGTCCATGTGGTATTAAGTGGTCACCTTTCCCCCACGGGCAGGGATAAGAGGCGTGAGCTATGGTTTCCACAGGTAACTCAGGAGAGGGGACTGGTGCTGTCCGCCGCGTTCCTGGCGTGGGAAGCTGTGCTGGAGTGGGACTGGCTGACAGTGAAATGCTGGTTAAGACCCCAGCATCCCACACCGGAGTGTGTGAGGTAGGCCCAGCATCCCACACCGGAGTGTCTGAGGTAGGCCCAGCGTGGAGTGTGTGAGGTAGGCCCAGCGTGGAGTGTGTGAGGTAGGCCCAGCGTGGAGTGTGTGAGGTAGGCCCAGCGTGGAGTGTGTGAGGTAGGCCCAGCGTGGAGTGTGTGAGGTAGGCCCAGCGTGGAGTGTGTGAGGTAGGCCCAGCGTGGAGTGTGTGAGGTAGGCCCAGCGTGGAGTGTGTGAGGTAGGCCCAGCGTGGAGTGTCTGTGTTAGGCCCAGTGTGGAGTGTGTGAGGTAGGCCCAGCGTGGAGTGTCTGTGTGAGGCCCAGCGTGGAGTGTGTGAGGTAGGCCCAGCGTGGAGTGTGTGAGGTAGGCCCAGCGTGGAGTGTGTGAGGTAGGCCCAGCGTGGAGTGTGTGAGGTAGGCCCAGCGTGGAGTGTCTGTGTTAGGCCCAGTGTGGAGTGTGTGAGGTAGGCCCAGCGTGGAGTGTGTGAGGTAGGCCCAGCGTGGAGTGTGTGAGTTAGGCCCAGCGTGGAGTGTGTGAGTTAGGCCCAGCGTGGAGTGTGTGAGTTAGGCCCAGCGTGGAGTGTGTGAGGTAGGCCCAGCGTGGAGTGTGTGAGGTAGGCCCAGCGTGGAGTGTGTGAGGTAGGCCCAGCGTGGAGTGTCTGAGTTAGGCCCAGCACCTGCTAGTGAGGACCCTGGCAGGCAGCAGTACCTGGCTTCCTGCCATCTACCTGGGAAATCGAGATTGAGTTCCCAACACTGACTTCAGCCTCAGTCCAGCCCTGGATGGTGCAGGCATCAGGGAGTGAATCAACATATGGGGACCTGTGGTGGAATGAGAAGGCCACGTCAAGATGGCTGCTGGCAAGCCAGTGTCAGTTACGCAGGAATGACTTTGAAACCCACCTGGCAACAGAGTCTGCCTGGCAACAGGCTGTGATTGAATGGTTTTGAAACCCACCTGGCAGCTGGTGCCACGGCTCAATAGGCTAATCCTCCTCCTTGCGGCGCCGGCACACCGGGTTCTAGTCCCGGTTGGGGCTCTGGATTCTGTCCCGGTTGCCCCTCTTCCAGGCCAGCTCTCTGCTGTGGCCAGGGAGTGCAGTGGAGGATGGCCCAAGTGCTTGGGCCCTGCACCCCATGGGAGACCAGGAGAAGCACCTGGCTCCTGGTTTTGGATCAGCGTAGCGCACCAGCCACAGCGGCCATTGGAGGGTGAACCAATGGCAAAGGAAGACCTTTCTCTCTGTCTCTCTCACTGTCCACTCTGCCTGTCAAAAAAAAAAAAAAAAAAGAAACCCACCTGGCAACGGAGCCTGCCTGGCAACAGGCTGTGATTGGTTGGGGCATAGACCTCCCCCCCTTGACCTGATTGGCTGGTCTTGATTATATAAGCTGTTGTACCAACTGAAATAAATGAGTCTGCGGGCTGCTTGCCTCAAGCCCGATTTCACCTGACTCCCGGGGTCTGTGTGGTGACTCCGCGCCTCTTTGCCCCACCACACTCCTCCTCTCAGAAACGAATCCACTGCAACATTGTTGGGAAATCAACAGCAACAGGGACCTCTCTCTCCCTCTCTCTCTCTCTCCCCCTCCCTCGCTCTCTCTCCCCCTCCCTCACTCTCTCTCCCTCTCTCTCTCTCTCTCTGTGTCTGCCTCTTGAGAACATTATATAAAAGAAAAAGTGTGGGAGTTTGATGAAGAGCACAGCTCCATCTACAAGGATTAGAAATGCACACGTCACTTTGTCCCTTCCTTTGTTATTGTGCTTCTGGTAGTTCACCTCATGAGTTTCTGCAAATATGTGTTGATGCTCGGGCAAGTTCATGCTTGCAGCATTTCATGACTGAAAGGTACCCCGGCGATCCCAAGTGTCCATCAGCAGATGCTGGGGAGTGATGAGTAGTGCTTCCACACTGTAGAAATAAAACCCAGTGCAGTTTGAGTATATTCTGTGATAATAAATAAATGATGTTTAGATAATTCAGGGTGGTGTATTCCAGAAATGATATAAAATGATTGGATATATACAAGAGATACCTCACAATTAATTTTGCAAGATTATGATACGAATTTACCCTTGCTAAGAAATGGGAAAGTAATTCTTAAAATTATTCTTGATTTTAAATTTTCCATTTTTTGAGAATTTTTGAGAATTCATTTGTTCTAAGTTAAATTTTGATCACAATTCCTTTGATGGTATCCCATGAATATGTACAATTTTCATTTGATAAAAAATTAGAATTTATTGTTTTAAATGTCCCCAAAGAACAAGAGCAGATATACCAGCAAAATAATATTTCATTGTAACTGTTCTACTTTATTGCTATTTATTGTTGTTAATCTCTTATTTGCCTAAACTATAAACTCACTTTATCATAGGCACATATGTGTAGGAAGAGACACCATAGTCCAGGGTTCAGTGTCCCCCAGTTTCAGCGTCCACTGAGGGTACGGGAACCGGACCCTGTGGATAAGAGGTGAGGGGGTGGGACATAGTGGGAATGGTCAACGTGGATGTTTCCAGAAACTTTCTGTAACCTGGCTATATAGTTGCCCACTTAGAAAATATTTAGGTTGAGGTTGTTGTCAAAAATATAATTTCTGAAAATTTTAAACTCTTCAGAAAAGTCACCTATATTCCTTGATAGGTGACATTAAAAATGAATTTTGTTATGTGAAGGAAAATTTTTGTAACCCTTCAAAATTAATCAAAATGTTATTGAATAGTTCACAGTTCCTGAAATGGAGTCAGTGTTCATGTTCTACTTTGGAGCAGACTTTGGGATGCACATAGGATTGTACATCCTTCAGTCCACAGTGCCCGCACAGGTTCCTGTTTCTGCCTGGATCCTGCTTGTCAGGATACTGGAATTCTCTCCCTTGGCCTCCATCACAGAATTCAATCAGTATATTTAGTATTTAAGTACCTACTTATTCATTGTCTATCTCCCTCCACTAAGTCATAAATCCTATAACATCAGGGAGTTTTGTCTACACATCTTTGTTTAATAAATGAGTATTTAAAATGAGCAGTCTTGTTGATAAATACATTTTTGTCATCAGTATTCCCTTGAGCCCAACTCACACAAATGTTTTCATGAATGGAAAAAATTGGCTTCCAATTTCTAAATTCCTTACTTGTCTACTAAAACATTTTGATAGCATTAATCCAGATGTCTTCCTGAATATACTGAAATCATTTTATTTCCTCATGCAGACGTTGGGAGGGTTAGTAAGCACACACCTCAGGCTTCAGTCTTTCTTTTGGACAGGCAGAGTTAGAGAGAGACAGAAAGGTCTTCCTTCCGTTGGTTCACTCCCCAAATGGCCAGCTTCCTCCTGGTCTCCCATGCGGGTGCAGGGCCCAAGCACCTGGGCCATCCTCCACTGCACTCCCGGGCCACAGGAGAGAGCTGGACTGGAAGAGGGACAACCAGGACAGAATCCGGCGCCCCGACCACGACTAGAACCCAGGGTGCCGGCGCCACAGGCGGAGAATTAGCCTAGTGAGCCGAAGCGCTCACTATCTTTCGCCTTAAAGATAAAAGCAGATCACTTCCTCCCCTAGGTGGGAGGTTCCTCTGTAATTTGCTCAGCTTACGGCAGTGGAACTCGAGGTGAGGATGACTGTGGAAGAAGGATCCAAGCAGAAGGTGGATTTGCAGACGAGCCCAAGGAAAGAGCAACTTTAGCGTCAGGGTGACAGGAACCCGTGGGAATCACTGGGATGACAGTGGCACCAGGCAGATCATCTGCCAGGCAAACTAATCTCATTTTGATTGTTATTATGTTTCCATGCAAATGCTTTATAACATTTCTGCTTAATTCACGCACATAACACCTCCAGGTGCCAGCTCCAGCCCACCTGGCCAAATGACTGCACACTTCCTCAACCTCTGATTTGTAAAAGCAGAATCCACACTCACTCACAGTGTAGGATCTCAGCAAGGACTGGGTCTCATAACTGCAAAACGGCCACGAATTTCAAAATATTTTTTGCAACAAATTAAACCTATCTTTTTAATTCAAATGTCTATGAAATTTTGAAGTATAAGTAGAAAAAACTGCAAATGCAATATTATTAGGAGTTTGTCTTTTTGTACAAAAAATTAAACATACAAAGGATCTTTTTGTTAAAGATGCATTTATTTATTTGAAAAGCAGAGTGACAGAGAAAGATGGAGAGACACAAACACATGCACAGAGAGAGGGAGAGGTCCAAGTGCTTGGATCATCCTCACTTGCCTTCCTGGACGCCTCAGCAGCGAGCTCCATGGGGAGGGAGCAGCCAGGACTTCACTGGTTCTCTGATGTGGGATGTGGGCTTCCCTGGCTCTCTGGTGTGGGATGTGGGCTTCACTGGCTCTCTGATGTGGGATGTGGGCTTCACTGGCACTCTGATGTGGGATGTGGGCTTCACTGGCTCTCTGATGTGGGATGTGGGCTTCACTGGCACTCTGATGTGGGATGTGGGCTTCACTGGCTCTCTGATGTGGGATGTGGGCTTCACTGGCTCTCTGATGTGGGATGTGGGCTTCACTGGCACTCTGATGTGGGATGTGGGCTTCACTGGCTCTCTGATGTGGGATGCGGGTGCCTTGAGTGGTAGCTTGACCTGCTGCAATACAATGCTGGCCCCAGAGGCTCTTTATTATAACAAAGCAAAACTGCAAGGTCATAGGCACTAGATAACTCTCATTTTTAATGTAAGTAGTAGGGCAACACTTGTCAATATTAAAAAATCAAAAGAACATTGATAAATGTAAGAAAAAAGATAAAAAATCAATGTAAAATATGTATCCAAATATAGTGAAATTTAAGAAGTGTTTTCATTAGGTTGTAAGGCCTACGTCAGTTGATTTTATTTTCTGGTTTTGTTTCTTGCAGAATAACATTGTAGGGATATATTGCAATATAGTCATAGAATTTTAAATGGCATTCAGATCATTTCTAATATGGGCTATTATGAGGAAACTGTCAAAAATACATACCCATATGCAAATGTGCCAATAAAAATATATTGAAGTTGCAAAAATAGAATATAACTAAAAACATCAAAAGTCAAGAAACAAGATGATACAGTGGGAACATTATTTAATTCTGAGAGTATGTTTAAATCAAATAGAATGTTCTGTTCTTGTCAAATGCCAGGCTCTCAGAGTGCATGAAGCAGTGCCGTTAGCTCTACACAGTCAGCTAGAGAGATTCTGTAAACACTGGGACTCAAATACTTAAAGGACAAAATAAGCAAATGCATAAAGGAACTCACCTGAAACACTGGATGAAGCTCAGGGGTGGTCGTGTGTTACAGACACGATTGACAATCAAGTCATTGAAATCATGAACAGGTTCACCAAAGCTGCCACAAATGCAAAAAGGCATTACAGTCACTGCTGGTTTTAAACGCAATGACAAATACATTGAACTGTAGGAAACCGAATCGAGTATCTCTTCAGGATAATAAAGGATATTCAGGTCAAATTCTAATATATTTAAACAGAAAAATGGAACTATAATTTTGGGAATAAGGAATTAAAGAAAGATATTCACCAGAAATACTATAAGCTGTGTTAAAAATTTTCAAACTTCTAATAATTACCATAATTATCAAAATCAATGGAAAAATTAGATACAATTGTCATAAAGGAAAAAATTTAAAAATGTATGTATAAGACTTTATGAGACACTGAAATGCATAAAAATCACCAAGTCAGCAAGTTGACTAATTACAAAAATAATACTAAATACAAAAAATAAATTCATATTTAAGTATTGCAAAGCACAAATACTATACAGCATAATGGGACAGGCATAGGAATAGAGAAGTGATAGAGAGGGGTGGATTGATGGAGAAATAATGTAAAAAATTGGTACATTAATTTATTAATGGCATTCAGCTATTTGGTTAACATTTTGGAAATGACCGACACTCGATCTTTAGTATGTTCAAAATTTATTTTATAAAATCAAAGATAAAGGGGCCAGTGCTGTGGTGCAGCCGGTTAAGCCACCTGAAGCATCCGATATGTGCCAGTTGGAGCCCCAGCTGCTCCACATCCAATTCAGCTCACTGCTAATGGGCCTGGGAGAGCAACACCTGTTGAGCCAAGAACTTGGGCCCCTGCTGCCCACATGGGAGATCCAGATGGGGTTTGGGGTTTTCGGTTCCTGGCTTTGGCCTGGCCCAGCTCTGGCTGTTGCAGCCATTTGGGCAGTGAACCAGCCAGTGGAAGGTATTCTCAATCTCTCTCTCTCTCTCTCTCTCTCTCTCTCTCTCTCTCTCTCTCTCTCCCCCTCCCTATTTCTCTCTCCCTTTGTTTCTCCCTCTCCCTCTGTATTTTCCTCCCACTATCAGTCTGCGTTTCAAATACATCAATCTTACAGAATTGAAGATAAGATTTAATATAAGATGAGTACAATGACAGAATACATATACCCGTGAGCTGAACTGTGGCAAGAAAATTTTTTCAGGATGAGGACATTGCAAAAATTGTAGAGAAAATGTCTGATGGACTCTTTGAGACATTGTTATTAGTTAATTTTTTTTAACAGCAGATTTCCCATCTGCTGGTTCACTCCCCAATCACCAGTGATAGCTGAGAGTGAGCCAGGCTGAAGCCAGGAGCCAAGAACTTCCCCCAGGCCTCCTGGTGGCAGGACCCTACTACATGAACCATCACTGCCACCTTTCAGGAAGCTGGGATCTGGAGAAGATCCAGGACATGAACCCAGGTCCTGTGAAGGGTGACGCCATCCCAGGCAGCATTCTAATTGCTAGGCCAAATGCCTGCCCATATGTGTACACACACACACATACATATATATACATGCACACATATATAAACATATACATATGTATCTACATACACATATACATATATATACACAGGTACACACAAATATACACACATATACACACATATTTATATATACATATATACACATATATAAATATACACATGTATACACATACATATACACACATATATATACACATATACATATGTACCTACATACACATATATATATACACAGATACACACAAATATATACACATATACATACACATATACACACATGCACATACATATACACACATACATATATATACATGTGCACATATGTACACATATACACATGTATCTACATACACATATATACATACATATACACAGGTACACACAAATATACACACATATACACATATTTATATATACATATATATAAATATACACATATATACACATACATATATACACATATACACATGTATCTACATACACACATATATATACACAGGTACACACAAATATACACACACATATACATACACACATATTTATATATACATATATACACATATATACACATATATACATACATACATACACACATACATACATATACATGCACACACATATATACCTACAAACATATACACACATGTACACATGCCCATACACACATATACATACACATATATCCATATCTACATATATGCACATATATAAATATACACATATATGCATATACACATACATACACATATATACATGCATAATATACACACATATATGTGCACACATATACATATACATGTGCACGCATGTAGATACACACATATATACATATACACAGATATACATACATGTACATATGCACATATATACATATATACACATGTACACACATACATGCACAGGTGTACACATACACACATATATACATATATATACACACACATATATAAATTGAATGTTTACAGTTCTGCTAGCTGAAGCGTTGACCCAGAAAGAAGTGCACAGATATCTGCAGACAAGTGTTGACTTTCACATGAAAAACCTCACAAACCACTGAGATTGCAGTAAAGTCCATCAGGAAAATGGATAAAAAGGTGCAACCTGGCACTTCACAAAAAGAAGCCAAGAAAATCAGCTGATATTCAGAATGAGGAAGAAGAGGGAGAAGAAAGAAGACAAAATCATAAAAGTAGTAAATTCACATTTCCCATCCAGCACCAGACAGGGCACAATCACCCCAATCCCAGCGTGGGACCTGCCATCATCACCCACGACCTGGGGCTGCACCTGTTCCACCCTGAACTCAGCCTGCTCCATCGGCAGGGCAGGTGCAGTGGCCAGAAAATGCAGGGGAAAGATGTAGCAAACAGATCCCTGACTTCTTGGTGTGCACCTTCTGCAGTGGCTCTGACCACACCTTGCTGCTGCCTGGGGCCAGTGCCGCCTGCCTTGCCCGGGGTCTTTGGGGCAGCCCCAGGTGGACCTGCAGAGTCCCCAGATGGGTTTGACTGCCGTTGGCACACCCTGGGGTAAGAGATGAGCCCCAAGCCAGCAGGACAGGGTCCCAAGAAGACGAAAACCATGAAGCTCATTGCGGTTTATCAGCACTAGGGACTGCTCAGATCTCGCCTGGACCTGACGGCCATGGCGGGTGTTCAGCACGTGGGAAGACGCTAAGGGCACGGATATCTGCAGCGCGGAAGCTCACAAGGCTGGCCCTGCAAAAGCACCACCGTCCTCACCCCGTGGCTCCTTCCGTCTGCTCAGTATCTGATCATTTCATTTCTTTATGTGTCTATGTTTTCTAATATTTTTAAAAATTAGTAATAAAAGTCAAAATATGAGTTAAAGTACATTTTAAGTTTTTTTAAGATAATAAGAAAAGTAAAAATCACCTATAGGTCAGAGTCTTTGTACAGATATTGATAGAAAATCAATCACCTTCCTTATGCCTTTTCTAACTTTCCTCTTTTGGTCTGGGTTTTCCAACAAGAGTGTCACCACTTTAAAATGTGGATTACATTCCAGGTATGCACCGCAGGGAAACTGAGGTAGAAAACTCCCCAATGTTAAGTCCTGCAGCCCCCAGCTCAGCACACACAGTCGGGGACAAGTGTTTCCCGCGTGGTTTCAACTTTTTTATAGGATTTTGAGTTTTGCTCTTAGCAGTTGCAGAACTGGACATACATTTGGCCACACTGTTTCTTTGCTGGTTGGTTGCATTTGCCTTTTCACTGTGCACACTTGTCACATGGCTGGAGCTTTCCTGGCCCTAGAGTTGGATAAACGCAGTCTCCTTGCCATCTCCTGCCAGTGGCTTCATCAGAGAGTTTTCTTGCATTGGCCAGATGGCTTTGCATAGCAGTTGCTTGCTGGTTTGGTTTTGTTTTTCAGTGGACACGGGTACCATTTTCCCAGATTTACTTGGTTGTTGTTGCTTGTTTTTCTCCTGGAGGACCTCCGGCTGTCCCGCTTCCCTGTGCACAGCAGCCCCACGGGGTACGGTTATCAGACGAGTTCATCCCTCAGAACTCGCAGTTTGCCCATGGGATCCTAGCTTTCCTGCCCCATTGCCCGGGGCTCTGTTTCAGAAGTTTAATAGGGGTGATTCTTCAACAGGTGTCTTCTGTGCCTAAGGCCCTTCTGTGAGGAGCAGCATCAAACACCCAGCATGAGGCAGGAATTCTCCCCGGGAGCAGACTGCGCAGTGCCCAGAGAAAGCCCCCGCAGACGTGCACTTTCATCGAAGCCATGGACCCCGCCTGGCGCCTCGGGACAGCTGCAGGGGGCACCTTCCCTGTGGAGTGTGCCTGGCCAGGTGGGTGCTTCAGTCCCGGAGACCTGAGAGGCTGTGGTCAGAGGCAGCCCTGCAGCAGTCGTGACTTTTTATGAGATTTGTAACAAACCTCCTTGTGCTAGAATTTAACCTGCCCACAGCACCTGCAGTACCAGGGAACGCCCTCCTGACACTTCTGAGTGTGAGGCCCACTTGACAGAACTTCTCTTCCCGTCCCGTGGTCCTGTGTCGGTGGCAGAGATGAGAGTCTATCACACTCTCATCTCAGGAGGACACATGCTGTGACAAGAGCTGCAGCACAGTGGTGCAGCAGGCAAAGCCGGTGCCTCCAGGGCCAGCATCCCACACGGACACGGTTCAACTTCTGGCTGCTTCACTTTTGATCCAGCTCCCTACTAATGTGCCTGGAAAAGCAGCGGAGATATTCCAGGTCCTTGGACTCCTGCACCCACATGGGAGACCCAGGTGAAGCTCCTGGCTCCTGGCTTCCGCCTGGCACAGCCCCAGCTATTGCGGCTATCTGGGGAGTGAACCAGCAAATGGAAGATCTCGTCCTCTCTCTCTCTCTCTCTCTGTAACTCTGCCTTTCAAATATTTTTTTTTATTTTTATTTTTTGACAGGCAGAGTGGACAGTGAGAGAGAGAGAGACAGAGAGAAAGGTCTTCCTTTGTCGTTGGTTCACCCTCCAATGGCCGCCGCGGTAGGCGCGCTGCAGCCGGCGCACGGCGCTGATCCAAAGCCAGGAGCCAGGTGCTTCTCCTGGTCTCCCATGGGGTGCAGGGCCCAAGCACTTGGGCCATCCTCCACTGCACTCCCGGGCCATAGCAGAGAGCTGGCCTGGAAGAGGGGCAACCGGGACAGAATCCGGCGCCCCGACCGGGACTAGAACCCAGTGTGCTGGCGCCGCAAGGCGAAGGATTAGCCTGTTGAGCCTCGGCGCGGGCCTCAAATAATTTTTTAAGGAAGCTGCCGCAGGCACAGCAGGAGTTGTTCCCCGTGGAGGCCTTGGAGGCCATGCCCGCACCCCTGCCTGGCCCCTGGGGTTGCAGAGCTGGCTGGGGCTGCCTTCTCCACCACTGCTAGGCAGTTCACTCCTTATGTGTGTCCAGGTACCACCGTTCCATCTCATTAACAAACCGATTGTTAAATCTCCATGGCTGAAACAGGTCTTTTACTTTCCTGGACATTTAGATATTTATACAGTGCCAAGAATGATCATTCGTTTTAAAGCCTATTTTATTTTTACACTAAAATGTTTTGTACTTCTCAATTAATGATGTTATGAGACTGGAAATTACTTTTAAAATGTATCTACAAACGATAGACACATGTTTCAGCCTGTGAAACCTTTTGTTCCATGGTGATTAGTCCAATATTAGCCCAATCACTGTTCTCTTTTTACAGGATTTTAGTTCGTAAGTGATGATTTCTTTACCAAAATCATTGTTTGCGTGCAAACTGAAGAACTGGAAACTATCCAGAAGTCCAGGAGAGCAGGGGGGAGAGAGCTTAGACCACCCTCACCCACAGAACACACAGGTTCTCATGTGTTCCTGACGCTCTGTGCATGGTCCAGGCAGGAGGAGGGAGTGGTCAGCACCGTTAATTGTCTTAGTCTCTTCCTGTGGTTACTAATGGGGGACATCTGCTTGCATAATTCAGTTACTTATGATACATCGTCCTCATATTTTGAGACTTTTATCTATTGCTACTAATTGTTCTATAAATGATGTCAGTGAATTTCCTTGTTTATAATTCTAACTCTTTTCTATCACATTTTGCAATAGTTTCCCAGTGTATCATCTTTGTTATAATTTCATTTATTGCATTTGTGTTTGTCAGAATATCCAGGCTTTGTTACAGCAACAAATTAGTTCCTACATTGCTTTGGCCCAAACAGTAAAGGTCAGTTATGAGAAATTCAGTTCCCAGGGCAGGTGCTCCAGGATCAACTCCATCAGTGGGGAGAATGGATATATTGGGGCCTTGGCCTGATCCTGCCTTGTGATGCCAGCACAGCAGGTGTGTCCTTGGAACACGTCGGCTGGAACCTGCAGGCTCGTCCTCTAGACCGATTGGGCAGAACGTGTAACAGGACTCCTATTAGGCTGCTGGCTGGAGCAGATGTGTAGACATTCAGAGAGCAGCAGACTCAGCCACAGAACTCCGCTGATTTTCTGTCTAGGCACCAGAGCTCAGTTTGGCCATCGCACACCCCATGTTCTCATGCACCCGCTCATCTCTCTGTGTACCCTGACCTCTTGTTCTCTCCCACAGAACCAAGTGCCTCTTCCCCTTTGTGACTTCTCAGTCCCCCAGGCAGAGTGCACCCTCCAATGCACAGAAGCCACACAGTGTTCCTGAAACATTCTTTTTATTACGTCTGCCTCTTATGTGTGTGCCTCGGGAGAAGGGACCACCGTGGGTACAGACCAGGGGAGCTCCACCTGCAGCTCTGCACTGGACAGTGCCCAGTGGGGCTGTGTTTTCTCCCCTTAAAAGTAAAGGCACCAAGTAAATTTTTTCATATGAATTAAATGAAATTGTTTATATGGACTGAAAGCCACTATACCTACATAGATTAAAATATTAACAATTTTCCTTTTTGTTTCTTCTTTTTCCTCCTCCTTGCTTAATTTCATAAAGGATAGAATGCTAGAATATTTGAGTCATTATTATTTGGCAACATGCTTCCCAGATTCATTTATTTACCAATTTGCAATATCTGTCTATAGCAAACATAATCCACCTGATATTATTTTGCTTTATATTGACTCAATTTTTAGTGACAATATATAAAGCTTTATATCCTCAGCATTAATGGAAACCAGTATCATTTGCTATAAATATAAAAGTAACAAGGGCTGGCGCCGTGGCTCACATGGTTAATCCTCCACCTGCGGCACCAGCATCCCATAGGGGCGCTGGAGTTCTAGTCCCAGTTGTTCCTCTTCCAGTCCAGCTCTCTGCTGAGGCCCGGGAGGGCAGTGGAGGCTGGCCCTAGTGCTTGGACCCTGCACCTGCATGGGAGACCAGGAAGAAGCACCTGGCTCCTGGCTTTGGATTGGCGCAGCACCAGCCATAGTGGCCATTTGGGGAGTGAACCAGCGGAAGGAAGCCCTTTCTCTCTGTCTCTCTCTCTCTCACTGTTAATTAATTCTACCTGTCAAATTAAAAAACAAAACAAAACAAAACAAAACAAAAGTAACAAAACAATCTTCTTAAATTAATAATTAAATTATAAAATAAAAACAAAACAATAAATCACAAAGCACATTCAAATGATTGTGAAAATGCTTGTTAGAAAATATGTATTTTAATGAGAAGTGTTGAAAGATTTTGATTGTTCTGTAATAAAGTGACATTTGGCTCAATATTAGTTAAACATGCCACTATGGTTCTGTGTCTGAAAGATAATTATTTTTTACTGTTTGGATATAAATTGTCACTGGGAGGACTCATGCTCAGATGGGTAGTTCAGCAAACAAAAAACATTTCCTCAAGAGACCTAAAAGCTGAGGGAAAATACTCGCACTAATTGGTGTGCAAGTTTTTATTTCAAGATGCTATTTTTTTTAATTTTAATTTTTTTTTGACAGGCAGAGTTAGACAATGAGAGAGAGAGACAGAGAGAGAGAGAGAGTTATAGACAGTGAGAGAGAGAAAGAGAGAAAGGTCTTCCTTCCGTTGGTTCACTCCCCTAATGGCCGCTACGGCCAGTGCTGCACTGATCCGAAGCCAGGAGCCAGGTGCTTCCTCCTGGTCTCCCATGCAGGTGCAGGGACTCAAGCACTTGGGCCATCCTCCACTGCCCTCCCGGGCCACATCAGAGAGCTGGACTGGAAGGGGAGCAACCAGGACTAGTACCCGGCGCCCCAACCAGGACTAGAACCCGGCGCCCCAACCAGGACTAGAACCCAGGGTGCCAGCGCCACATGTGGAGGATTAGCCAAGTGAGGCACGGCACTGGCCTAAGATGCTGTATTCTTATAACAATCTTTCACATTGTACATAATCTTTTATATTTAAAGGTTTAGTTTAAAAAATCATCGAATCTTATAATG
This sequence comes from Lepus europaeus, assembly GCF_033115175.1. Classification (NCBI taxonomy): domain Eukaryota; kingdom Metazoa; phylum Chordata; class Mammalia; order Lagomorpha; family Leporidae; genus Lepus; species Lepus europaeus. The sequence goes on from NC_084846.1 coordinate 68,205,326, forward strand.
TCAATAAGAATTTCCTAGTAAGTCAATGAACCTCAAAATAAACAATAACCAAACTAACTTCTACCTACATTTTCATAAAACTGAGAAAACTTTCAAGCATGCAATAGCTTCATTTAATGTGGTTGGGCAATCACATAGTGTTCGTAAGATGACCCAGTGGTCAGTCTTGTGAGATGAATATATCTCCCCGGCAGTCAATCTCATGTTAGTTAAGAGGAGTGCATCTCTGCCGTGTTCAGTCTTGTGTTTGTAGAGAAAATCACAGCTCCCCGAGGTCACCCTTGTGCCAGCAAATGCAGCATACCTCCTCCATGACCAGCCAGAGAATCCCCTTACCAGAGCACCGCGCTATGTGGACAGAAGCCCCGAAGTGCACAAGTCTGCATTGGCCCTGTTAATGATGTCCTTGAACTGCTTCCAGGATGTGTTAACGAGACCTCGTCTCCGTTTCCACAGACTGGCAAACGCTGGCCACATACGGCGACTCCAGACCTTCCTTTCACTGCTCCATGCTGGGAAAGACTGGGTTCACAATAGTGGTGATGGAGGCATCCTGGATAACACTGAGGATTTTTGCGCCAAAGTTTGCGCGCTTGCATTTGGGCCGGATCCCTCTCCCACGAGGCAGTGGTTAAGAAAGCAGGGCCTCCCTCATCAGTGAACTTCTTGCTTTGTCCGTGCTGATCAGCACCACTGTTTCTTTGAGAGAATGTTTGCCGTGCGTCTTTCCAATTATTTCAGCACCTCTGGCCCCTGAAATTAATCATGATGTGTGAAATAGACTTCAGGAATTTCAGTGTTTGGTTCCTGTTCATTTCTGAATGCTTATATTTCTTTTTACTTTAAAGAATCCAATGACTTTTGCATGAAATTCTTTGTGTTTTCACGAGAAAATGAGATGTAAAGCCTTGCACTTTTATTTCAAAATATAAATGTCTTAACATAAGACCCACAGTAGAATAATTCAGCGAAGTTTCTAGAAAAATGGGAACACAAATTCTAAACAATAATCATCATCACACTGTTTTGATTTTTTATTAGCTGGGAATGTATACATAGCCAGTGCAATCATGGCACAGACACTGTCATAATCTTACATCATGGATCAAAATGTCCTACTTTTGAGATTTTGTGAGGATATGCATTTTTGCATTTCCATTCAATTGAGCCTATAAATTCTCTCCTTCAAAGTGCCTATCATCTTACTAATATTTGGGCCATTTGATTGATCAGTTACTAAAGGAAATTTATCACAATTTCCCTCTTTACACTGTGGAGTTATAATTTCCCATGCATTCCTATGGCTTTTGTCTTATATATTTTTAATTAATACACACGTTGATGACTTTGTAACCTGTGGCTGGGTTGTTCCAGATATCACTATTGTGCTACACATGCTATTCTAGTAAACTTTTGCTGCAGCTTCTGTTTTTCCTACTGCTTAGCCGCCGCTCCCAGCTCCTGAGCTGTGCCATGTCCACACCCTGTGCAGGGTCAGCGTCTCACAGCCAGGCATCAGGAGAAGGCGCCATGCTCTGAGACGCTCGCTGACTCCCATGGTGTGCGTGTGCTCGCCCAGCCAGCACCGCCGTTACCTCCCCCGCCCCAGTGAAGCTGAAGCTGCTCCCACCTCCTGCTCAGGCCCAAGGCCCCATGAGTGAGGGGCAGCCATGCCAGCCTCAGCCTCCCCCACGGGCCAGCACCCAGCCCAGCAGCCTGCAAGCCCCTCCGGTGTGGTCCTGTTTCAGAGCCCACCTGCCTCTGTCTGCGAAGCTCTCCAAGCCTCCAGCTGAAACCCCAGGGCTGGTTTGGGTTTTGGTTTTGCCAAAGCTTTGATAGCCTTTCTTACCTTTGATAGCCGTACCTTCTGCTGACAGTGTGGTTAAGATAGAAGCATAATAACCTGAGCGACAGCCTTTGTGGAGTTTTAGCCATTGCATTCCAAAGTGACGTGTCTCACAGTAACGCTCTCTCAGGAAAGGAAAGTGTTGGAAAACGAGTGCTTTAAGCCCTACCTGATCTCTGTCTTATGAAGGAAGTCTGAGAAATCAAGAAATAATTAGAAGTCAGAATGCATACTAGCAGAGAACCATCAGCGGGTGGCGGGGTCCTGCCACCCTCCAGGGCTCGGTGCGTTGTGGGTGAGTGTGCAGGGGGCGGGAAGTTTGCCTTTTGTCTTAAGTTCAGAAACTTCAGAGAAACCATCCAGAGAAGATGTGTGTGGGTCCAGGAGCCTGGGCCACCCAGGAGCCTAGTGTCTGAGTAAAATGAAGGATGACGTTATGATGGGCACACCAGAGAGAGGGCGCTGACATGTGTGAGCTTGTGCTGCCAGAATTCACTGGCCCTAAAGATGGACAAGGTTCTCCCCAGTGTAGACAAGAAAGAACATGCACAGTGTAGACGTGGTGTGAGGGCATGGAGTGGGTCCTTGTCCCAGATTCTCTTCAAGAGGACGCGCAAGGAGAAGGCTGGGAGGGACGGCAGAAGACTCTCGGTAGCTAAGGAGGAAGCCGTAGGCAGCTGTCGGGAAGACAGTGTATTTTCTGGTTCAAATATGATGAGGGAGATGCAAGAGTTTACCTGGAACCCACATTTGGGTAGCTTCAGTATCTGTGGAGCCCAGAAAGCACCAGAACTTTATTGAGGACAAAAGGTTATGTTCCTATTTCCCCCAGATTTATCCTGGACACGTGTGAAGCAGTATTTACAACAACATGGCAAAGGCATAGAAGCAGTAGGTGAGGGAGGAGGGGGAGCTCATGGAAGTGCTGCCCGCCTACCACACGGGAACAGTGACCTGGCAGAGACTGTGGCATGAGACTGGGCAGTGCAGTTACTGAGCTGAGGCGGCCTTGTGACTCAACGACGCTGGAGGACTTTCTTAGTATTTGAAAGGGACCAAAAATTAACAAAACCTGCCCCAAATTCGGTCCATGGGAGTGGAACAAACACCCTTACAAAGTGGGTTTTACAGAAATGTGAGTGGGTGGAGGTATTATTTAGTTGCTTCCTGGTCAGCACAGGGGTCTGCATTGTTCAGTGTTACATAGTAGTGTGCTTTGATCGTGTGTGCATGCATGTATGTGTGCTTTGATCATGTGTGTGCATGTGTGCACATGCATGTGTGTTCATGTGTGCGTGCATTTGTGTGTGCACCCATGTGCGTGCCTCTATGTACACCCATGTGTGAGTGTGTGCGTGTGCACATGTGTGTGCACATGTGTGTTCATGTGTGTGCATTTGTGTGTGCACCCATGTGCGTGCCTCTGTGTACACCCATGTGTACATGTGTGCGTGAACACGTGTGTGTTCTATCCTCCTGGATGGCTTGGTGCTTGGAGCAGCTGGGCAGGGGCTCAAGCACAAGGTGACCACAAAGAGCACCAAGGCTACAGCAGAAATGGAGCAGAGCAGCAACGCATCTGCTTTTTCACATTTGGTTGGGTAATTAAAGAAAGTTAAAAATGAGTTAGTCAAGGCCGGCGCCGCGGCTCACTAGGCTAATCCTCCGCCTTGCGGCGCCGGCACACCGGGTTCTAGTCCCGGTCGGGGCACCGATCCTGTCCCGGTTGCCCCTCTTCCAGGCCAGCTCTCTGCTGTGGCCAGGGAGTGCAGTGGAGGATGGCCCAAGTCCTTGGGCCCTGCACCCCATGGGAGACCAGGATAAGCACCTGGCTCCTGCCATCGGATCAGCGCGGTGCGCCGGCCGCAGCGCGCTACCGCGGCGGCCATTGGAGGGTGAACCAACGGCAAAAGGAAGACCTTTCTCTCTGTCTCTCTCTCACTGTCCACTCTGCCTGTCAAAAATAAAAAAAAAAATAAAAATAAAAATAAAAAAAATAAATAAATAAAAAAAAAATGAGTTAGTCAAAAAATATCCACTAACATGGCTGACATTGTGGCATGGCGGTTAAAGCCATCGCCTGCACCAATGGCATCCCACACTGGCGGCGGCTCGACTCTCGGCTGCTCTTATTCTAATCCAGTTCCCTGCTAATAGCCTGAGAAAAGCAGCAGAAGAGGCCCAAGTGCTTGGGCCCTGTTATCAATGTGGGAGACCTGGAAGAAGCCCCAGGCTCCTGGCTTGGGCCTGGCCCAGTGCTGGCCACTGTGACCATCTGGGGCATGAACCAGCAGGTGGAGGACATCTCTCTCTCTCTCTCTCTCTCTCTCTCTCTGTGTGTGTGTGTGTGTGTGTGTCTCATCTTCTCTCTTTGTAACTCTGACTTACAAGTAAATAAATAAATCTTGAAGAAAGAAATATCCACTACTGGAAATATCTACTACTGTCCTCAGACTGGAAGTCAGTCTGTGTTATTTGAAGAGAGCTGCATTTCTGAAGACTCTAAGTAGGCTGTTGTCCAACTGAGTCAGCGGTGCTGGGTGTTGAGAAGGGTGCCAAAGCCCACCTGAGCGCCCTGGGGGCCCTCCTAGGTGTTTTCTCGCCCTGCATCCCTATGGGTGCCTCCTTGGGTGGCTTCCTGCTTTTTCTTCCTCTGAGCATCTCTGCTTTTGTGGATGGATCGGAAGGAGAGATGCTCTGTCTCTCTGGTGTCACTCAGCTCGAACTCTTGATTTTGCTTGGCAAAGAGACCCAGGGTGACATCTGAGCATGGTGATTCGCATATTCCCAGCTACCAGCTGTAGGAAGGCTTGGACGAGGGGCTCTTGAGCCTCTCTTCACCTCCGCTGTTTACCTGTGCACAGCTCCTGGACAGGCCCTTGGTACCACAGAAGCTCTGGGACCTTATTGCAAAGTGAGAGCCATGCGTCCCTTTCCCTGGCGTCGCTGTGCCCTGGCTGTGATGCAGAAAGCATGTGTGTGCCCTGAGGAGCCCATCCCTCTACCACATTGTTAAAAGCAGTCGCCTCAATGCTATCAACTTACAGCAACATCACTAGTTACCTGAACAGTGGTACCAAGAACAAGAGCATTCTTTTTCCCAGAATAACAGTGCTGCAAGCACTCGCTGTGCCTCAGGAAGAGTACAGGGAGAGGGAGGCCCTGCCCCTACACCAGACATCTGTCTTCCGCAGACTAGAAGCTGCCTCTGGAGACAGGTCACCGTGAACAAAGACAGAGAGCCTTTAGGTCATTCCCACTGAATTACTTGAAAACTTAGCTCTCACCTTTTCTTCAAGAGTCGATCTAAAATGTGGTCTTTGACAGCAGAGACAAAATCCCTGACATCTGGATACAGGTGTGAAGTCACAGGATGAGCCCCCTGGAGACAGGTGTGACATCAGCAGGATGGGCGGATTCATCTGTCTGCAGCCCCTCCATCAGTGGAAGAAAGGCTGGGCTGGCGTGAGCTGGCCGCTGGCGCTGGCATCTCCTGCTTCAGACAGGGGGCTGCTGCATGGCTCCCTGAGGAGGGGGCGGGCACAGGACTCACTCGGAGCCTCAGTGCCTTGGCTTTCGTAAAACCCCAACCCCCTCTAACACGGTTGAGTAACTTACACTTGCAAGACTGCTTTAACTGGCCATCCTGGAAGCTTTGGTGGAGACACCTGAATCATCATGTTGCGCTTGCATGTGTTTGGAAACAGTCATTGCATCTGTACATTTCTTTTGTTCATTTCTCCAAATTAGAGCAATCCTAAGCAGCGAATTTGTCATTGTTTACAGGGGAGTGATCATACTATAACTGCGGAAATGTGTTACTGGAACAAAGTATAGAAGAAGTAACAGATGGGTATCTATTATAGAGCAATTTTGCCTTCCTTTAAATGTGCTTGTAGTAAAAGAAACAAATGAAGTTTTAAAAATACATGAGTGAAATATCTCTAAGAAGAGTGCTTTTAAATATTTATCCATTAAACATGAAATGGTCTGCAGAGCCCTAGACTCGGGGGTTTTGTCTCCAGATTGCATCCCCTGGTTGAATGCATGCCCTGCGGTGAGTAGCCGACCATCACTGGGCTCACCTTGTGGGTCCTGTGCATCAGCAAGCAGAGGTCAAGCAGACCCGGTGCTTTGCCCACCATTCACAGCTGTGATGGGGAGGAGCAGGTGAAGCCCTTGCATCTGGGCCTCAGGATTTTCCCCGTTTTTCTACACTAGGCAAGTTGACCCACCCTTCATCTAAATGATATACTGATTTCATGAGTGCAGGGGCCTGGCACTGCACCAATGCCACCTTTCTGATACCACACTGCCCACAGGATGGGGCATACATTTCCCCCCCGGGTCCTTTAACGTGACAGGGCTATAAGGAGCAGGGAGAACACACAGGACTAGTGTTGATCTCATTCTCACAGAGCTCCGGGAGTGGGACACCTGCACGAGCTTGAAGGACATGGGGAGAGTTTGCAGTTGACGAAGAGAGGCCTGGGGGAGGGTTCCAGTGGGGCACTGGAAAGATGCTTTGGATGACATTGAAGGCCACTTCAGGGGACGGTGCATTGGTGCGGCAGGTTAATCCTCCACCTGCAGTGCTGGCATCCTACATGGGCGCTGGTTTGAGTCCCAAATGCTCCTCTTCCAATCAAGCTCTCTGCTAGGGTCTGGGAAAGCAGGAGAAGATGGCCCAAGCCCTTGGCCCCCTGCACCTGTGTGGAGACCAGAAGAAGTTCCTGGCTCCTGGCTTCTGATCAGCTCAGCTTCGGCCATTGCAGCCATTTGGAGAGTGAACCAGCAGATGGAAGACCTTTCTCTCTATCTCTCCCTCTCACTGTCTGTAACTCTAGTCTCAAATAAATAAATAAAATATTTACAAGAAAAAACAGAAATGAAAACAAAAGCCACTTCGGGTGGGCGGTAGTGGGGTTTCCTCCGGACCCAGCTGTGTCTGGATGGGATTTCTGGGGCTGTGCCTCAGTCTCGGGGGGCGGGGTGGGGGGGCAGACACAGCAAAGGAATGAGGACCTGGTGAGTGAGTTTGCTGACTTCAATCGCCCACTCTTCCCTGGCTCCCTCACAATGCAACTCTGCAACCTTCTCCTCTTAAGAGATGGGGGCCACTTCGTGCGCCTTGGGATGGACTGTCCCGGTGCCATGGCCTGGTCCACAGGAAGCAGCCACGGTGCTGGCACAAAGGCCACATGCCTCAGCTTCAACAAGACTGGCAGGCTTCCTCCTGTGTAGAGGCTGGGCCCCGGCTGGCCTTGCAGAGAGTGAACACCGATGGCAACATGACGCCGTGAGCCCATGTTTTCAGCTGCAGCCCCTAAGGTGGGACAGGGAGCACAGCCCCAGTCCAGAAACCAGGGGTGTCCAACTCACCCAGATAAGTAGGTGATGGTAAGTCCCAGTCCAGACTAAGCTGTTACCTTATAGAGCTATGAAGTGAAAACCGACAGGTGTGGCAATGTTCAGAATTCTGCATGGTTTACTACACAGCCCTTGCAATGCTTGTTGAGGGAACCATGTCTGGGAGAATGGGAAGGGAGATAAGGACGGGATCATTGGTTGAATGGAGATATGCCTACGCTAACCACCAGAAAAGGTGAAATTCAAGCTGCCAAGGGAATGTGGTCCCAGGGTAGGCCTGAGGAGCCCTGGTCATGACGACTGTCGCTCTCACAATCCATCGCTATGTCCCGCTTCAAGTCTCTGTGACTTTCTATGGATTGTTGGACAAGCAAAGTTAGCTTCCAGGGAGGAACCAACCTGCTGATCCTCTTGGTCAGGAGTCCACTCTGATGCAACTCTGCTCACCTTGTGCACAGAGCAGACGAGCACCACCCAGCAGACTGGAGCTGTGCAAGTTAAAAAGCCAAGTGCCCGGAAATGCGGGGCAGCTGCTCCAATAAAGGGAGGGGGAATCAGGGAGCCCAGTGTCCACCATGGGTGCTCAGAAAGCCTGGGACTAGGGCGGAGTGACTCACTAGCATGACCGTGGGCCCTTTGTGTCTGTGTTTTGGCACAAAGAGGAAAACCTGATGGTCAGAGAGAGGCAGGATGTGCGGACGGGCAGGACAGGCCGCGGGGAGGATCGGGAGTGGCAGCCATCGTCTCTGTCTCACTGTGTCCCGGCTCAGAGGTTTCGGACATAGCTGCCCAGCGAGATAACAACCCAGCCCACACGACCACAGCAACACATGGGGCCAGAAGCTCTGACTGTGGACAGCCACAGAACCCAGGCTGGCCAGATACCCAGCGCCAGTTTCTTATTCCCTTCTCAGGTAACCATTTGTTCATCTTCAGAAAAAAATGCACACATTCGAGTTTATTCAAGGATATTTCAAAATGTTCATGAAAAATGCAAAGCTGTCAAGTTTACTTTGGTGCCAAAAATTGAAATCCAAGCATGTTTTGCTTAAAAAACATTTTCCATTAACTTTTTGAAGACCCTTTGTCGGGGTGGATTTCAACATTTTCTCCATCAAAAGACCATATCTTAGAACTCTATTTTTCTGCGAACATTTTGAAGTACTTTGTATAGCTGAGAGAATATACAATGAGATGTTGATCTGGAAACTGATAACAGGAAGTGGAGGCATGGACACTTGCGTGAGCGTTCACCTGAAGCAGACCGGGAGCTGCTCCAGGCATGCACAGCAGGTGTCATGCGCACAGGCCTGTTGTCCAATCCTCAGGACACCTCCTGGGGAGGCAGCTGACCTGACGCTGCTGGAAGGTTGCTCCTGTTTTGTCCACGAGGGAGCTAAAGGAGAGAGCTTGAGTTTTCCCAGAGTCATCCTGTTGGCACCTGGGCAGGAGTGCTCCTAACAACAGTGGTCCCACTCCATGCAGGGAAGTGTTTCTGTCAATCACCTATTCCATTCTTGTGCAGAAGCATAAAGAAGGAACAAAACAAGACATGAACACTGACGGGAGATGATGAGCCGGTGAGAGAGAAACTGTGGAATTCGTGGTGAGTAGCTCTGAGGATCCTCGTGTGGCATCAGGATCTGTCTTCTGCCACCTATGAAGTATGTGAGGGCCGAGTCCCAACGTCCTCATTTCTGAAATGAGATTCTAGCACCACTGCAAATCAGTGTGCTCAGAGCAGCACTCTGGGGATGGTGCTGTGGGCCAGTAAGCTTAGCCTCCGCCTGAAGCACCACATCCCATGTGGGCACTGGTTTGTGTCCTGGATGCTCCACTTCCTATCCAGCTCTCTGCTGTGGCCTGAGAAAGCAGTAGAAGATGGCCCAAGTCCTTGGGCCCCTGCACCACGTGGGAGACTCAGAAGAAGCTCCTGGCTCCTGGCTTCAGATAAGCCCAGCTCTGGCCATAGTGGCCATTTGGAGAGTGAACCAGCTGATGGAGTATTTTTCTCTCTGTTTCTCCCTCTCTCTGTTTGTAACTCTGCCTCTCAAACTTATTTATTTATTTTTAAGGATTTATTTAAATATTTGAAAGAGTTACAAGAGTGAAAAGGAGAGGCAGAGAGAGAGGTCTTCCATCCGTTGGTTCACTCCCCAATTGACCACAATAGCCGGAGCTGTACCCATCCAAAGCCAGGAACCAGGAGCTTCTTCCCAGTCTCCCACGTGAATGCAGGAGCCCAAGGACTTGGGCCATTTTGTACTGCTTTCCAGGCCATAGCAGAGAGCTGGATGGGAAGTGGAGCAGCTGGGATGCTCATATGGGATGCTGGCACTGCAGGTGTGGCTTTACCCACTAGGCCACAGCACCAGTTTCTCAAATAAATTTAAAAAAAAGAACAGCACCCTACATATACGTTTATTTATTTGAAAGAGTTACACAGAGAGGGGGGGAAAGGGGGGAAGAGAGAGAGAGGTGACATCTGCGGGTTCACTCCCTGATGGCTACAACAGCCAGGGCTGGGCCAGGCAAAAGCCAGGAACCAGGGGCTTCACCTGGGTCTCCCATGTGGTTGGCAGGGGTCCAAACACTTGGGTCATCTTCTGCTTTTTCCAGGCCATTAGCAGAGAGCATCCATGACATGAACCAGTGCCCATTCAGGATTTCAGTGTCACAGGCAGCTGCTTTACCTGCTACACTATAACACCGGCCTCCAAGAGTGGTTTTTATTATGTGCAAGAACAGAGACTTAATTAAAAACACATCTTGCTTAATTAAAGCCTCCACATACTGAGACTTTATTAGAGACTGGGAAAGAGAAAGCTACAGAGTGCAAGACAACATCCAGCAAGAAATTAATGGAAGGCAGCAAAATTATGTGAGAGTGGGGTCTGGCAGAGGCAAGACTGGAGGACTTTGGTGTCAGACCGCAGATAATTCTGATCATGTGCTATAAAAGTTAATGGGGAGTTTTGCGTCTTTTGTTTAGAAAACAAAACTGATCATAATAAAATCTGAATTTTTTATTGCAAGCTGACAGTCCCATGATAAAATACAGATCTGGTGGGGTGGATGCTGTGGTGCAGTGGGCTAAGCCACTGTTTGTGAGGCTGGCATCCTCTGACCAGAGCACTGGTTCAATTCTGGCTGCTCTGCTTCTCCAGCTTCCTGCTGATGGACCTGGGAAGGCAAAAAAAGACGGCCCCAGTGCTTGGGCCACTGCCACCCATGTGGGAGGCCACGATGGAGTTCCTGGCTGTTGGCTTTGGCCTGGTCCAGATGTGGCTTTTGCACTCACTTGGGGAATGAACCAGTGGAAGGAAGACCTCTCTCTCTCTCTCTCTCTCTCTCTCTCTCTCTCTCTCCCTCTCAAATAAGTAAATAAAGCTTAAAAGAAAAGCAAAATGTGTAGTCCTGAAACTTGAGAGGCCGGAAGCAGAGGCTTCCATGGGGCTGGGAGGTGTCAACATGAGCTGAGCCAGGATTGCAGAGAATGGCTGCTCAGGGTGGTCTGGCGGAGCAGCCCCTGGAGGACTCAGCCGGGGAGTGGGGGAGAAGCAGGGGGGAGCTGAGGGCCGCGAAGTCAGCTCCCAGCATCCGGCCGCACAGGGGGCAGACGGGAGGGCAGAGTGGCCATCAGGGGATGTCAGGGGAACTGCATGGAGACATGCAGAGGGTGCAGCCAGCACTGCACAGCTCACAAGTTCTTTGAAGAAGAGTGGCCAGGAATCCTGCCACCTCCCTTGTGGGAAACCAGTGTAGGCTCCTGATGGCCCCTGGGAGTAAGCCCAAAACTTCAGAAGCCAGACGGCAAGCCGGCTCTGTCCCTGCCCCACCCGCCTCTCCCCAGGATGCCCAGACAGGAAGCCCGACCTTGAACAGCAGCCGCCCTTGCTGCTTCCCTATCCCTGCTCTCATGGACTCCCTGGAATCCTGCTCACTAGTATGTCCATGTTGATTCTTACATGAAACAATCGAGCATCGCTCAAGGTGAACCCCCGCACCGCCTCACAAGTGGCTTTGCCTGGCAACCATGTAACTGCGACTTTGGAGTCCTCTCCGGGAGCTGGCTGTCGTCCTCATCAGGACCCGTGTTCACTGCAATCACAGTGTTTGGAACCCGGCAGAGGGAGGAGCTGCATCTTTGCCCAGGGAACAGCTGTGCACACGCACAGATGCAGTTGATCAGCTGTGTGGTGTTGCTGATTCCAAGTGATGGCTATGGCCACTGAGATGCAGCTGGGATGATACGCTTGGCAGTGTCAATTTCTGTGGCATCTTATTCCTGTCCATCACGCTTGCAGTTCTTATGTTTATCCGGTCCCCAGGAATTTTCCTTTTATGACTATTTAGCTCTCTTTAGCCATCTCCTCTGTTAACATAACAGCCATGGGCATGGCTGTTGGCAAGTGGTCGTGGAGGAGAAATACGAAAGGAACTAGGACTCAGCATGCAGAGCTGAACAACGAGGCTGGAGGCGTCCCCACCCGCATGGAGGCTGGCACTGAGATGACACCGAGTCCAAGAACAAACAGTTAAATTTCTGAATGCTCGGTCCCCACTCACTGGGACTGGGCTTATTTGAACTGTGCGTCCAATGAGATCAGCTATCACGGGAAATGCCCATGCCAGCCAGAGAGGCTGCACCTGCTGAATCTGCGGCCATCTGTGCAGCACAAGTGGCCAGGTGCTCCCCTGGGCCCCCACAGGGTGCGGCCGGTTGTGTGGGGCTGTGGCCCCCTGAGACCTTCTCTGCTGGTGAGGAGACGTGGTGACAGCCCAGGGCCTTTCAGATTCATGCACACAAATCCCAGTGTCGCTTACTCCAGGAAGTCACCTGCAGACCCACCATGTCAGCGCTTTACTGTTCCTCGCCAGCCCTCTTGTGCAGTTCTGTCTTTAATCCACTGACTATTCGTGGTGCCTCTGGTGAGGGGAGAGGGGAAACAGGAAGGGTGGGCTTTGGCTTTCAGACGTTGGTAATTACGGAATTAAAAGACATTTGGGTATTGTTAATGGCTGGCATTTCTGGCCCATGCCCTCATAATTGCATTTCTGTCTTTGTGTGCTTTTCCGTTACTGTTGTATAGAATTTCTAAGTATATTGAACTAACTTTTAATGAGAATTGTATCCATATAATGATAAATAATAGTTTAATAACTATACGAGGTATAAAATTAACTTATCCGTATACACCTGTGTAAAACATACAGAATTGGGTACTAAAAAGCATAGGCAAGGAGAAATTTCACTTTTTGTGATGTCAGTCCAAGGAGAAAGGTCAGGTTGCTTGATTAAAATGAGAAGCGGTTGATTACAAAGCTCACGCAGACCAACCTAAACTCTGAGAAGGCTTTGTTTATTTCACCCTGGAATAGTTATTTTGTTCCACAACATCCTTGTGGCCCTAATACAATGTTATCGTTCATAAGCTCCCAGTATGGACTTAATGTTGAGAAGGTCTGAGTCTTGCCCTGTGATCCCAGAGCCGTTAGTCCAGCAATGTGGGCATGTTTGACGAGAGCACACGCTCCACTAAAAGGCACCCTTTGTCTGCATATTCACCCCATTTCCCTCTGGCATTGGTTACTGAACACACAACCACAGTGCGCCAGTGACTTAAAACATCATGGAAAATCTCCAGGATTCCACACTGGACCATTTCAAACAAGATATCCACCATTTGTAGGAATAAGAGAGCTATTGTGTTGTCTAATGTCAAAAGCTAGCTTCTGGGGTCGGCGCTGTGGTGTATCCGGTAAAGCCGCCACCTGCAGTGCTGGCATCTCATAAGGGCGAAGTCCCGGCTGCACCGTGTCTGACCCAACGCCCTGCTGATACACCTGGGAAAGCAGTGGGAGATGGCCCAAGTGTTTAGGCCTCTGCACCCACGTTGCAACCATTTGAGGAGTGAGTCAGCGGGTAGAGGACCTCTCTCTCTCTGTCTCTCCCTCTATCTTTCTCTGTAACTCTGCTTTTCAAATAAATTAAATAAAAAGCTTAAACATGCTGGCATGTCTAGCAGTGATCTGTGCACGTCTGAAAGTCACGAGTGGATATCAGGTCTTTGTGGTGATGGGAGGCTGGGTTCGCAGAGGTGGTGGGTAAAGGGGCCGTTTGTGCTCAGATTCCACAGAGAGGCAGTGCTCCAGCACCCTCTGCAAGGTAGTCACGGACATGACGCATTTTCATGTTTAGCCAATTTGGAGGAAATTTTGATTTATAAAACACCAGTTGTGGGCTTAAGTATTATTTCTAGTTTTGTTTTGCTTTGTTTTAACAGTCTAAGCAAAGAAATCTTTAGATCTGGCAAACACCGGACAACTGAGCCAGGCCCAGCACTATGACTGTAGGCCAGAGGTCAGGACCAGGAGAATGAGCACCTAGCCTGGCTCTCTCCCGACAGGCGTTGGATGCGCTGCGTACCAGCCGTGATGCCTCCTGACCAGTGGTGGACACCTGCTCTGTGGGAGTCCCTCCACAGCCTTCCCTCCACTTAAGCTCCATCTCCTGTGCACAACTCTGATATTAAATAAAAAAACAAATGATAACGTGAAGCTTTGTGATAGCGTACTTGGTAGAAAAATCTGGTGCAACATGGAAAGGACTTGTCCATGTCTGTCTCACTCTGCGTGGACATACATTCGTTCTCTGCACAAATGTTCACGTCTGGTTTGGGCTGCTTTTCCACCCACATGATGCTGACCATGCTTCTGACTTCTCACCTAGATGAGTTTCGCTCAGGGATTGTGTACTTTGCACATGAGTGTTCAAGAACATGCACACACCTTTCAGATCCTAGATCACCCTGCGGTTCCTTGCAGAGCCCAGTCCAACCTACAGCTTGGAGGAGAAAGCCTGGAGCTGCAGGCCCCAGGGGCCCCCGTCTGCGGGCACTGCTCATGGTGCTGGCCGTTGACCAGCAGTGCTGGGCGGGTTTACCCAAGCCCAGTCCTTCGTGGTCAATTGCCTATAACAACAGAGGCGTTACAGCCTTGTATCTACAGCCTGGAAACAGTAAAAACAGAAAGTGTCTGCATCACAGGGGCTGCGGGGAGGGGGCTTACTGACCCAGTGAGGGAAAGCAATCTCACGAATGCAGAACTGAAATCCATCTCCGGCTGAATAGTGGAGTGATAGCGTCACAGACCTCGTCTGGATTTTTAGAATAGAAGGGATCCGTTCTCACAGTCCTCATGAGCAAGGGTCTGGGTCCCAGCGCTCCGCCCCAGTTCTCCCCGCCCACTGTCAGTGCCGGGTCATTCGGACCTGCACCCACAGTGGACTGGTCCTATTCCCCTCCTGGACCCCTGTGAAGACGGAGCTGGCCCTATCCCCCTCCCAGACCCCTGTGAATATGGTGCTGGCCCTAACCCCTCCAGGACTACCTGTGAGAACGGAGCTGTGGCCCTGACCCAGGCCCCAGCCCGGTCTACCTGTGTGCCCCGACCACTCCCACTGGGCTCCGGCTGTCTCCAGGCTTCATGTCTCAGGGCCGCGGGGATCAACCCAGGGTGGCGAACCCTCATACATGTTGTACCTGTATACCAAGATCCATTTCTCAGTGGAGGCAGTGAATCACACACATTTCCACTCTGCACACACTATCAAGGGGAGGGCCTTCTGACTTAACCGCTTCAAATGCTGGACCAGTGAAAGGGGGATAGGGTCAGCATTGTCCTCACAGGGGCCCAGCAGGGGAATACAACCAGCTCCGTTCTCACAGGTAGTCCTGGAGGGGTTAGGGCTAGAACCATCCTCACAGAGGTCCAGGATGGGGATAGGGCCAGCTCCGTCCTCACAGGGGTCCAGGAGGGGGTTTGGGTCAGCGCCGTCCTCACAGGTGGTCCTGGAGGGGTTAGGGCCAGCTCCATCCTCATATGGGTCCAGGAGGGGAATAGGACCAGCGCCGTCCTCACATGGGTCCGGGGGGGGGGGTGGGTGGGTGGGTAGGGCCAGTGCCATCCTCACAGGGGTCCAGAAGCAGGTTAGGGCCAGCTCCGTCCTCACAGGTGCTGCACAGGCTGGCGGGGATGGTCGTCCTGTCCATTCTTCTTATTTCCAACATTCAAGATTTAATGAGTTATTTCATAAAGAAATTACCCAGTGTTTTGTTTAAAGGGAACCTCTAGGAAGCCAGGTGGTGTTTTGCCGAGGGTCCTCACCGGAGCTCAGGCTGGAGGTGAGAAGGCGGAGCGTGCGGGCTGCCTGGGGACAGGCTCTATGCAGATGGAAGGCGCTATCCTCACCGGGTTCGCTGCGGTCACCGAACCAAACCAGGGGGAGGCGTCTCTGTTCTGCTTTGTCTTGAACATCAGGAAAGCCACTCTGCATTCCCAAGTCTCCCAGTCGTGCAGGAACCCAAGCCTCTCTGCCCTTGGCTCGGGGGGCTTGTAGGGGATGTACCCCTGGGTGCTGTGTGAGTTAGGGAGGGGGCCCCAGGGTATGGTGAGGTAGGGAGGGGCCCCTGGGTACGGTGTGAGGTAGGGGACGTACCCCTGGGTGCTGTGTGAGGTAGGGGAGGGCCCCTGGGTGCTGTGTGAGGTAGGGAGGGCCCCTGGGTGCTGGGTGAGGTAGGGGAGGGCCCTCCTGGGTGACGTGTGAGGTAGGAAGGGGGCCCTTGGGTGCTGTGTGAGGTAGGGAGGGCCCCTGGGTGCTGGATGAAGTAGGGGAGGGCCCTCCTGGGTGACGTGTGAGGTAGGAAGGGGACCCTTGGGTGCTGTGTGAGGTAGGGGAGGGCACCACTGGGTGCTGTGTGAGGTAGGGAGGGCCCCTGGGTGCTGGGTGAGGTAGGGGAGGGTCCTCCTGGGTGATGTGTGAGGTAGGAAGGGGACCCTTGGGTGCTGTGTGAGGTAGGGGAGGGCACCCCTGGGTGCTGTGAGAGGCAGGAGAGGGCTCCCCAGGATACAGTGTGAGGTAGGGAAGGCACCCCCGTGTGCTGTGTGAGGTAGGGAGGGGGCCCCTGGGTGCTGTGAGAGGTAGGGAGGGCACTCCTGGATGCTGGGTGAGGTAGGAGAGGGCTCCCCTGGGCTCTTGGGTGGAGTAGGAGAGAGCAACCCTTGGTGCTCAGTGAGGTAGGGGACCCTTGGGTGCTGTGTGAGGTAGGGGAGGGCACCCCTGGGCTCTTGGGTGGAGTAGGAGAGGGCTCCCCTGGATGCTGTGTGAGGTAGGAGAGGGCTCCCCAGCGTATGGTGTGAGGTAGGGTACGTACCCCTGGGTGCTGTGTGAGGTAGGGAGGGGGCCCCAGGGTACGGTGTGAGGTAGGGAGGGTCCCCTGGGTGCTGTGTGAGGTAGGAGAGGGCTCCCCTGGGTGCTGTGTGAGGGTTGAGGAGGCAGGACCTGCAGCGGGGACAGCTTTGTTTGAGCACAGGGCTGGAGGAAGGCAGGGTGTTCTATGAGGGTCTTCAATATGGTCCAGGGAATATGTGTTCTCTTCTGATTCTTTCTCCGTTTTTTTGTTTGTTTGTTTGTTTGTTTGTTTGTTTTTAAGTACTGTCCTGTTTCGTTGTCCTGGGATCCAACTCTATTTCCTGAGAGAATAAATAAGAGGAATAAGGAATATTTTCATAAAGGGTCCAGAGCATCATCCTCTGTCCACCATGGTCATGGTGCGGGGATCTTCAGACAGAGTGACCGACGAGCAGTCAGGGCTGCCTGGGCTCATGCGACCACTTCTGTGTCTGCTCACTTCTGTTGCAGCACAAAAATTATTTAATTTGGCCCCATACTGTATTGTCAGGAGGTACGCCAAGAAATTAAAATTAGCTGGAAATCATTGGCCATTCCCAGTGGCATGCAGTAGACCCCTTCCCACAGGACAAGCTTGCGCATGGTCCAGCTGCCACGTGGTGACTGGGAGGACTCTGCTCTGGCCACTCCTGGGGCTGGCACACAGCCTGGGGCCTTTCACAGTACTGGGCACTTGTGACCGTTGAACTTATCCTACTCCCAGATCAATGACCCCAGTCCCCTGAGCATGGCACTTCTTTCCTAAGCTTCTTGTCCTTCGTCCCCACCCATCGGAAATGAGAGTCGCCTGAGGTAGCTGACGTCTGGGCACCAGGCTCTGCCGAATGTGCCCTTTCTGGGATCTGCTCTGTATTAAAAAGTAAATCCTAGAGCCTTGAGAAAACGCTACTGAACACACAAAGAACTGTCCCTTCCTGCACTACGGACAGTGCATCCCACGCTTAGACACAGAGAGGCAGGCAGTGTCAGGCCCATGTCTGCTAAGTTTCTGTTGGGAATGGAAGCCACACCCACAGACTGTTTAGACCAAGGAGGGGCCTCCTAGTTCTCAGTGCAGGCTCCTGGCACTCTTTCCTTCTGCTCAAGTTTGGGCTACCATAATGCTTACAACATTTCTGAATACAAGAAACAGTGGTTGTTTCAGAAGACCTTATTTTGTGTTAAATGCAGTAATATCATTGTGTCATTAAAAGACTTAATGAACTTCCATAATTGCCTAAACTAAATCCAGGGCGTAATTAACTGCTGAAGAACTCCTATTTCTTATCTTCAAAGTTAATTGTAATGTCACAATTTAATTGTATATTAAAGGCTTTCTGGTAGACCTCAGGATAAATTTGTAACTTGGAATTTTCTTTGCCCCCAGGTGTTCCCTTCAGGGCTTCTTGTGCTGGGCTCTGCAGTCAGAGGTGAGACACCTGCCCCCGCCTGATACAGGCATCCCGCACCCTCGCCTGTATGGTCTGTGCAGTGTGGGTGTGGGGCTTACAGCCCACCAGGTAGCTTGTGGCAGGAAATCAGGGTTGACTTTTGTTTGTTTTTAACAGTTATGATCTCCAGTGTTCATCTGTAAGTTATAGTTTATAAAAGATTTATTTATTTTATTTGAAAGGCAGAGCTACACAGAGAGAGGAGGAGAGGCAGAGAGAGAGAGGTCTTCCTTCCACCAATTGGCCTCTATGGTTGGAGCTGCACAGATCAGAAGCCAGGAGCCTGGAGCTTCTTCCAGGTCTCGCATGTGGGTGCAGGGGCCCACGGACTTGGGCCATCTTCTCCTGCTTTCCCAGGCCATAGCAGAGAGCTGATTTGGAAGTGGAGCAGCTGGATCTCGAACCGGCACCTATATGGGATGTCAGCACTACAGGCGGCAGCTTCACCCACTACGCCACAGCGCCGGCCCCTTTGGGTTGTATTTTTTGTGTGTAGTTTGTTCTCTTTTACAACAAGACTCCTCAGTACTAGAAGATGGATATCATGTGTTTTCCTTATGTTAACCTTTATATTTGTTAAAGATATTAGAAATTATTTGTTTCAATTCATTTATAAAAAAAGGATCTGACTTCTTTGCTGTTTCATTAATGATTGGTGTTGTCTTGTATTATTATTAGGTAAACTACTGCAAATCTTTTTTAAAAGCCTCAATTTTTTCAGTGTAGAATACCTTGTTTGAAAAAATGTGATTCATATTCTATTTTTTTAAGATTCATTTTATTTATTTGAAAAGACAGAGTTACAGAGAAAGGTAGAGAGAGAGGAAGAGGTCTTCCATCTGCTGTTTCACTCCCCAGATGGCCACATCGGCCGGAGCTGCACCAATCCAAAGCCAGGAGCCAGGAGCTTCTTTCAGGTCTCCCACGTGAGTGCAGGGACCCAAGCACTTGGGCCATCTTCCACTGCTATCCCAGGCCATAGCAGAGAGCTGGATCAGAAGAGGAGCAGCCAGGACTAGAACTGGTGCCCATATGGGATACCAGCGCTTTAGGCTAGCACTTTAACCACTGTGCCACAACGTAGGCCCCTCATATTCCATTAAGATCATCAGTACATTAAAATTCTCAAAAGTCAGAGCTTTCAACTTTTCTATATGCTTTTCAGTTTTGCTAGGGAATATGAAAAACATGAACCACAGTAAAGACGTATCAGGTGTTCTCAAACTGACCAGTTGTTGTGTGTAGCAGCCCAGCAAGCACAGGGGTGCGGAGAGAAGAACAAACAAGGTGTACCTGAGAGCAGAAGGAGTCCTGCATGATGGGTCAGGCAGATCCTGGTCAGCTCTGCAGGTGGACCCTTGAAGGGTGTGGGAAAATGGACTGTCTGATTGCAGCCGGTTTCCAGGATGGAGGGCAGCAGGAAGAGAGATGCTGCGAAAGAACAGGGAGCCCAGACAGGAGGCCACCAGGGTGCAGCTGAGACAGGCAGGCCTGTCCTCCAGCCCAGAGGTGGGGCTGGGAGAGGGCATCTGATATGAGGCAGAATTTGCTGATGAACTGAGTTGGGCAATGAAAATAAACTGCAAAGTCACTACTGACCCCAACAAGGAGTGTTGACAAAGAGTGTTAACACTCGTGCTCTGCTTGAGGACGGCTGCAGAGCTGGGTTGAGGAAGAGATGCAGAAATGAAAAATTTAATCTGGACTTGGTAAGATTCTTGGTAAGGGATCCTGGGGCCAGCACTGTGGCACAGTGGGTTAAGCCACCACTTGCAGTGCTGACATCCCAAATGGCACCAGTTTGAGTCCTGGCTGCTCCACTTCTGATCCAATCCCTGCTAATGCACCTGGGAATGCAGTGTAGGACGGCCCATGTGTTTGGGCCCCTGTACCCATGTCAGAAATCCAGGGGAAGCTCCTGGCTCCCGGCTTCTGCCTAGCTCACCCTTGGCTGCGGTTGTTGCCATTTGGGGATTGAACCAGCTGATGGAAGACCTCTCTCTGTCTCTCCCTTTTTCTCTCTGTAAGTCAGCCTTTCAAATAAATAAAATAAATCTTTTTTTAAAATATCTTTTGCAGATGGCAAGTAAGGAAGTCAAGCAAGCAGTGGACACAGGTGGGGCGGGAGCCGCCATTCAGGAGCAAGTGCTGCTGAGGCTATGGACGCTCCAGGGAAACGTGACTGGGGGCAGAGGAACCAAGACCTAAACTGCTCTGTGTGCTACTCGTTCACGGCTTCTCCTGGTGCTTTTGTGAACTGCATCGTCTCCATTCCATATGCATTCTAGTTGCAGGAAGAATGTAAAGTCAACTTCTACTCTAGTTTTTAAAAAAGTGCTTTGTTTTGATTCACAGTGATCTGATTTAATACTGACTTCAGATTACCCAAGCTTTAGGTTGACTTTGCTTGTATTTCTCTCACCTTTGCTAAGTAAAAGTCAATCTTAACTTTGATTCAGAGAGAATTTCTTTTAAAAGATTACTGTAATAAGAGGAGGAAGATTACTGAAATAGGGAAGAACTACCCAACTGTGAAATCCCTGTTACAAAATGAAGCAAAAAGGACTTTTCTTTCTGTGTGTAGGGGTTTGTATGAGCAGTGGTGTGACAGGGAAGTGATATGGCTGACAAGGAAGTGGTGTGGCTGACAGGTAAGTGGTGTGGCTGACAGGTAAGTGGTGTAACTGACAGGTAGGTGGTGTGGCTGACAGGTAAGTGGTGTAACTGACAGGTAAGGGGTGTGACTGACAGGTAAGTGGTGTGGCTGACAGGTAAGTGGTGTGGCTGACAGGTAAGTGATATGGCTGACAAGGAAGTGGTGTGGCTGACAGGTAAGTGGTGTAACTGACAGGTAGGTGGTGTGGCTGACAGGTAAGTAGTGTGGCTGACAGGTAAGTGGTGTAACTGACAGGTAAGTGAAATGGCTGACAGGTAAGTGGTATGGCTGACAGGTAAGTGATATGGCCAACAGGTAAGTGGTGTGGCTGACAGGTAAGTGATATGGCTGACAAGGAAGTAGTGTGGCTGACAGGTAAGTGGTGTAACTGACAGGTAGGTGGTGTGGCTGACAGGTAAGTAGTGTGGCTGACAGGTAAGTGATATGGCCAACAGGTAAGTGGTGTGGCTGACAGGTAAGTGGTGTGGTTGACAGGTAAGTGGTATGGCTGACAGGTAAGTGGTATGGCTGACAGGTAAGTGGTATAACTGACAGGTAAGTGGTATGGCTGACAGGTAAGTGGTGTGGTTGACAGGTAAGTGGTATGGCTGACAGGTAAGTGGTATGGCTGACAGGTAAGTGGTGTGGCTGACAGGTAAGTGGTGTAACTGACAGGTAAGTGGTATGGCTGACAGGTAAGTGGTGTGGTTGACAGGTAAGTGGTGTGGCTTACAGGTAAGTGGTGTGACTGACAGGTAAGTAGTGTGGCTGACAGGTAGGTGGTGTGGCTGACAGGTAAGTTGTGTGGCTGACAGGTAAGTGGTATGGCTGACAGGTAAGTGGTGTGACTGACAGGGAAGTGGTGTGGCTGACAGGTAAGGGGTGTGGCTGACAGGTAAGTGGTATGGCAAGCAAGGTGGTCAGGGTACTATTTTGGGGAGGTGAGTTGATTTTTAGGGGGTCCCAAAGTGGGGTTGTTCCACTTTCTGCTTCTGCGCCAGCTCAAGGGAGGTCCGAGAACAGGGCCTTAGCGGAGGGGTGAGTCATGACTGGGGCTTGGTTGGGTCAAATGAGGAGGCGCTGTGTCCAGGATGCTGGAGACCAACAGTTCGGCCAATCCTGTGAAAGACAAAGCATGGGCACTCCACAGCCCTGGACCTGGCCTGACACACACAGGAGGTTTTGCTTCTGACCTGTGGGCACGGGGCCCTTGGCAGTGAGCTGGACATGGGTTGGGGCCTTCTAATCCATGCCTATCTCCAGGGGCCCAGACACCGATAATGTCCAACACCAGCAACATCAACACCAAACCAATTTCTTCATACTTTTTTTTTTTTTTTGGCTTTTTCATCTTTATTCTGGGAGAAAGCTCTGGAGATGATTCTGGACACTGCTGATTATTTTTTATACCGTTCAATCTTCTATCTTATTCAGTTCCCAGTAACAATTTCAACTTTGCTACTGTACTTTCTTTTTCCTTGAAATTTTTGCAATCATGTCCTGAGAGAGTTCTCCATTTGTCTCATCCTATTTTAGGCATGTGTCCTAGACACGTTTTCATGGAAGCTTTGTCTTGTGTCCTTTTGCATGTACTGGGACTCTTAGTAAATTTTGTTCTCATTTTTCTAGGAAGCTTTCGGAGCTACGACATTCCTTTGACTTTTCATGGTGAATCGTGGATTCCTCTTGTGTCTTATAAATCCTCTGTGTTTTCTTAAAGTGTTTATTATGGTCAGATTTTCCCTTCATTTGGTCTGTAATGACAATGGCTACGTATTCAGTATCTTTTTTAAAGATTTATTTATTTATTTGAAAGTCAGAGTTACACAGAGAGAGGAGAGGTAGAGAGAGGGTGGGGGACTTCCATCCACTGGTTCCCTCCCCAGTTGGCCGCAATGGCTGGAGCTGTGCAGATCTGAAGCCGGGAGAAAGGAGCTTCTTCTGGGTCTCCCACACAGCTGCAGGGTCCCAAGAACTTGGGCCATCCTCTACTACTTTCCCAGGCCATAGCAGAGAGCTGGGTCAGAAGTGGAGTAGCTGGGTCTCGAACCGGCACCCATATGGGATGCCGGCATTTCAGGCCAGGGCGTTAACCTGCCCACATGTTCAGTATTGGTCGTCATCACTGAAATCCGCAGGTAGGGAGGAGCTGAGTGGGGAGACACACCTCAGCCTCATCGTGGCCCCTTCTCTCCTGGCTCACGGCTTCCCTTGTCCCCAGTCCTCGACACTCAAACACTGGCACACGGCCAATGTGGAAACTCTTCGATTACTGATTTCCTTCCCTGTGCTCTCCACTGACACGCTGTCTTGGAATTCCTGACACGGAAGTCTCTTTCTGCAGTGTGCACCCCCTGGCTTCACACTGCCAACTTTGCCCCTGTAGGTTTGACAGGCAGAGACGGTGAGCAGCAGACCTCTGGGAAGCAGCTTCTCCCGGCGCACAGCACATCGTCCTGGGGCTGTCTGCTTTCCCTGCTCCCATCCACCTTGTTACGAGGCTGGGTTCCGTCCAGATCCATGCAGCAGGTTAAAGTCTGATCTTTGTTCCTTGGGTTATGCAGTCTCTTCAGGTTATTCTCAGTACCCCACTTTGCACAGCACTTTCTCATCTCTCTTAAGGGAAGCTGGAGGCTGCTGGGGAGGAGCGGAGGCAGGAGCCACATTTGAGGGGACTGGGTGGGGCCTGTTGGCCACACACCATTTGTGCTGAAAACCCAGTGTTCTCACTCTGATGCCAAAGGAAACGGAAGCCAACCTGGGTGATAATCCCGACTCAGCCCTATGGATGCCTCCAGTCAGCCCAGATGAGAATCATGGCAACTGGGACTTTTTTTTTTCTGTACTGAGATATTATCTGAGGGCAAATTAAGAAACAGAAAGAATGTGTTTGAACAGCTTTTAGGACTATTTAATGTTCTTCAGTAGCAGCATGCCCAGGTTGCATCTTGCTCAACCTCAAGTAAAAGAATGGCTGGGATTCACAAAGACGCAAGCAAAGGAATAAACTTTCAGAAAAAGCAGCACATGAAAGCTTCCGCAGCAACTTCTGAAATGTCTGGCCGCGTGGGAACTCGGTCTTGCTGTCTGCATCTTGTCTCTTTGAAGACCATCTCCACAGGGCTTCCCTGTCAGATATTCTAGCCCTACACCCCGCACTGGCATCTAATCGCTCAGCTGAAATAAAACGCTTTCAAGGCACATAGTAGATATTGTGGCTGAATGTGCTAAAAGCATTTCTGGGTTGCAGTTTGCATGGGACAAGTGTAACACAATTATTGTTATGCAATTAAATCAGGTGAGTAAAATTAATTTGATATGGATTTAATGACCATATTATAAATCATTAATGTATACTCTTCCACATGTTTTTGGTATCAAGACAACTATCAGATTAATAGTTAGCCATACCCTAATTTGTTTTTTCTAATCATATATGCATTATAAATTATAAAGTTCTAATTGGTTTGGTATCTACATAGAAGTTAAATATTTAATGGATGCCAAGATGCTAAATAGTCACCTTTTTAGGATTTATTTTAAAAACCACCCCTGTAGGAGAGGCTGACTTCTGGTGGTGAGTTTTAACTAGACCTCCCAAAACTTAAGCTGTAGCACTCCCTGCAGAGTGTTCCCCTTTAAAGTCTATCTCACTTTGCTTTTATTTCCGTAGTAACACCTAGCACAGGAGTGCTCCAACCATTCTGCCAGCTAGGACCCAGTGCTGGCCTAGAGCACACACTGACACAGTTTTCTGTCAAGTCATCCCGATGCACACAAAGCTGGCCTACAAGTGCAGAGTGACTCAGCTTTCTGTGAGCTCCCAGGTGCACACAGTGACTCAGCTCTCTGTCAGCTCCCAGGTGCACACAGTGACTCAGCTTTCTGTCAGCTCCCAGGTGCACACAGTGACTCAGCTTTCTGTGAGCTCCCAGGTGCACACAGTGACTCAGCTCTCTGTCAGCTCCCAGGTGCACACGGTGACTCAGCTCTCTGTCAGCTCCCAGGCACACAGTGACTCAGCTTTCTGTCAGCGCCCAGGCACACAGTGACTCAGCATCCTGTGAGCTCCCAGGTGCACACAGTGACTCAGCTTTCTGTGAGCTCCCAGGTGCACACAGTGACTCAGCTTTCTGTCAGGTCCCAGGTGCACACAGTGACTCAGCTTTCTATCAGCTCCCAGGTAAACACAGTGACTCAGCATCCTGTGAGCTCCCAGGTGCACACAGTGACTCAGCTTTCTGTGAGCTCCCAGGTGCACACAGTGACTCAGCTTTCTGTGAGCTCCCAGGTGCACACAGTGACTCAGCTTTCTATCAGCTCCCAGGTAAACACAATGACTCAGCTTTCTGTCAGCTCCCAGGTGCACACAGTGACTCAGCTTTCTGTCAGCTCACAGGTGCACACGGTGACTCAGCTCTCTGTCAGCTCCGAGGTGCACACAGTGACTCAGCTTTCTGTCAGCTCCCAGGTGCACACAGTGACTCAGCTTTCTGTCAGCTCCCAGGTGCACACAGTGACTCAGCTTTCTGTGAGCTCCTCCAGGTGCACACAGTGACTCAGCTTTCTGTCAGCTCCCAGGTGCACACAGTGACTCAGCTCTCTGTCAGCTCCCAGGCACACAGTGACTCAGCTTTCTGTCAGCGCCCAGGTACACACAGTGACTCAGCTTTCTGTGAGCGCCCAGGCGCACACGGTGACTCAGCTTTCTGTCAGCTCCCAGGTACACACAGTGACTCAGCTTTCTGTCAGGTCCCAGGTGCACACAGTGACTCAGCTTTCTGTGAGCTCCCAGGCGCACACAGTGACTCAGCTTTCTGTGAGCTCCCAGGTGCACACAGTGACTCAGCTTTCTGTGAGCTCACAGGTGCACACGGTGACTCAGCTTTCTGTGAGCTCCCAGGCACACAGTGACTCAGCTTTCTGTGAGCTCCCAGGTGCACACAGTGACTCAGCTTTCTGTGAGCTCCTCCAGGTGCACACGGTGACTCAGCTTTCTGTGAGCTCCCAGGTGCACACGGTGACTCAGCTCTCTGTGACCTCCCAGGTACACACAGTGACTCAGCTTTTCTGTCAGCTCCCAGGCACACAGTGACTCAGCTCTCTGTCAGCTCCCAGGTACACACAGTGACTCAGCTCTCTGTGAGCTCCCAGGTGCACACAGTGACTCAGCTCTCTGTCAGCTCCCAGGTACACACAGTGACTCAGCTCTCTGTCAGCTCCCAGGTACACACAGTGACTCAGCTTTTCTGTCAGCTCTCAGGCGCACACAGTGACTCAGCTTTCTGTCAGCTCCTCCAGGTGCACACAGTGACTCAGCTTTCTGTCAGCTCCTCCAGGTGCACACGGTGACTCAGCTCTCTGTCAGCTCCCAGGTGCACACAGTGACTCAGCTTTCTGTCAGCTCCCAGGTACACACAGTGACTCAGCTCTCTGTCAGCTCCCAGGTACACACAGTGACTCAGCTTTCTGTGAGCTCCCAGGTGCACACAGTGACTCAGCTCTCTGTCAGCTCCCAGGTACACACAGTGACTCAGCTTTCTGTCAGCTCCTCCAGGTGCACACAGTGACTCAGCTTTCTGTCAGCTCCTCCAGGTGCACACGGTGACTCAGCTCTCTGTCAGGTCCCAGGTGCACACAGTGACTCAGCTTTCTATCAGCTCCCAGGTAAACACAGTGACTCAGCTTTCTGTGAGCTCCTCCAGGTGCACACAGTGACTCAGCTTTCTGTCAGCTCCCAGGTGCACACAGTGACTCAGCTCTGTCAGCTCCCAGGCACACAGTGACTCAGCTTTCTGTCAGCGCCCAGGTACACACAGTGACTCAGCTTTCTGTCAGCGCCCAGGTACACACAGTGACTCAGCTTTCTGTGAGCGCCCAGGCGCACACGGTGACTCAGCTTTCTGTCAGGTCCCAGGTGCACACAGTGACTCAGCTTTCTGTCAGCTCCCAGGTGCACACAGTGACTCAGCTTTCTGTCAGCTCCCAGGTACACACAGTGACTCAGCTTTCTGTCAGGTCCCAGGTGCACACAGTGACTCAGCTTTCTGTGAGCTCACAGGTGCACACGGTGACTCAGCTTTCTGTGAGCTCCCAGGTGCACACAGTGACTCAGCTTTCTGTGAGCTCCCAGGTGCACACGGTGACTCAGCTCTCTGTGACCTCCCAGGTACACACAGTGACTCAGCTTTTTTGTCAGCTCCCAGGCACACAGTGACTCAGCTCTCTGTGAGCTCCCAGGTACACACAGTGACTCAGCTTTTCTGTCAGCTCTCAGGCGCACACAGTGACTCAGCTTTCTGTCAGCTCCTCCAGGTGCACACAGTGACTCAGCTTTCTGTCAGCTCCTCCAGGTGCACACGGTGACTCAGCTCTCTGTCAGCTCCCAGGTACACACGGTGACTCAGCTCTCTGTCAGCTCCCAGGTACACACAGTGACTCAGCTTTCTGTGAGCTCCCAGGTGCACACAGTGACTCAGCTTTCTGTCAGCTCCCAGGTACACACAGTGACTCAGCTTTCTGTCAGCTCCCAGGTACACACAGTGACTCAGCTCTCTGTCAGCTCCCAGGTACACACAGTGACTCAGCTTTCTGTGAGCTCCCAGGTGCACACAGTGACTCAGCTCTCTGTCAGCTCCCAGGTACACACAGTGACTCAGCTTTCTGTCAGCTCCTCCAGGTGCACACAGTGACTCAGCTTTCTGTCAGCTCCTCCAGGTGCACACGGTGACTCAGCTTTCTGTGAGCTCACAGGTGCACACGGTGACTCAGCTTTCTGTGAGCTCCTCCAGGTGCACACAGTGACTCAGCTTTCTGTCAGCTCCCAGGTACACACAGTGACTCAGCTTTCTGTGAGCTCCCAGGCACACAGTGACTCAGCTCTCTGTCAGCTCCCAGGTACACACAGTGACTCAGCTTTCTGTGAGCTCCTCCAGGTGCACACAGTGACTCAGCTCTCTGTCAGCTCCCAGGTGCACACAGTGACTCAGCTTTCTGTCAGCTCCCAGGTACACACAGTGACTCAGCTTTCTGTCAGCGCCCAGGTACACACAGTGACTCAGCTTTCTGTCAGCTCCCAGGTACACACAGTGACTCAGCTTTCTGTGAGCTCCTCCAGGTACACACAGTGACTCAGCTCTCTGTCAGGTCCCAGGTGCACACAGTGACTCAGCTTTCTGTGAGCTCCCAGGTGCACACAGTGACTCAGCTTTTGTGAGCTCCCAGGTGCACGCAGTGACTCAGCTTTTCTGTCAGCTCCCAGGTACACACAGTGACTCAGCTTTTCTGTCAGCTGGTCCAGGCACACACAGTGACTCAGCTTTCTGTCAGCTTGTACTGGCGCACAGTTCTGGCCTACAGCGCAGTGCCTTTCTGCACATGAGGAACTGAATATCTTCATCACAGTTTCTCTCCTTTTGTAATTTCAAATAGCACCACATTAAAAATTTAACAGTTCAGCCCATTTGTGATATCTGGTAATTACATTTTTCAAGTTTGATAATCCTTCTGCATGTATTTAATATGGAGCATCTCTTAGTCGAGGTAAATATCTTTCATTTAGTCTTTGCCTGTACCCTCTACCTTCGAAGGTTAATAGCTTTTACAAGCTTACTTAAGGTAGGATTCTTGCACCCTAGCAATCATGTTTACTGAGGAAAAATCCATGAGCAACAATGTTTTTAAAGTAAAATATTTAAATGGAGTCTTCACAAATTACGAGTGGTTTATAAGAGAGAGAAAACCAGGTTCGAATCAGGAAGAAACCTCCCTGTAATTGAGGTTTTCAGGAAGGAAAGTTAGGGGCAGCTACTTAGGAAGAACAGTCACAGAGGACAGGGACGGAGCAAGGCCTCAGTATCCAGGGCAAACAGGTAGTTTACGACATCGAAAGAGGAGGACAGTTGACACGTGAGGTTCTGAAAATAAGTCAGCATACGTAATCACACGAAAATACAGTTGTGCAAGTTACCTTATCTTAAAGGTAAGAGCCTATCTGACTTTAGCCATCAGAAGCCAACACATTCTCAAAGAAAGGAATCTATGTGTGTTCGGGGAAAAAATGAGAATGGCGAGAGCATTTGAGGGAAGGGCGGATACGGAAGTGCACCGGGACCAGCTGCGTGGTTCTCTGAGGAAGCAGAAGTGCCGAGACACTGAGCTCCACACAGTGCGAGGAGCCGGGAGGGTGTGAAGGACGCTCCAGACATGGGCGCACGGAGGAGTGGAGGCCGAAGTCACGCCAGCGCTGGGCTTGTGTCTGCCTCTGGCAGAGGTAGGAAAGTGTGGAGCAGAGGTCGGGCCGTGGCGTGTGGAGTGAGAAAAACTCACTGTTCAACTCTAATGCCCAGGTGGCCTGGGGATTTTTTAATCCATCACAAGTTCTGCTGTCTGATATTAGCTACCACAGGGCTGTTTGTGGTGTCCAGGGTTTGTTTGTTTTCCTCGGATACAGCCAAGGTGCACAGACCCAGAATGTGCCGTCTTGGAGGAAGAGGTTAGCTTCTCCCTGGGGTCGTCTGGGAGGTGCAGGGGCACAGGGCATGGGAGAGGAACGCAGGCAGGAGCCAATGTTGTGGTTTCCTGGGGAGAAATGGACAAGCAAAGGAAACACGTGAGCAGGGTTAGGGCTCAATAGTGTGGCTGATTCCGGCAGGTTCTGAGCTGTGAGGTTGGTCCCTGCTGGCTGGCACCTGGTCCTGGTATCCCAGAGTTAGGAAGCCCAGAAAAGGAGCTGTTTATGTTATGGGCTCCACACCTGTCGGTGGGCCTCCTCAAGGGGTGCTCTTGCGAAGCTGCTTACTGTCTCCAGGAATTAGCGAACGCTGGAAGGGAGCCCCTCCCAGTTCAGCAAGCACCAGATGCCAGGCCATAGGGAGTATTAGAACTACGAAGAAACAGTTACTGGGCAGAAACTGAGAAACACAGTCAGTGGAGCACACCGGGGAGAGCTTGCAATAGAGTGGGAAGGAATCTCACGCAGCATCCTGCTGAGCGGCAGCAGGCTTGCAGCAGGTGGAGAGAGGAGCCAGAGCAGGGCAGGTGGAGGCAGAGTCAGGCTCCCAGTGTGGGTGCAGTGTGGACCCTGGCCCAGGAGGATGAAAGTCGTCAGTTTCACCTACCGATTTCAGCTACAGGGACAAAGGGTCTTCAAAATGTTCATGCAAAAGGTAATCACAAAAAAGCCACACGTGGATCTCAAAAATGTTCGGACCAAAATAAGCTTCTCTTTTCATCTCGCTTTACATGAACCTTGTGAAGAACCCTCGTACCTGCTTTCGCGATTAAGTGAAGACAGAAATCAACCGTAGGTGGGAGGCACAGTAAAAAGGGTAGCTTTTTAAATTTGTTCTGCATTTCTGTTCTTCGAAGAATAATTTTAGATTTCATGAAAGGAGTCAAACAATAATTCAGTATTTTAGGTATCTCTAGAATTAAGTGACCTTGGAAATAATGAATCTGGTACACACAGATCCGTGCAGAGTTCCTCACATTTGCCTTTAATGGTATCTGATGAAATTGATAAACTTTGTTAAACTATTTATTTATTTATTTATTTTAAAGACAGAGTTACAGAGAGGCTGAGAGAGAGAGAGAGAGAGAGAGAAAGAGAATCTTCCATTTGCTGGTTCACTCCCCAAGTGGCCACAATGGCCAGAGTTGGGACTATAAGACCCCTGCTAAAAGTAAATATTAAAATAATTTTAGCAAGGGTTAAAAAGTTTGGCTGCTGACAGTAGCCATTCCTTAAGATAACTGTGTCTCCACCTGCCTACAGAATAACCTTGGGAAACTGCCTTGTGAAACTGCTCTGTGTAACTGTCTCACGCGATAACACTTGCAGGAGTCTGGAAAAGAGTTGCAATAAGGTTCTGTGACCATTGTATAAACTTACCCCTTCCCTCGCTAAAATCGCAACAAGAGTTTGCCCTTCAAAATAGCCAATCACCAAACGCCCCGCATACATATGTTAATCAGGTGACTATTGTCTTTAAAACCTGCTGTAACCCCTGCTCGGGGCTCTCTCGCTCTCTCGCTGCCTGAGGTGCTGGGGAGCCCGTTTGCGCAAACGTATTAATAAATATCCTCTTGCTATTGCATCAGTTGGAGTGGAGTCTGTGTTTCTGGGGTCCGGTCAATTTGTGGGACGCCTGCTTAAGGGGTCTTACAGGGACAATCTGAAGCCAGAAGCCAGGAGCTTCCTCTGGGTCTCCCACACAGGTGCAGGGGCCCAAGCACTTGGGTCATCTTCCACTTCTTTACCAGACCATAGCAGAGAGCTGGATCAGAAGTGGAGCAGCCAGGACTGGAACCGACGCCCATATGGATACCGGCATTGCAGGCAGCAGCTTTACCTGCTAGGCCACAGCACCGGCCCGATGAACTTTTAAGTAAATAGAACAGCTTAAAAGCTGCAGAAGAAGGTTTTAAATACATGTCTGGGTTTGTTAACCTTCGAAATCTGGCAATTTTGTTCTAATAACTCAGAAAATTAACACTTCAAGATATCTTCTATAATTTGTGTACAGGACAGATGCATGGGAAAGAATTTTTAATAAAGAATATCTGGTTTTGGAAACAATTCTCAGATGATTGAAATAAGATGTGATAGTGATGTTTGAACTGATAATTCAGATTGAGTTTTTGTATTTGAACTCAGGACCAAGTGCACACTTCAGGTTCACAATCCTTAAGGAAGAGGAATGAAAGACAGTCATAACAACACACATTTACTCTTCTATTTCCAAAAATTCTCAATATAGATTTTAAGGAATAGAAACACGGTACCAAAGCCCATAGGGTAACAATAACCTAGTGCTAGAAGTGTCTAGTACACCCTGCTGAACACACTCACCAGGGGACCAGTTATAGCCCCAGGACCCCCAGCTGAAGATACTCCTCAGGGGGCCAGTTACAGCCCCAGGACCCCCTGCTGAGCACACCCCCAGGGCGTCCAGTTATAGCCCCAGGACCCCCTGCTGAACACAATCCCCAGAGGTCCAGTTACAGCCCAAGGACCCTACTGAACACACCCCAGGGGGCCAGTTATAGCCCCTAGACCCCCTGCTGAACCACCCATGGCGGGGAGTGGGGGAGAGGGGGGTCCAGTTACAGCTGCACAACCAGGGATGGCAGTGCTCAAACTCTTCTGCCCCTTATTTATTTATTTTTTTTTTGACAGGCAGAGTGGACAGTGAGAGAGAGACAGAGAGAAAGGTCTTCCTTTTGCCGTTGGTTCACCCTCCAATGGCCGCCGCGGTAGCACGCTGCGGCCGGCACACCGCGCTGATCCGATGGCAGGAGCCAGGTGCTTCTCCTGGTCTCCCATGGGGTGCAGGGCCCAAGCACTTGGGCCATCCTCCACTGCACTTCCCGGCTATAGCAGAGAGCTGGCCTGGAAGAGGGGCAACCGGGACAGGATCGGTGCCCCGACCGGGACTAGAACCCGGTGTGCTGGCGCCGCAAAGCGGAGGATTAGCCTGTTGAGCCACGGCGCCGGCCCCTTCTGCCCCTCATTAACAAAGCACCAAAACCCTTCAAAAGGAGGCCAAAGAAGTGAGGTAGTTTTTAAAGCAGAGAAACCTGTATGAAGTGGCACGTGTGAGCGACAGCTTGCAGAGATGTTGCCGTAGCTACTGTGTTTGAGAACGCCTGGGTTCCAGGTCCCCTCTGTGAGGCCTGTCTGTGTCCAGAGGCAAGGAGCTGGGTAGGCAGGAAAGGAGCCGGCAGCTGAGAGCCGACCCTGCCAGGGCCAAAGCCGCTGTCCCTCGTCGCGTGAAGTTTCCAGCCCTGGGTTTCTCCACTCACTGCAGAGGGAGCAGAGCCCACGCCTTCCTCCACAGCTGCCCCGGTGCGTGGGAGGGGTCTGGCTTCTCCAACACCAGCAAGCGTCCCCCTGCCTGCCTGCCTGGCACGGGAAGTCTCACGGGCCACGGCTGTCCCTCACAGAGTGACCCCCACCAGGGCAAAGGCAGCCCCAGCGGGGCTGAACCTTCCCTGCAGGTGCAGGCTGTGGGCGTCTGTCTCACGGGGACTGGGAAACCCAGTCAGAAGCAGCTTCGGATCGCACTCTGGACTCTCCTCCTCGTCAGCTTTCTCCTGTTTTCCCCTCAGGGAGCACACATTGAAGAGGTTCCTTCCTTTAGTGTTTGAGGTAAAAATGTCTTAGTTCAGGAATTTGAAAGGGTGATGAAGCCGACCCTGTGACAGACCAATCAGCCACACGCAACTGCACTTACATTGCACATGAGAACTTCCTCGCTGTCATTGGAACCAACGAAGAGACTTAGAACAGGTCCAGTATGTTAATGGTGGTTAGGTAATTGCCCAAATATCCCAGTGCCACGCAGGTCCTCTTACTAAGCTCGAGCTTGTCCTGACTCATATTCCAGTGGCCAGGGGCCAGCAGGATCCCCGCGCCGCCGGCCCCAGCCTGCACTGTACCGCAGTGACCACAGTTTGCCCTCTGGGCTTCATCAAGGGCTTTGGACAACACATTAGGAAATCAGAGTTCTAATGAACAACACACTACTGCTCGAGAGGGAGGCAAAAAGCTCTGCTTTCACTTCCCCTCCGTGTGCCTGAGGCACCTGGACACACATGTACATGCTGACCCTTTGGGGTTTGCGTGTCTTGACTCCTTCCATCTTGCAATAAAGCACCCTATGGGAGCTCAGAACACAGCATCTGGAACTGGGCCCCCTGCCCCAGGCGTCCCCATCCCACCCCAAGATTCGCACATGCTCAAACCCCTTACATAAAATGACATTGTATTTGATGCAAACCACGCACAGCCCTCCGTGGACCGTAAGTCGTCTGCACTGTGGAGGAAGTCTCGGTCCCCAGGACCCCCAGCTCCCTGCACAGCAGGCAGGAAGTTCAGCCGCCTTTGCAGACCGGGAAGAGAACACAGGCCCCGGGCAGGTCCACTCCTGGGAAATACAACAGGCATTTTCTCCGTGGCCTTCTTTTTTACAGGGGTGGGGAAGGCAACTTCAGCTACTTTGAGATTCATAAGTATGATGCTTTTCTAAAAATTTTATTGAAAGTTTACAAATTTCATGTTTTTCATGTAAACGTAGGAGCATAGCGATACTTCCCACCCTACCCTCCCTCCCGCCCATGCATGCACCTTTCCTCTTCCTCCCTCTCTTATTCCCTCTTTCAGTTAACTTTACTCTCATAAGGTGAACCCTACACTAAGTAAAGAGCTCAGGATATATTATGGAAGAAAAGAAAAAAAAAAAAAAAAACATTGTTCCTCAACCGTAGAGACAAAGGCTGTTAAAATCACATAAACTTGAAACGTCCGTTTACTCCTATCCATTACATTTTTGTATCTGTTAGTTAACCACAGATTAGGGAAAACACAAGGTATTTGTCTTTTTGGGACCGGCCTATTTCACTACATTTAATGGTTTCCAGTTGCATCCACTTGTTGCAAAAGACAGGATTTCATTCTTTTTTGTGGCTGAGTAGTAGTCCACGGTGTATATACACCATGATTTGTCTATCCAGTCTTCAGTTGCTAGGGTCACTTTCAGATTTATTTTTAGATAGTTTCATTAACATCTTTGGAAATAACTTTTAACTCTGAGTGGCATCAAAGAGGTTTATCACATTTTTATTGTGAGGCATGGATTTTTAGAAGCAGGGATGATAAATATCAAGCACTCTTGGTTCTCTTATACCCTCATGTAAATTGGCACCTGGCGCACATACATCCATTTGCTGCAGTGTGACATCGGGATGAGCTGTGGCAAGGCCACCGTCACTGGAGACAGCCCTACATGGACAGGGCGTTAGTTTGTTTTATGCCTCACTGCAGAATGGTAGAACAGGAGGGACATTTACTCTCATCTACTCCAACATTTTTATTTTAAAGATGAGGAAATGAAGTTCAGAGAAATCATATTGTTTGCCAAAAGTTTCAGAAGGAGTTAATTCCCATTTTCCATCAGTACAGATCTGTGTGGAGCTAGCATTCATTTTCCCACAAGAGGGGCGTGTGCAGGACCAGTCTGCAAACCCGAGAACAGAGCAGTGCATAGACAAGGAGGCTGTAACAGATAGGATGCTTCCAGACTCACTCTCTGTCGTCTATGGCTGGTTCTCATTCTCTCCCTCCCTCCCTCCCTCCCTTCCCTCTTTCTCTCACTCGCTCACTCACTCTCTTTTCCTCATTTTTTTTGGTTATGGTTACCGAGGATTTGAGTTAACAAATGTAGTCAAGCACATGCAAATACACAGTTCCTCCAGGTCCCCAGTTGCAGCTGTTATTCTTTTTGTTATGATTACATCAACATGCTAACGTGCTTATTCTTTTTGTTATGATTACATCAACATGCTAACGTGCTTATTCTTTTCGTTATGATTACATCAACATGCTAACGTGCTTATTTTAGTTCAAAATGTATGCAGGTATTCTGATCTTTAGGTTAAGCATCTCTAAGCATTTCTGGACTTTGTTCCCAGAAAAGGGAAGCATGGGTAACTCATACCAATTTTCTGAATCAGGAAAACCAGAAATCTTGAAAATAAACACTAAACCATCCTAGCCACGTTTGGAAGCTGCGGACCTGGGGGCCTCACTGGCCACAGCGTGGGGAAGGGCTAGGAGGAGGCACGGGACAGCCTTCCTTGCTGCCGTCTGGGTGAGGGATTTCGCTCTTCCCAGAGTGGGCAGAAAAGTTACCCTGGACCATCTCCGGAAGCCCAGAGGGAAGAGGCTAGGACCCAGAGCCTGCCCCAGCCTGGGGAAGTCTTCACTCAAGGACCTCCCACAGCATCTTCAGGAGGAAGGGTGGCCCTGCAAGGCCGCAGCTCAGCCCCTGGGAATTGAGGGCTGATTCTGGGTCCCTGGCCACTTCAGACACTGATGGAAAGCAAAGCAAGGAGCAAAAGCCATCTTGGATTTCAAGTTATTCCTACAAACTAGTTTGGAGCTACAATGTCTGTTATACAATATATCCACCCAAAACAATGGACGGAGTGGGACAGCAACAAGGAAAGAAGACCAAAGCCGGAAGCAGTGAACCAGAGACTGAAAATCAACCTTAAGGTTGTGAAACACAGACTGTAAGATATATTTGCTTAAAGAATTAAGTACAAGATTGATGTTAGAAGGCAGTTAAAAAAAAAACCTATGAAACTATGAGCAAAATAGTACAACGAAAATGAAATCATTAAAATTAAGAACTAATATAGGAGCCAGTACTGAGGCATAGCAGGTAAAGCTGCCACCTGCAGTGTCAGCATCCCATAGGGGCGCCAGTTCAAGTCCTGACTGCTCCACTTCTGATCCAGCTCTCTGCTATGGCCTGGGAAAGCAGTAGAAGATGGCCCAAGTCCTTGGGCACCTGCACCTGCATGGAAGACCTGGAAGAGGCTCCTGGTTTGTGGCTTCGCATCAGCCCAGCTCCAGCTGTTGTGGCCATCTGGGGGGTGAACCAGAAGATGGAAGACCTCTCTCTCTCCCTGCCTTTGCCTCTTTGTAACTCTGCCTTTCGAAGAAATAAATAAATCTTTAAAGAAAGATTAATGCATAAATTTCACAGCAGCATTGACACAATTGAAGTAATAGTAAATTGGAAAATGTGTGAGAAGATTGCTCATATTGTAGTTTATTGATACAAAAATTTGAAGGAATGAGAGAGAGAAGTGAGGAAGGGTGTTAAGAATTGTAACATGCATTTTGCTAGAGTCCTAGAAAAAGGAGAGAGACCACAGGACTGAGGCAAATATTGGAAATACAAGAGCTGCTTACTTTCTAATGTTGGAGAGTGGCAGAAAATCGAATATCACCCAGCACTATGAGCAGCTGGCTAAAATTATGAATAAATAGAAACTTAGACAGAAATACAGAAGTGGTAGAAAAGAGGAAGAGAGCATCTAAGTAAGTAATCAGAGAAAACAAAAGATTATCTTCAGATATAAAGTAAAGTGGCAATTATCTTTTGACAGGTAGAAATTAGAATAAAATGGAAGGGTATCCATGATGTCCTGGGAGGAAGACGCCTGCCCACGGCTCTATTAGAGGTCACTACATCCCTTTAACGACACAGAAGAAGTTTAAACAATGACATTTTCAGACTAATGAAAACTAAGAGAATTCATCACGACCTGAATCACAGGAAAAGAAATGCATTGTGACCGGAAAAAACGACCGAGTGGAAGAACGGAGACATTTGCAAGAAATGAATAGAATTACACAATTGAAAAGGCAGAGTTCAATGAGAAGGGAACAAGAGAAGCCATGTTTCAGAGAGGACACACACACACACACACACACTTCAGGACAGAAGCTCCTCCCTCTTCCTCACGCAGAACATATCCCAGGGATTCATTTACAGAATATGTAAAGCAGGCTGAGGCTTCGTAAGACAAATGATATAATGAAAAAGCTGGCAAATATTTAAACAGGCATTCCATCAGAGACACACTAACAGCTAACGTGCACAGGAAAATATGCTCAACGTCATTAGTCATCAAGGAACTGGGATTAACAGCAGCAACGATGTGTACGAGAGGGGCCAGGATTTCAGAGACCAGTCAGGGAGCAAGCGTTTAGCCTCGCTGTTAAGATGCCGTGAAGACACACATCAGCAGACCTGGGTGTGGGTCCTGCTCCTGCTTCCTACCAGTGCAGCTCCGAGAGGCAGCAGTGATTGCTCAAGTAATCAGGCTTGGATTGAGTTCCTGGCCCCCCAAGCCCCAGCTTCAGCCCCAGGGCAGCGCTGGCTCTTCCAGGAATTTGGAGAGTGAACCAGTGGACACAAGCTAGCATGCCCTGCCTGCCTCTCAAATAAACAGGACTAACCATACTGAGTAGGATAAGCAGGCGAAGCAACAAAAACCCTTGAAAAGCCGGTGGGAATTTACAAAAGAGACATCTATTGACAGTTTCCTTAAAAACTGTGTATCAATACAGTCAGTTCTGCTGTGAGGAAGTTTAAAACATCACAGCGCAGTGGTGGGGGCTGTGGCACAGTGGGTTAAGCCAACGCTAGTGGTGGCTCTTGGGGCATCCCACAAGAAGTCTCCAACTTCCGACCCAGCCTCCAGCTAAGGTGTCTGGGCAGACGAACGACAGACTGAGCACTTGTGCTCCTGCTAGCCGCTTGGGAGACCTGGAGGGAATTCCAGGTGCCTGGCTTCAGCCTGGCCCAGTCCTGGCGGATGTGGTATTTTGGAGAGTGAACCAGCTTATGGAAGATTTCTTTTTTTTTTTTTAAAGATTTATTTATTTATTTGAAAGTCAGAGTTACACAGAGAGAGGAGAAGCAGAGAGAGAGAGAGAGAGAGAGAGAGAGAGAGAGAGAGAGAGGTCATCCATCCGCTGGTTCACTCCCCAGTTGGCGGCAATGGCTGGAGCTGTGCTGATCTGAAGCCAGGAGCCAGGAGCTTCTTCCAGGTCTCCCATGTGGGTACAGGGGCCCAAGGACTTGGACCATTGGAGGCTTTCTCTCTCTCTCTCTCTCTCTCTCTCTCTCTCTCTTCATGTGTGTATATATATATGTGTGTGTGTTTATATCTCTCTGTCACTCTACTTTTCAAATAAAATATTAAATAAATATTTTTACAAAGAAGTATGAGTTACAACAAATCTAGGAAGTGGCAGGCATTTGGCTAGGAGTTACAGTGCTCACCTTCGTTATCAGAGCACTGGGCTCCTTTACTTGATCTGGTTTCTGACTCCAGCATTGCTGCGATGCAGACCCTGTGGAGGCGGTGGAGAGGGTTCACGTGCTGGGGTCTCTGACACCCATGTAGGAAGCCTGAGCTGAGTAATCTGATCCTGGCTTGGCTGTAATCACTGAGCACATTTGGGGTTTAACCAGCAGGTGGGAGCTCTCTATCTGTCTCTCTAGCTCTCTGCCTCTCAAGTAAATAAAAATTTAACATTTACAGCACAAGGTAGGGACTTCAAAATCCCCAACAAAAAGAATCATATATAGTCTTAAAAGGTACGTGGATGAAAATCCTGCATATTGATTTTCCTGACAATTTAACTTCATGTAATTGATTGACAACTCAGTAAGATGGATAACTTTAAGGTACACTTCAAATTTTCTCCTAACTCAGTGATAACCATCACTACAACTATAAACAACTGAAGGCCTTGAGCACACACTTCTCCAGAGAAGGCACACAAATGCCTAATAGTCTCAGGACAAAACGCTCGGCACCACTGTTTATTAGGGACATTCAAATCAAAGCCATGGGCAGAACTCATCCACGCCTTTAACATGACAATAATTCAGAGAAGAAAATACAAAGAGCAGCATGGATATGGAAACCCAGGGTTGATGTGAACCTGCGTCACCTCCCAGGAGATGATGGAGCTGTCATGTGCACATCGGGGTACACACAGAAAGGAGGGCCTGTTACCATCACGTCAAATAACATGTTAGGTGTATGGTGACAAGGTAAAAATTCTCTTAAACCCCTTTACTTCTTGACAAAATGCTGTCACTGTGTGTGCTGTCCGACGTTGATGTCGGTGTCGCTTCTGCTTCCTGGCGCTGAACTCCCCGTACCTGCTTGAAGCCTTCTTTAGGTCCCTGTGTCTTCCTCTCTGGGGCACACAGGAGCCTGCTAGCCACAAGCTGCACTTGCACTGGTGCTGGTGGAAAGGGAGCGTCACTTCTGGGAGAAGCCTTACTGTCCATGGTTGACTCCCAAACTCTCTATGGGCTGCAGCAGCAACATGGAGGTTGTTGACACTGCTGTCAGGGAGGGTGGCAGTCATCACTCTGAGTGCAGGTGCTTTGAGAGCCCCCAAATCTCACAGCAACTACACAGCCAGGAAGGAACCTTTTGCAGTTTTCAGCACTTCTGTTTGGTAAATCAAACTCAATTACACATCATGTCATCGAAAATTAAACATTTGATAATATTTTATGTGAGAAAATTTTGTGGGAATGGATGAATTCTCCCATGTTCTACTTGTAGTTGTAAAAATAATGCATACATGTTGGAAAAATTTTAAATCGCATCTCCCCTCTGTGGGTGATGTCTTGGTCTATACTGTGGAGAATCTCTACCATATGGTAAAAAGAAGCACATCCAAGATGCTCAATGCACTGCTGTGTTTAACAACGATACTTTAAAATAAGTCAAGTGTCTATTAATCAGGCAATGGCATAAAAGTATTACTTATAATTAATAGGAATATGGTGCTACAATGCCAGAGATATAAAATCGCTCTAAGTGTTTCAAGACATTACATTGACACGTTTCTTAGTTTGAGCTCAACAATGCAATTAATGTAAAACAAAGTCAAGTTCTATGTCAGCAGGAACATGATACACTCTTGGTATGGGTCTGGGGAGATTCACACCACGGCAACCACAGTGTCCACATCGGCAGAGAACAGAAGCAGTGCCGCGGGGGTTTGGTTTTTTAAATAATGCTTGGTTTATTTTGACAGTGACTCTGTCACAAATTTTTCATTTATTTATGATGTAATAGTTCCCCTTTTATTAATGGAAAACTAATTCAAACTGACTAGGCTTCTCTGGGAAGCTTTAAAAGCTGAAAGCTAATACATAACTACTCTTGAGGTCACAGGAAGAGAAAAGGAAATAAGAAGCAACACAGTCAACCCCCAGGAGGGAGCGCTCTAGAGAGAGCTGGCATGGGGATCACTTGTCCCAGCACGAAGGCACTGATGAAGAAGCTCACAGTTGAAATCCTGAGCATCTCTGGGGAAGTCTATCAGGATCAGAGACCTGCCAATTTGGGGAATGGCTTGTTACTCCTGTAATACTTGCCTGAAATTCTAAAGTTAATGCCATCAATCAGGATTAGCAAGAAATGGGCAGACCATCACAAGGACTTACATCCAGCTTTCCAGTTCCGTAGTGCACTAAAGTGACATGACATTTTAAGTACCTCTAGCTATTTTCTGGAAGCAAAGAGAAATAAGCAAAATATAAATCAATTCAATGAGGACTTCCCTCCATAAACATCCGTACACTAATCTACAGCAAAGCACATGAAGGATGTGAGCTTTTCACTGACTCATGGGAGAAACATGGAGGAAGTGGGGAACAGACACACGTGCATTTGGACAACAAAGTTTTCAGATACAGATTTTAAAATGACTAGGCTAAATATAGAAGAAAATTAAAATGTAGAGTTTGGAGGAATATGAAAATGGAAAGGCCCCCTTATAATTAAAGAATGGATCTGAACACAAACAACAAAGTACTTGTTTCCAGAGGCCGAAATTCTTATCAATCATGTGGCAAATGCAAAAGACAACGCAAAAGGAAACATGGTGACACAAGACGACGTTGGTCACGAAGAACTATCACTAGCAGGCAGTTTCCGGGGAGTTCCCAGCCACCATGGTCCACCCTGGGCCATTTCTTCCTGACTGTGGCCTGCCCTGGACCCTAACTACTCTGAACAGCAGAGCACAGTGAACATAACAGAAAACCACTCATGATATGTGCAGTTTTTAGGCTGTAGAGACACTGCGGCTCGGCTAGGGCTCCCATTCTCGGCCCCGGCTCACTATGGGAGGTCAACAGGTGTGTGAGGAAGAGCCCTGTGGAAAGGCCTGCCTGCCCCTGTTGCGAGTGCGGGACACCAGTAGCCATGGGAAGGAGCGCAGAACTGGGTCTGCTCCCAGGCAGCCTTGGGAAGGTGCAGCCCCAGGGGACGCCAGGACTGTGACGTTGTGAGAAACTAGAGACACTCTCTGCCCTGCACCGACTCCTCCCCGAGACACTGAAATTATGAAGCTGTGCCCTTCTAAACCACTGAGTTCTAGGCAACAACTTCCGTGTCAACAGCTCCTACATACCAGTGTTCAATGGTATTTGAAAATGATCTCAGCATCATTGTTTATTAGAAATAACAAAAATGAAACACCACGACCCACCCATGAGAATCGCTTGGATTCACAATACCCATTGGACAGTGCCACAGGCCGACGAAGACTTAGAACACCATCAATACACGCATAATGTGTTGCTGGCTGCAGAATATTTTGCCCTAATCACTATGGGAAACAGATTAAATAAAGCACAAGTGGGAGAAATATGGGCATGTGAAAGGAAACACACAGAATTACCTAGTGGGTGTGGTATTTGTGCATAACATCCCCAAACTAGCAACACTTCCAATACAGATCAGGGCTAGAAAGGAAGGAGAAATTTTGATGTGTGAATAAATGAAATATCGCAAATTACCAAAGAAAATATAAATGCACCCTTGGAGCAAGGGCACAGATACTCACAAAAACGATCCACAGCATAGCAGGGCGAGGGGAAGACAGCGATACCCTGTGTCGTTCACAAAGGGCTTCCGGGCAGCGCACAGATGGGTGATGGTGGGAGGGGAATTCACTCTCCCTTCCCGAGCGGGGTCCACGCGTCCTCCTGCCTCTCTCCGCGTCTCCCAATTCCCGAATTCCAGTGCTCAGCACTGAGACCAGGACTCGCCCTGGGGCTCCCCGGTCTCAGGCCTCTTGGACTTCAGCTACACAGTCGGCTCCTGGGGCCCAGGTTACAGACGCCAAACTGCAGCCTCCACAACCCTGTGAGGAAGTCCCTCATTCTAGGTTCCTCCCCGCGTGTCCTGAGGCCTCTGTGCCTGGAGAGAGCCCTGTTACAAATGATAGAGTTGGCCCAGCGGCTCTGTCTGGCAGGAGACCCGACGGGGACAGGCCCTCCGGTGTCACGGAAGGGAGGATTTCCGGGGGTCTCTGCAGATTTCCCCCAACATGCCTTGTGGGGTACTTCTCAAAGTCAGAAGTGAAAGTCTGCTTAAAGAGAGAGGGAGAAAACTTTTCTTCTGTCTTTGCTTCCAGGTGGAAACTGTTTTCCCTGCCAAGCGCCGTTCTAATTTGAGCTGCAGCGCCTTTGGTAAGAGACACTCGTTTCTCCGGGATTTTGACAACACACTGACAGAGGCCTTTGTTTCGCTGTGTCGGTTGTCACATTTCTGTCTGCTGTTACAGATATTTTAGTGGAAATTTGGGAGAAGTATTATTGGAAACTACTAGCTTGTTAAGCAGGTACTTAATTATCCTCCCCACATCTTAACTTCTCTTTGCCATATGAAGGTTATTAAAACAAATAAAAGAATAAAGTGGATGAAAATAAATGCCGCTGTTTCTCTGTATTAGTAATAGTTTTTAAAGTGATAACATGCTTTGTTCCGCTAAGATATAGTACAAATTATAGCTATTCATTAAATAGCAGTGACAGTGAACTTGGAAAACTCTGAGCAAAAAATGACGCTTAAGAACTATGATAGAAAAAATGTTCTTCACAAAAGTGCAACTTTGAGACATTTATCATGAGAAAACACATTATTAACAGCAAGAACATGAAAGTAATAGAACTTTAATATATTAGTAAATTGTTAAACTATTTACTTTAAAATTGAGACACTAACATAAAGCTAAATGGAAGTGTGAAGATGTTAAATGAAACGGAATCCAAGTTTTAATATAAAAATTATTTAATTAGAAATAGGAAAGGGAAAACATTGATAGAATCGATGTAGGGGCATTGGAAAGGAGGAGTGAGTGCGGTATCTTGATAACTTTTCCTCT
This sequence comes from Lepus europaeus, assembly GCF_033115175.1. Lineage (NCBI taxonomy): Eukaryota > Metazoa > Chordata > Mammalia > Lagomorpha > Leporidae > Lepus > Lepus europaeus. Next base: position 68,248,451 of record NC_084846.1, read on the forward strand.
CTGAAGATTTCAGATTACAAGTCTATGTATTACGTTGGTGATGCAGACACAAGCACCCACACATTTAAATGACCAGGGACCACTTTGCCAGTGTAGACGCCTGCTCTCTCCCTGATGGGGGTGGGGGTCAGAGAGACAGGGATTGGCACGTGAAGGTTCTGAGGCCAGATTCTGAGCAATCACCAAGAGGCTCTTTGTGACTTAAACGTGGCTGTGACACTTCTCTCCTCTCTGGTGGTGCTGGTGGAATTCACAAATCCTCTTGCAGGCACTGCTGGTAGCACACAGCTCACGGGCTCTCAATTCCTTTACAGCAGGAGTAGAATGAAGGTGAAAGTGACCTGCTTGGCCCAGTCTTCTCGCTTGTGGCTGCACAGTCCTCAGGATACAGTTCCAACTTCATTTGGTCCCTGGAAAATTAATGGATTAGAACACTTCATTTCTAAGTTAGCTTCACACTCGCATTTTTCTCTGGACCAGTGTAAAATTTCACTAGCCAAATAAACTTATTATATTCATTCATAACCTTTATAACCCTGATTCTGAAAACAATTTCTAGTTAGTAGCAAATTCAAGCTTGCATAACTGCTTAGCAATCCCTAGAGATGGTAGTTTTAGGGGAACTAGCACCTCAATTTGAATTCACTTGATAATTATGCAAAAATGAACAGATTTTCTGACATTATGATGACTTACCTTCTAAGATGGTAACTTAGCCACATTCAAAATTATTTTTGTGAACTGCAGGTTTAAGGCATTTTAGCTTAATTCTGTCACATGCAGAATTTTTATTTTACAGCATTACAGCCAACGTAATGGAGCATGTTTTGATTCTGTGTTTGACTACTGAGAGAAATACCATAGCCCTTCACACGCAGAGATCTCCCTAGAGCACGCCCCTCTGCCCTGCTGTTCCTACTCCTGCTTACATTTCATCACGTGCTGGTGAGCTGACGCCAAGACTCAAGCATCCCCATGTGCAGGTAGCTGACGAGGGCATGGAGGAGGACAACTTGTGCTGTGAAGCCATTCCAATCCTGAGATACGCTGCAGTATCTGACAAAGCTTTTAGAATGACAGCACGGGGGGCCCGGAGGCAGGCCCTGCTCTGTGAAGAGCTGCGGTCCTGCAGAGACGCCCACAACCAGGCACTGCAAAGAGCGCAGGAAATGCATTTAGAAGATGCTGGTTTTGCTGCAAGCATTGCTGGAAACTCCTGCACATTATATTTACTTTCAGTAGCACACATTTTCCATGAACGTAGGGAATCCCCCGTAGTTTAGAGAAAGCATGTCACATACAAACACATCTTCTAGTTACCCAATTTTGGAGAGGGTTTCCACATATGATGTCTTATCTGGAGTAATCAGAAGACCTGCAGGAGACAAGAGTGTGTGGAGAGCACAGCGCTGTCTGGGCTGTGGAATCTAGGATCTGCCAAGCCCTGTGCCTGTGGCCCATGGACAATCTCTGCGGGAAGACTCGGTCCCAGGGAGGTCACCGGGCTGGCAGGCAGGCACCCCTTCCTCCTTTCTAGAAGGTTCTTCCACATATACTTTCATCAGGGATCCGTATACTTTTCGCCTGGTAAGGGAAAACTTCAGCTGAAAGCTCATTTTTAATTTCTCATTCTTCACTCATTCGGACTCTTCCATCTCTCAGGTTTCTAAGTCCTGCACAAGCATAAAAGGCCGGCGGTGCAGACAGCGCAGACCACACTGGATGTCTGGGCGAGCTCAGGATGCAGACAGCAAACTCCCGACTGCAGCAAGGGAATCCGGGGGAGGAGGGGCAGAGAGGGGCTCCCGAGCCATGGCACCTGCACTGGGGGCTGCTGTCGCCCCCTGCAGGGGATCAGCTCATCAGCCAGTCCTTAGGTGCCTAAAAGTGTGGCAAAACTGAGACTAAAATCTCTCATCTGGCTCCTCACTCTCAGGAACATGTGTGGATGGACATATCTGGAATTGCGGTTATACTTTTCTTCAAGGAATTAGGTTTCAAAAATAAGGGACTACTTGGAGAGAATGAGGATTGGGAGGAGTCGAACACTTGCCGCAGAAGTTAGCAACTATTCTGCCCGCTGCTCTCGGACACGCACGGGGGACTGGTGGGAGGTCTGGCAAAGGCCCTGCCATCACCACACAGCGAGGTGCTCCACGCCCAATGCACACCTTTTGTTTAAAGTCCGTGTGGAGCAGACACTGCATGGACACTTGTAAGTCCTTCTTTTAAAAAAATATTACAAGAAGTATTTATTAGATTCTCGTGGGATCATGTTAAAATATCATTGCACATTGAATGCACTGGAGAATTTAGAAGACACAGAAAATCAAACCCTAGATTTTAAAACTGGGGAAGCAAGGCCACCCCAGGTAATCGCTGGGTCATAATTTCTCCATTCCTTTTTGTTTCCTGTGAACCTGTGAGACTTCACTCTCACAGACGTGTGTCACGCCATGAATACTATTTGGTAACCAAAAAGAGTACCATGACTTATCTTCAATTTCACTTGTCTTTTTTTTTTTTTTTTGGACAGGTGGAGTAGACAGTCAGAGAGAGAGAGACAGAGAGAAAGGTCTTCCTTTGCCGTTGGTTCACCCTCCAATGGCTGCCACGGCCGGCGCACCACGCTGATCTGAAGGCAGGAGCCGGGTGCTTCTCCTGGTCTCCCATGGGGTGCAGGGCCCAAGCACTTGGGCCATCCTCCACTGCACTCCCGGGCCACAGCAGAGAGCTGGCCTGGAAGAGGGGCAACCAGGACAGAATTCGGCGCCCTGACCGGGACTAGAACCCAGTGTGCCGGTGCTGCAGGCAGAGGATTGGCCTGTTGAGCCATGGCGCCGGCCCAATTTCCCTGTCTTAAAAACCTTTTTTTTTTATACTGGAGATGAGAAACCTGTGGTGCCTATGCACAGCTCCTCTAGACTATTCCTGTGAGTTTGCAGAGAAACGTAAGACGCAGTCACAAAGCAGCTCTCAGGCCAGACCCCTCAGGTCCTGCCCCTGCCCCACACTCACCAGCTTCCCGTCCGTGCCTGAGTTCTCCCATTAGTCAATGGCAATGAGACCAGCATTGCAATCCTCAGGTGCCAATGCAGGAACCAGTCTGGCTTTGGGAATCTGACATGGAAAATCCATCACTCGGTGATGACAAGGCTGAAAATGTGAGTGAAGTCGGTGTGGAGGAGCCCAGGGATGGAGTCCTTCAGGAAGTGCCTGGCCCACCAGGACTTGGGACACAAAGGCCTCGGAGAGAGAACCCCGGGAACACCAGCCCAGCAGGGAATGCGGCGAAGGCAGCTTCACAGCAGAGCGGGGCCCCAGGGAGGGCAGGGAGCGCCACAAGCAGCACAAGCCCACCCCATGGCGTGTGGGACAAAGAAGTGAGTAGATAAGAGCAGAGCACTCAAGCAGAGCCGAGCCATGAAAAACCGATTAACTACGGACTGGCTTCATTGCTACTCAGTTAACTTACACCCAAATCCTCAGGATCCCATCTTGATTTTCTCCTTTTCACATTATGCAGCCCCGTACGGAGTCTGCTAAGGAAGAATTTCACTCGGAAAGTTCAGACCGTCGCGTGCAGATCCGCCAGCACTCAGTCATCTGACGCGTCCCTTTCCTCCTGTGAGAATACGCTACCGCTAAACTTTCTTTAACAAGCCAGCACTCTTGGAAAACTTCACTTCTCTGTGGGTGACAAGCTTTCTTTCTACAAGGGTGCATTTAATTCTGGATTGGCATTTAAAAACACTGGATGGCGGTGATCATTATTTTATTCACTGCAAAGTAACCACTGCGTAGCAAGAACCCTGGACGAGTGCACATCAAACTGAGGGGAGAGTCGGGAAGGAGTGCTGGGTGCTGGGTGCTGGGTGCTGAGCAGGCCACAACTGCACAAGGCCTCACATCCCTGCAGGACTCTGGGAACCTCAGCATGGTTTGCTTTAATTTTATTTATAAAGCTCACCTCGCCTCTGTTTACAGACTGAATAAAGGGGGAAGGCAAGTGAAGAGAAAGGTCAGTACTTGGGAGGTGTCCTAGTGCCTTCTGATTCTGGGTTGTCTGGAGCACACCTGAAGCTGGATGAGCTAGTTCACAGCAGAGACTGAGTGACCTGGTGCACACCAGGGCTCTGTGTCCTGCAGAGAGCACACCTGGGCTGGGTGACCTGGTGCACACTGGCGCTGGGTGACCTGGTGCACACCTGGGCTGGGTGACCTGGTGCACAGTTGGGGGTGGGTGTCCTGGTGCCCACCTGGGGCTGTGTGTCCTGGTGCACACCTGTAGCTGTGTGTCCTGGTGCACACCTGGGCTGGGTGACCTGGTGCACACCTGGGCTGTGTGTCCTGGTATACACCTTGTCCTGGGTGACCTGGTGCACACCTGGGCTGGGTGACCTGGTGCCCACCTGGGGCTGTGTGTCCTGGTGCACAGTTGGGGGTGGGTGTCCTGGTGCCCACCTGGGGCTGTGTGTCCTGGTGCCCACCTGTGTCTGTGTGACCTGGTGCACACCTGGGCTGGGTGACCTGACACACCTGGGCTGGGTGACTTGGGTAGAGAGGTTTGTGTGGACTCTGAGGACTGGGCAGACAGCACAGCTGGGCAATCTGGCGAGAGCACGCTGAGTGGGTCAGAATGCAGAGGAAACACGGCCACAACCAGAGACTAAGAAAGGAAGCAGACCCCTCCTCCCAACACAGACTTTGAAAAGTGGCTGCTTGCAATTGGTTAAAGAAGCAGCTGCCCACTGGTGTGTTGTCTAGGGAGGGAAGACGTCCTAAGTCCTGCTTCGGTAACTCCAGTCGTATCCGTCCTAACAAATCTGCCCTGGTATCTTCTACAAACACACCAGGCCACTGACCATTGGAAGTGCGGCCCTAAGTCACGCAGGCTGCAGCTTAAACCCACCAGTGCTGTAACGGCTAAGGTGTGATGCTGTAAGAAACCTGAGATCGTCGCTCAGTTCTCGGGAAATGATTCCAGCTGAGCCCGCTGGCGTAATAAACTGCTGGGGTCCTCCACCGTCTCTGGTCCTGTTTGAACAAAGGGAGTCTTCCCACCTCGGATTTCTGTAACAAGAACACATTGAAGATATGTCAGAGAGCTGGGCACTGGAGGGGCCAGCTCGTGGAGTGGCCTTGCTCTGTGACACTCAGTTCTTGAAGGAAGGAGTCCAGTCTGAAGTGTGTCCCTCCCCTGCAAGACCCGAACTGAGCCATCCGCGGCTGCTCCCCGACCCTGGAGCCCTGACGTCTGACTTCTAAAGGCCTGTGAGGGGCGGAGGTGTCAGGCTGACCAGCGCGCAGCACAGGAACCGTGGGGGCCTGAGAACTGGTATTCTCAGCCATCAAGGGAGGCATGACTGGCGGGTTCAGGTTAAGTCAGTCCGGGCAGCTTGATGGACCAGCACGGTACAAGATGCATTTCAGATAATGAAACAACACTTAATAAAAACGCTTATGAGATCGCGACCAGTTCTTACCAGTAACTTATTCATACATGGGTTCATACGTGTATTCATACGTGTGTAAGTTGCATGTTCTACACTGACGTTTTCTCTATGGAGGGAGCCTCGTTTTATTTACTGTGGCTTGAAAACGGAAACAAACGCACACTTTGGCTTCAGAAACGCTGGCATTCTGTGTTTGTTTATTTCTAAATGATCCTGGGGGCCGCTGTGCTACAGAAGTCGCTTTGCCTGGCTGTTTTCCAGCTCTGTTCCCCAAATCACCTGGCTGAGCTGGCCCTACCTTTCTTTGACGGGAACTCAGGAAGGATCAGAACCCGCAGCGCAGGCTGTGAGGGCCCGGAGAACGCCCACGTTTTAGATACCACACTGCCCGTCTCCTCCGGCAGCACAGACGCGATGCCCACGACCTGAGCAAATGCGGACCACGGCGCCTGTCCGGGAGGGCGGGAATCTCCTGCAGGAAACAGGTGGGGCCCAGACGCGGGAATCTCCTGCACAGAGCAGCCGGACCGGGCGCGGGAGCCGCTAGCTGCGGGGGCCGCTAGCTGCGGGGGTGCTGCGGGGAGGCCGCGAGGCCGGGATCCGCCAGCACGCGGCCGGAGCTGGGAGCTCAGCCCAGGCGCAGCTCGCGGTCCTTCTGGAACCAGCCTCGGAACGGGAGAAGAGAGACCCCGAGCCCCCGCCCATCGCAGTTCTGCGGCAGCCCCTGCCCCGGGGGCGACCCTGCTCCGGAAGGGCTGGGGCCTAGCAGGGTCTGAGCAGCGGACCTCAGCCCTTGGGCAGCCCCTCCAGCTCCTGCAAGCCCAGAGGCTGGTGCACAGGCCGGCCTCCCGGATGAAAATAGCAACTACGTCAACCCAGGTCAAACCCTTGCGTTAGATAATGAGTGTCATCTTCACTCAAGGAGAGAACATGGAGACGATGGCTTTAAGATGCCGACTTCCCTGGAGAAAAATAACTCATGCGAAGGTGCAAATTGCACAAGCTCTAACCACCATTGTGCACGAGCAGTCCAGGACCAGAGTCTGCAGGCGACAAGGCAGCCTGAGTCTAATGGAGTGGGAAGGTAGAAGCCACGCGGAGGGCCGTGTGCCGGCTGACTGCCAGGACTGGAGCCGGGCCAGTCCTCAGGTAGAGAACCTGAGCTCCAAGGAGCAACTCCTGGGAAATGGGACTGCAGAACCGCCAGGGACTGAAGGAGGAGTCCAGGGAGAGACTTAACAGCGGATGGTATTCAGGAAGGAGAGAAGTGAAAGCTGGAGCCGCTCAGGCAGCCTCAGAGGTGCACCTGTGGGAGCCGGTAGGGACTCGGGCACAGAGGCTGGCCGTGCTCACCTGGGCAGGGCAGAGCGGACAGCACACACAGGCCAGGGCACTCCAACCCCAGGCTGGGCAAAGACAAAGCAAAATGCAGGAGGGAAAATCATAATAATAATGATAATAAGAAGAAAACCAACAAAGGAACAGTGAGGATCCGCAGAGGCCAGATCAGCTCTAAGCACAGGTGAGGGATAGCAGAGCCGCCTGTGCCCCGAAACTGTCCCTGACGTCTGCAGGTGGAGGCCAGCGGGACGGGAAGGGACGAAAGGGAACAGACGCAGGAGACACAGCCAGATAGAGGGAATGTCACAGGTGCATGAAGACAGAAGGGTGCTCAGAGGGCCCTGGATTTTCTAGGAGTACATAAAAAGAACCCCAGTTAGAACTTGACAAGTCAAGGGTTCCAGCTGCAATCTCCCTGGTAACAGAGAAGACTGTGAGAACCACACAGTTACCAGGTACTGGAGATGGAGGCGGGACGCAATACCTGCCAGCCCCGAGGAAGTAAGAAGTGACAGAACACAGACACAGAGTGTGCGGAAGGAGCAACGGAAAACCTGGGGCACAGACAGTGCCCTGAACACATCAGCATCGCCGTCACAGGAAGTATAAAACCTTGAGATTGTCAGAGTGGGTAAAAGAAATCTGCTTAAGAAGAATACCTAAAATTGGCCGGTGCAGTGGCTCAACAGGCTAATCCTCCGCCTAGTGGCGCGGGCACACCAGGTTCTAGTCCCAGTTGGGGCGCCAGATTCTGTCCCGGTTGCCCCTCTTCCAGGCCAGCTCTCTGCTGTGGCCCGGGAGTGCAGTGGAGGATGGCCCAAGTGCTTGGGGCCTGCACCCCATGGGAGACCAGGAGAAGCACCTGGCTCCTGCCTTCGGATCAGTGTGGTGCGCTGCCACAGTGCGCCGGGCGGCAGCCATTGGAGGGTGAACCAACGGCAAAGGAAGACCTTTCTCTCTGTCTCTCTCTCTCTCTAACTATCCACTCTGCCTGTCAAAAATAAAAAAAAAGAATACCTAAAATTAAAATAATATGGAGATGATGGACTGGAAGAACAGAAGTAGGTTTGTTAGAAAGGCAGAGTACAAACAAAATACTGCAGGTGCTGTACTCACATCCCACAGAAACATCAAACGGAATAGATGTGAAGCTGAGAACTGATTAGAGAAAATGATGGGCGCTGTCCTCACAGCAGAGGCCCTGAGAATCAGCAAGAGAGCGGTTTCCAGGCGCGTGCCTGGTGACGAGCTTCGCACCACAGCGAGCACCGGTCCACACCAGCTCAGGAACGGGAAGCCGTTCAGTGACGCTGAGGGTGTTCCCCTGCCGTTTAGACTTCCCAGCAGTTTGTGTTCTGTGGCATCAGTGAGGTCTGTGCATTACTTCAAACATGTTTAAGGCCCTGGGGTCGTCCTCAGTTTGGTTAACTCATTTCAAAGAGAACAGAAAAGCCTGCAGCGTGGCAAAGCCTAAATGAACCATTTTTAATTTTTTTCTGCATCATTTACTCCTAATGGGAGTTTAGATGCCGAAGCCCAGCCCTTTTGGAAGTTCCAGATTCAGTTAGTGGGGAAACCGTCGGTCCTTTGGTTTCAGGGTCAGATGTTTAATGGTATAAGGAGCCACGAGAGAAGCTGAAATCTGCCTCCGTGATAGACTGAATCAGGTGGACCAGCAATAGGTGTTCTGACCTGGGATTTTCTCAGATACGGAAGCACAAACCACCCAGGACTGGGAACTGCAGCTGCACTTCCGCTCACGGTCGGACCCTGCATTCCCGTTGCCCAGCTCCTTTGTTTTCTCAGATCCATTCCTTCCAGCACCGTTTCTGATCTGGCAGGGGCAGGGCTGGAACACACAGGAGGTTCGTCAGAGCCCAGGTTTCTGTCTGCCTGGTGGATCCACATGCACTTCCCGTGTTTCTGACTCGGGTCCTCCAGCCGTCCTGGTGTGGCTGAGGACTCTCTGCTGCAGGCCTCCTCGGAGAGGGAATGGTGTACAAGCTTTGTCTTTCTCTACAAAACAATGAGCATGCAACAGACTGCAAATTTCAGTCCCAGCTCTTCTGAATACTGAAGGAGACTGAGTATCTATGTCCTGTTCTGCTTGTCTTAGAAATTAAATATTCCGCCGGCGCCGTGGCTCAACAGGCTAATCCTCCGCCTTGCGGCGCCAGCACACCGGGTTCTAGTCCCGGTCGGGGCACCGATCCTGTCCCGGTTGCCCCTCTTCCAGGCCAGCTCTCTGCTGTGACCAGGGAGTGCAGTGGAGGATGGCCCAAGTGCTTGGGCTCTGCACCCCATGGGAGACCAGGAGAAGCACCTGGCTCCTGCCATCGGAACAGCGCGGTGCACCGGCCGCAGCGCACTACCGCGGCGGCCATTGGAGGGTGAACCAACGGCAAAAGGAAGACCTTTCTCTCTGTCTCTCTCTCACTGTCCACTCTGCCTGTCAAAAAAAAAAAAAAAAAAAGAAAGAAAGAAAGAAAGAAATTAAATATTCCTATGTAGAATGAAAATATAAATAAACCCAGCTACACACTGCTTTTAAGAATATACCTTAAAAAGTAGAATAGAAACATGGATAGAGAAATAGTTGTTCTATAAAACGTGAATTTTTTAAATGCAGGGATGACAAAAATCTTCTAGAAAAAACAATCCAATATTAAGCTGGACAGATATTTTATTTCTCATGTGTACAATCTCAAACATGAAAATGGCAAATACAACATCAAAATGTTTTTCCCACTTGGGGGATATTCAATACCCACTATATAACCCCTAGGAAACAAAAAGAAAGAATCATTTATCTTGATTTTCCTGTTTACATTTTATCTCAGGGCAAGTAAACAGTGCATTGCCAGTAGTTGATGAGGAAGTGGGTCTTCTATAGAGCATTTGAGTTGACGAGTGAAATCATGAAAGAATTAGAACATCCCCACCTGGTGAGCTGCTGTGCAAGGTGGCTAGGGGCTGCTCACACAACAGAGAAAGGCAGAGCCCTGGTAACCAGTTCTCCTTTAGAGAGACATGAAGTCTTCCTTGGACAGAGAAATGCACCAAGTGACAACGCAGGGAGTCACTTAGCAAAACCCTAGCTGTGAAAAGAGCTACAAAACCAGAATTCTCAGGTCCTTCAATGGCCATTTTGAAAACAAATGGATACATGTATTATAAGGTATTTAAAGGGCATAGCAGCCAATTCCAATATATGTACACTATTGCAATAGTTTATGGACTCAAAGAAGCCATGCAAAGAAATATGAGAAATGAAAAACTAGAGTACAAGTAATGATATTAATCACTGTTAATGTTTAATTTTTAATGGGATACAGATATTGGAAATCAAGTCATATTTTGGGATATATTTCAAAATATGGTGATATTTGAGTCAAAAGAATCCAATGGCAGTGGGGAAATTCATAGAACACAGTTGAAACAAGCTTGTTTGTGACTTGCAGAGGTAAGATCATGACAATTACAGAAGTGCAGGCATTACGTTATTGCTATCTTTTCCAGCTGCTTGATAAGCTTCTTAATGAGAATGTTTTAAAAAATCTATCCAGAACCTAATGACACTTTTTAAATAATTTTAAGTGAAGGATTTGAAGAAATTTTTATATCACTTAACTAATTTGCTACTTGTAGTTGCCCACAATTACATAATTTTGGTGATCCATATTTATCAAATCCTTCTAAATTATTTAATATAGTCTTTATAAAATCATAACTATGCTCTCCTTATCATTTAGCAATTTAATTTAATTGTAAGATTATCATAAACATACAGTGGCTTAACAGTTTTAGGAATAAAGGCTGAATTGTTCAAGTTAACAGTCCAGTGACTGGAAAACAAGCAGGAAGTTTATAGACTATGCTCTGAGTTTGCTCATTAGGCATCACTCACTATGAACGTCAGAGGAAACAGAATTTGTTAATTTGCTGACTTGATAAAGCACGGGTGTTACTATTTGCTCCTCAAATGGGTCCTCCAGGTCTCCTAACGTCCTCCAGGAGCCGACCTGATACGGGAACGCACGCCCTGTGATGCTGCAAAAGCCCGGTAAGTGCCACTTCAGTCTTTCCCTTTTTTCTCATCAATCAAAGCATAATAAACAGCCAGGTCTTGCATGTGGAGAGTGTACGCCTCGGGTTTCTCGGAGTCCTGATGTCTTTCTGGGACGTAATCCAGTCACGCCTTCCCCCACACACTGCACCTGCCACTTGGCGTAAGGATGAGGGGATTTCCTCTCAACACTGAGCTCACCACGGCATTGTGCACAGGCAGGTGTGGCCCTGAGGAGCCTGGCTCTGCGGCTCACGCTCAGCGACTTAACTTCTGGAATCCCCTTCTTTGGGAAGTAGGGAAGACAGCACTTGTAACACAGATCCTTGAAGACTTGGTTCTGCAGGGCACATGGGAGGGTGTGGAGGAGGCCTCCTGCCAGGTTGGGGCTGAAGGAGTGTCATTTCGCCACAGAACTTTGTCATCTCTGTTTGAGTGTGATTTTAAGTGTGTGGGAGTTGTTAATTGCACGTTTGTGTAGCATTATGATGTGGGACTGATGGCTTGACAACAGGAAGACAAGTGGAGCTGGCCTAGAGGGGGAGCTGGGTCAAGGGGAGGGCACACCCAGCCCTTGGGTGGGAGAGCAGTGAGCCATGCACCTGCCCCAGAGGGTAACATGTGCGGCTTGCAACAGGCATCATCCGGGCATGTCCTGGGAGGGCTACTGCCACAAAGGTGGCTGTGGGTGTGGGGGCCCACATAGACTATCTCAGCAGAAATTCTCACAGGCACTGTGTAGCCGGGAGCCTCATGGGAGCAAGGTGCCTGCCGCCAGTGCCCACGCTACTCTGAACCTCACCTCACCTGCACTAGGAAAACACATGAATGAGCAACGTCCTGTGCACAAACTCCCCCGCTTCTCCATGGCCGTTCTCTAAACTGCTCAGAAACCAGGCCAAATGATCCGTGTCCAGAGGGCCATAAGAGGAGTGCCCACTGGTAGTGTGGATCTGAAGTAGGCACGGGAAGAGCAGGAATAGGGAAGAAGAACACATGTTAAGAATGAAGCCAATTGCTGGCGCCGTGGCTTAACAGGCTAATCCTCTGCCTTGTGGCGCCGGCACACCGGGTTCTAGTCCCGGTTGGGGCACCGGATTCTATCCCGGTTGCCCCTCTTCCAGGCCAGCTCTCTGCTATGGCCCGGGAAGGCAGTGGAGGATGGCCCAAGTCCTTGGGCCCTGCACCCGCATGGGAGACCAGGAAAAGCACCTGGCTCCTGGCTTCAGATCAGCATGATGCGCCGGCTGCAGCGGCCATTGGAGGGTGAACCAACGGCAAAAAGGAAGACCTTTCTCTCTGTCTCTCTCTCTCACTATCCACTCAGCCTGTCAAAAAAAAAAAAAAAAAAAGAATGAAGCCAACCAATGAAATAGATACCAATCAAGCATGTCAATAACACTGACGGCAAGTATGTCATAGGCACTTGTGCTGCCTTTTTTTAAAGATTCATTTATTTATTTGAGATGTAGAGTTACAGACAGTGAGAGGGAGAGACACAGAGAAAGGTCTTCCTTCCATTGGTTCACTCCCCAAATGGCTACAATGGTCGAGCTATGCTGATCCAAAGCCAGGAGCCAGGAGCTTCTTCCCATTTCCCACATTGGTCCAGGGGCCCAAGGACTTGGGCCATCTTCTACTGCTATCCCAGGCCACAGCAGAAAACTGGATTGGAAGAGGAGCAGCCGGGACTAGAATCAGCGCCCATATGGGATGCCAGCGCCACAGGCAGAGGATCAACCTACTGCTCCACGGCGCCGGCCCCTAGACACTTGTGCCTTCTAAGAGTGACCACCGTTACAGCCACTTTCTGGCAACCGTCGAAGTATGTTTGACTCTAGGTGTCGAAGATATTCTTTAATCAAGCATCTTTTCACGTAACATGCCCACCCATGTTCACTATGCAAATGTTAAAAATGCAAATGATCAAAAATGATACCATATTGTGACTCAGCACTTTTTACTTTCTCCTTGCTCTTGTAGACCTGTGATGATGGCATTCTCATTCCTATGGAGACTCACACACAAATACACACACACGCAGTTTATTCTTTCTGCATCTTTTGTGGCTACAGCCTTGCGTCTCTGCCTACATGATGATTTATATTGCAATTTTACCATCTCAGCAGAAATTCTGGTTTGACAGCTCTTGGAACCTTGACAGATTTAGAATTATCCAATAACTTCTTCAGAAGACATTATTTCCTTTAATTTTGTTTAAAAACTCACATGTACTTATATTGATTTGAAGACACATCAGCCACTGGAAAGTCTAAAACTATGATTCAGTTTAAATGGATTACTTCTTGCAATGTTAGTCACATCTACAGCTGCTACTGAGAGCATCTTCACAGCCGCCCACTGCTCATAACCTAACAGGGGACACTTCCAAGGGAGCGCCAACAGCCACTACCTCCTCATCTGTCTCAATTTCCTATTCTTGTCAGTTACTTTTTCTTGGCTAGCTATGGAAATTCATAAACATCAAGTTAGTTCATTTGTATTCCTGTTTCCAAACATCAAATAAAGTCATCCATAAATTAATTTTATGAGCAATTAAGTTCTTCCAAGTCAATACTTTCTAAATTGATTTCTCTTTTACAATCAAGACACAATTTAGATTCACTTTATGTTAGGCATTTTCATTTTGGTTTGTACCTTCTTCTTAAAATTTTTAATAAAAAAATTGTGGAGGGTGGGCTCTTACCTGGAAGCTGTGATGTTGGTTTAGATGCCTGAGCGCCGGTAACATGGTGCCTGTGTTCGACATCCGGGGCTCTGGCTTCTAACTCCAGCTTCCTGTCGCTGCAGACTCAGAGGCAGCGGTGATGCGTCAAATACTTGCATCCCCACCACCCACCATGGGAGATCTGGACTGAGCTCCAGAACCTTGGCTTCCTTTGCCTCTGCCTGAGCCCAGGCTGTGCAGTCACTGGGGACGTGAACCAGGAAGTGGGAACCATCTCCCTCCCTCTCTCTCGCCCTTGTCTCCCTTTCAGTAAAATTCTTTAAAATAATTTAAAACCTGTAAACATAAAATCAACTTGAGGTCCGCGTGGGAGACAGCAGGGTCATGGAGGGGGCTGGTGAGGGGAATGGCTGAGTCCAGGACACAACAGAGTAACTTGTTAGGGCTCGGGGTGCTGGCCAGAAGGCCATTACTGTGACGGATGACCAGAGGTGAGCACACGCTGCCATTGCCAACCAGATCTCAGCTGTTGGAATCCTGTCTGAGGCAGGGGCGTCCTTGGGGTGGTCCAGTAAAACCAGACAACTACATAGAGCCAGGGCCAGAGTACACAAGTCCACATCAATTTGCTGACAAGACTGAATCCACGGTCGGAACAGAACCTCTGGGAAGAGTTCTGAGGTAGGAGCAGATCAGATGCACGGGAAGACGCAAACACCGCCGCCACAGCACTCCCCACCTTTCTCACGCCCTTCGTCCTGATGGGGCAAGACCCCGCCTGCCTGGCCCACCCTGTACAGCTGAGGTGTGGCCAGCAAATAGAGCTCTGTTCTGATCCCTGCAAGGGCCAAAGAACAGTAGGCAGGAAGCGAGTTTGCTGGGATTCTGCTCCTAAAATCACCGTGCAGCGCCCGCTGCCCTCCAGACGGCAGGTGCCTTGTTCTGGTGGTCACTTCTCCTGACCCCACACCTGCCAGGATGTACAATGGAATGAAGGATCCAGAATCTCTCTGGACCTAAAGAAAAAAGGTTAGAGACAGTCCAACAAATTATTCAGCTGGAATCAATTCAAGTGACACTCAACACCTGACTTTGTGTTGGGTGCTGTCGGGTGAGCACCTGTCTGTCAACAGGTGGGAGTGCTGCTCCCTTCAGCCAGCACCAAATGGCTTGTACTTCGGCAGTGGGGGTACCAGGATCACCAGAAGAGGGAGGGAAAGCATGATATGACTGTAAGGGGTTTTGGTCTACACAGTGTGACGTGTACGGGATCCTCAACCATAAACACTTTTGAGGACAGGAAATGCTTGTCAGCACAGTGTTTGTTCTGGGACTTGAGTGAGGACAGGGTCCCTGCACTGCAGGAGTGCACATCCCAAACCCGACCCCAACCTGGAGCCCTGCCGGGTAGATGTCCCCGCCTGAGCCACCCCAGGACCCAGGACAGCCACTTCTCGGGCCGTGACCTTTCCTGACCCATCTCTAACCATAGAGGCCAAGACGAGCACAGAGTGTGGCGTCCTGGAATCCAAGTGCCTGCAACCCGTGGATTGAATCCAGGTCGTGCTCACAAAGTGTGCTCTGATCTGTGCTTGTGATGGATAGGAAATAAGCTCTTTCAAAGTCAGTATGAGCGCATGCATCCATCTGCAGGCACTTGGCCCCAAAGACGAAGAGCTGTGAGCTTCTGAGATTTCATACGGAATAGAAATAGAGCACTTTTAGGTCAGGCATTGGCACGTTTTGCTAGTTGATTGAGTAATAAAGCCAGCTGTAAATGGTGAGTAAAGTTGATTTTTTGAGACCCACATTCACAGAGGAGAGAAGAAAATGTTTCTCTGGAAGCGAAAAGACGTTGAGAACCCTCTGGGTCCACGACATCTGGACTTTTAAATGGGGTAGAGTGGGAATGCTGCAGCAAGCATTTTCCCGGATCAGTTCACACCGGCGCACACTGCTATGCACAGACGCTCTTCGCCGGCTACTTGCTGCAAGGCCAGTCAGTGCAGCAAGGTGACGCTGGCCTCACTGGGGAGACAGCCGTGGAGATTCTGAGAGTGAGAAGGTCAGACAGGTTACAGGCAAGCGGCAGGAGCAGGGGACGCCCCACCGGTGTTCACTAAGCCAGGGAGATGTCTTGGCTTTTGGAAATTGGTTGTGTATCAAAGCTTTAGGACAGAGAACATTATGGACACGTAACACCCACACTCTCCCAAATGTGGACCACACAGGAACACAGACGTGTGTGCCACACTCGTCTCCACAGTCAGCCCACAAGGAGACACCTCAGAAGGCAGAGTTTGCCTGTTGAGAGGCAAGGGGCCATTTGCCTCAGACAGCCGTGATCGGCTTTTCCGGGGCACCCTCATTTCAGGTGTGGTCCGGGCCTCCCGGGGCTGCAGGGCTCTGCTTGGTTGTGTCAACTCCTCCTTCTTGCGCCAGGGTTGAGGTCCATGCCCCGGGGTTGCTGGCCAACCACCCTTAACCACCCTTACACGTAAGGACATGGGCTCACCAGGGCAGTAGGATTTGGACAATTTCTTTCTTTTTTAACATGTTGGCCTTCTGCAGAGGATCACAGCTGAAGAATTAATTGTATTTAAACCTTGTTCCTTTCGATTTTTGTAAGATTTCACTACCTTTTCATCCAGATCTTTTAAAACCCTTTCCTCTCCTACTGGCAAATAATAATGCTAATAATAAAACGTGAGATGTAAATCTTATTTGACTATTTCAGTGACTACTACATGGGTAAGACAAGGACCCCTCTTCCTGTGGCTCCCAGGATCCTTCCCTCCTTGTCCCTGTACCACAAACCAGCTGTCTGGCTCTGCTTCCTGGTCTGTGAGGGTTCCACTCTATTCTTCCCATAGGTTACCTAAATAACAAGCTGTATTCTTGAAATGCCATTTTCCTACCTCTAACCCTTCCTATTAGCTGTTTCTGTAATTCCAGTACACCCAAGTGCCTGGTGTATAGTTTGTTATTAGTTTTCTCCTGGTTAATTTTCTCTTATGCTATGCGTATTAATGGGGAAATCTGTTTCTATGTGAATGGCTGAGAACTTCCGTGGCTGGGCTTAAGGAAAATCGCCAGCTTTACGTCACCAGGCTTTATATTTTATATAATTCTTTAGCTTAGACATAGTCTTTCCAGCACAGCAACCCAAATTCAGTATTTGTTCAATTGAATGTGCAAGACTAGAGTTTAGATTTTTCTATGTCAAGCTTTAAAATTATTGACATACACCCTTGGGAGTAGCTAGAAACTTCCTTGTCTTTTTGAGTCACCAAACATGCTGGTGACAGATCTCTTTAATGGTTCTGTCTTTGGTGCAGTTCTGACCTCAAGCCACAGGTTTTCTTTCATGAATATTTGAAGCCAGGACTCTACAAGGTACAGTCCACTCTTCCCCGTGTGGTTCTCAACTGTTTCTGATGACTAGGAATGGTTATTTCTTTTTTACAAGCTCTAAAGTCCATTTTTATAAATCTCTCAGCTGTCCAACATTTCTAAGGATTGGAAGTTGTGTGTGTGAATTTCAATTTGTGTGTGATTAGCCCTCCCCACCTGTAAGGTGATGACTCAAGAGCTGCCTGTGCCTGCTGCTCTCACCCTGGAGGAGCTGTGGAACATCTGGGTGACAGAAAGACCTCTCCACTTCTAGGAGTCAGCAAGTGTACAATTTATCTGCTGCAACCACACCCAATATAAAGTGGTTGAGAATAAAGATTATGAACTGCAATAAATTCATTTGGAAGCTGGAAGAGTGGGACTCAGCAGTCACTGCTCATGGCAAGTTCTGTCCTTCGGGAAGAGACAGCAGACATATCTTTCATCTTTTTTTTTTTTTTTCAAATTACGATTCACACATGAACAGAAGCAATCACTTGATAGAGAATGTCATAGAGAGAGAGCTAAGGCAAAGTGAACCTCGTTAAGCTTCTGACTGCATCTTCTGTGTCCTTTGATCTGATATCAATGTTTTCTTTTCATTTTTTAAAATTTTCTTTTTACCACACCTTTTGAAATTCTCTTTCTTCAGCAAGACCCATGAGGCCATTGGCTCCTTTGGGTGAACACCGTGATTCCTCTCATTCTGCTTCCTTCACACCACTCTGTCTCGCCTCCTTGATGGTTGCATCTTATAAGAAGTAGGTAGTATAATTACTTAATTCTATCTTTCTTTTGGTTCTTATAGGCATTCTCTATCCTGCATTTCATAAGCTCTTATTTTTTGCATTGATTGGATCATATATCTGCATTCATATATTCCTGGTTGGACATTTTAAATCAACAGCGCTCACTTTAGAAGCATCTGTGTTTCCCTGAGGTTCAAGATGCTATTCCCTCTGGACTCCTGTCCAAGTGGATCACTGTATAGCAGGGCTTGTGTCCCTACTTTTAATGGGACTTAGTTTCATCAATTCACTGAAGTCCATCATTTATTTTTTCAACTTGTGTTATATTGAGTTAGATTCCAATGGGCAAGAGCCCATTAGTTAAAGCAGAAGACAGGAAAGGATCCTTGGCACCATTTAAACCTTTGGGTGGACACACGTTACCCCTCAGTAAGAGCAGGCTCTGAGGGACTGGAGTGAGGCCCTGATTCCTCCCCCCAGCCCCACTGTGCCCTCCTAAGGGCTGCTTGTCACCCAGGCAGCAGGAGGACACTTCAAAAATAGATTCACTTAAATTATTTAAAGCGCTTTATCCCCTCGAGAAAGCTTGAGTTAAACAAGTTCCAGTGGGAGTCCGTGACGTCCCTATTAAGGCCGTTGATAAATACAGGTCACAGGACAGAGGGCCCATGGCTATGGTGAATGATGAGTAGATTCCCTTGGACATCTGGTCGACCTAATTCCTCCAGTCTTACAGAAGGAAGTAACTGAGGGGGATTTTCAGTAGCTGCTGATGTCTCTAGGACATACTTCAATCCCATTTCTATGGAAATAATCATATTCACTATTTTCCATTAACTAACCTTTTTATTGAAGGAAATTTTATTACACTGACAAAATATTTTTCACAAAAGTTTGCTCTTATTTCTGCTAAACAATTCTGTTTAATTATTGTACAAATTTTCCTGCTCTCCGTATCTCTGTAAATCCAGAAAACTTCCATTTCCTCAGCAAAGAAAAAAAAGTTTGAATAGTTTCTTCTTTTTTTCAAAATATTATATGCATATTATGAATTTCACATTTGTATTTCTGGGTTAAGCGAATTTTTCATCGCTTTTGCTCAAGGATTCTGATGGAAGACATTTTAAACTCTCCTGACAGTGAGAGGAGTACAAACAGGAGAGGCATGGCTTCAGCCATCTCCCTCTGCTCACGGAAGATGCCAGCTGCCAACCGGCATTGGAGGCTTGGGAGCATGACGGGTGTGGCACAAAGGCTTTCTGGCAGAGTCTAGATAATGGCATCACTGCTCCAGGCAGCTGCATTTATGGAGATGATGAAAATGTTACCTGTTCAAGGGAGGAGGAAGGCCCTACGTCCTGCTGGCACAGGGTTCCAGGCTGCAGAGTAAACCTCACCTCGGCCTAATTCTTCTTGTAGGGTCTTTACCCACAGCATTCCACAGCACCCCACTTCTGGCTCAAGGTTCTAAGTAGCTCAGAGCTGTCAGGTGCAGGCATTAGAAATTCACTTTGAAGCAACCCCAAGGTTTCCTGATAGGGTGAGTATGCATCAGAGTTCTCACGGAAGAATGAAGGCATCAGTTACAGGAATTGTTCCAACTTCCAGGAACGTCAATAGCAGGAACCACAAACTCGATGCTGTAATCAGTTCATATCAGAACCACAGGACGAAGCTACAGAAAGAGCCATTTCCAGAGTGAATGAGAACATTGATCTTTCTATCAGAACAGTATTGATGGCCAGATACAAACTGGGTGTTCAGGACTCCAAGGCTGTGCTACGTGTCAGCATGAATTGTGTTAAGTTTTTTAAATATTCGAATATCTCTGAAATGTTGCAGCATTTTTTGCTTACTTAGGAAATTGCAACACACTTGATGATTAGCATGCACTCCTGGATCCTGTGCTGACACTGATGGTAATTGAACAAAATCACCTAAAGATCTCCCTAAAGAGATCTTTCAGAAAAAAATATCAGAGATGTTGCTTTCAGGAATTAGAAGTAGATAAGGTGTCAGACTAAATTGGTTTTTCCCTCTGTGTTTATAAGCTGCCTAACAGTAAAACAAGTATATTTGGCATATCACTGGAAAGACGACTTGACCTTCCTGAAAACCTGATGACAGGTATGTCCCGGGCAGACCCACAAGCACACACGCAGGAGACGGCCGAAATCTGATGTCAGTTACTACTTTGATGTCAGTGACCTGAAGATGCCAACAAATATTTCAGGGTGATTTTCTGATATAATTTTCTCTTTCAGGACAGGGGTCAGCCAAGGTGAAGCATCCTTAGGAACTTGAGAGGATAAGCAAAGTGGAAACAATAGTGGGTAAAAATGATTTCCTGTGATATTTCTGCCTTGCTTTTTTATATTAATTCTGTACTCTTATCCAGGTTTGTTTTTGGAAAGAGTGAAGGGTAAAGGCTAAGAAATCACTAGAGTTAGTTCTTTCTTGACCACTGGCCACGTTGTAATCACAGGAACACCTTCATCTGTCTTTACATTGTGGAGCTCTCCTGTAGTATCCAACACCCATGACCAAGGCATAGGGAAAGTCAAACCTTAACTCACAGAGTTGCTGCTCTCCAGTTTCCCTTTCCTACTCCGGCCCAAGGGACCTGAAGGCACCTCTGAGAGGTGGAATCAGCTGTGAGCCTTGGGCATCCTGCTCATTCTATTTTGCATTCTGCAGAAGCAAGGCCTGACTACGTTTTATCTGGACCAGTTCTCAGGATCGTTTCCTTGAGAAAGACCCAAAGCTCAGACACACAGGAGAGGACTGTCCCACTCCCCGTGAAAGCAGAAAATCCCTAGGTTCAGTGTTCCCTACACTGTTGGTCCAGAAGGGGCCTTGGTACTGCCTCTGGGGAATGAGAGATCAGCATGGCCATTGCACCCTGTCCAGCTACCAGCCTTGCCACAGAAAGTCTTTCTCTCTAATTCAGGAATCTTCTCCATGGAGCTGTGCCTGGCAGGCTAGCTGGCTGGCTTGCACGGATGGTAAAGCTCCACGTGCTCACAGCTTTCGCAGCTACTGACAACCACACATTGCTGTGTGGTAAAATCACGTATCTTTCAAGACAGAGGTGGCAGCAACCTTGAAGAGCAAGAGTGTGAGCCCTTTGCAACAGGGATTTCGGCGAGCACACAGCGTGGCCTGGAAAACTGTGGTCACACCAGACAAGGACCTCGGGATGTGTTTACAAAGAAGAAAAGAAATCTTAGCACTTATAGAGGAGAGATCTGCACGAGGGGACAAGCAAGATGTGGGCAGTCAGACTGCTGCATGACTCAACTGTCAGACCCCCAGTGCTGGGAAGCCTTTCCAGACCAACATGTAGAGAGAGAACAGACCTCACACGACAGCCTGTGGCATGTCCTTGACTTTGGCTAATGCAAAATCCTTGTTTTTGTTGTTACTTTTTCTTAAGATTTATTTATTTATTATTTGATTATGATTCATGTATTTATTTAAAAGGCAAAACAACAGTGAGAGAGAGATGGATGATAAATTAGATGATAAATAATTGGATGGTTGGATGGATGGATGGGTAGATAGATAGAGAGAGCGAACTTCCATCTGCTGATTCACTCCTCAAATGGCTACAACAGCCAGGTGTGGGTCAATCCAAAACCAGGAGCCAGAAACTTCATGGGTGGCAGGGGACCAAGCACTTGGGTCATCTTCCTCTCCTTCATAGATGCACTAGCCGGAAGTTGGAAAGGAAGTGGAGCAGTTGACGTTGTCACAAGATGCCAGTGTTGCTGTTCCATGATGCTGGCCCCAGGGAAAAATCCTTCGAGGTGAGATGTTCAGTGAGAATAACTGTGAGAAGCTTTGATCAGCAACACACACCGCAGACCAAGTAAAGTGCATGAAGCCTGCAGTCAATGGTTCATACCTGCAAAGAAATAGAATAACCTGCTTTATGTTGATTTAGTTTAGAGCTAGAAAGACAGCAACCTTAAAATGATAAATAGATAAAAGTGAGCATGCGCTACAAATTTATTTAACGTCCTGACAAAGTACACATTAATCATTTAACCTGTGGTCATGAACAAAACGAATATGTGACTGTGAAAGAAGGTACCATACCAGCATTAACACGCCTCATCATACCCAGATGTCCATTTCTGTTGGCATCTTCTAATAAAAGTAACAAGGGTTTGGGTATCTTGGAGAAATGGCTGATGTTGGAACAAGATATTCTTTCCCGGAACCTCCCCGATGTTTTATATCAGCTTACATCCCTTTGAGTTCAACATATTTGGGGATATTTTAGTCTTCTGAGATCTGGATATCCAATTTACTGCATAGATTCAGAAAACATTCAGCTTGTATTACTTTATTCTTCCTTTGCCCTTTCCCTGTCTTTTCCTTCTGAGACTCGATGGTGGCTCTTTTCTTGTTGTTGTCACTCTAAACGGATGATGTTTTAGGACCTGTCTTCATGCCTGCCAACTCATTCCTCTGCTTGACTGACCATAAGTGGTGTCTAAAACTCCGGGTTCCCTCCACCTGAATTTGTGTAACTCTAGAAACATGTCTTCTTTGGCTCCGGCAAATGAGCCAGATGGACAGAGCCTTGGGTGCCATCAGGGCATTTGCTCCGTCAACACCCCTTGCTGGCTGCCTTCCCTTCTCTGACCCATTCCCAAACTTATAAACCCAAACAAATGACCTAACCTAGATGTGTGTCCCAGAATATGCTTGTAGAAAACTATGACTTTCATACTTCCTAAGCTTTGTTTAGTAATATGACATCTTTTTTTGTCTAATTCTGCTGCTATAACAAAACATCTGAGGGTAAATAATCTGCAAATGAAGAGGTTTATTTAACCCACAGTTTTGGAGGCTTGAGGTCATGGTGTGGACTTTGACTTGCCTCTAGTTGGGGCTGCATGGTGAATGACATCTGAGCAGCAGCCATCATGTGGCCAGAGAGGAAGCAGGAGAGGGATCCAGAAGTCAGGCTCACTCCACCCTGTCCACCCATTCAAAGGCACTCTCCCACACCACAGGACCAGTGTTCCTTCCCTCCAGGGGTGATGGCCTCAATGACCCAATAGGCTCTACCTCTTAAAGGTTCCCCACTTAGCAACATCCTCACACTGAGGACTGAGTTTCCAACACCAGAACCTTGGGGAGCACACTCAAGACATATCCAAACCCCAGCAACAGCCAGCATGTCCATAGTAGTCACCACAGTGCCTTGGGGTGGTTCAAACTTACTGGTTTGTAGAGTGAGACTTCAGAGGGCTTAGATCAAGCAAGGATTCCATACACAAACAAGAATATAATCAGGTATGACCACCCACCTTGGGCTACACGCGCTGCTGCCTGAAACTAAGGGAGGACAGCCATTTAACAGAGTGTCCATCAACACTGACGCGACAGTTCAGAGACATGGACACTAACGCCAGCAGAAGTAGTCATGCTCTGGTGCAGAGATGGATATTCACACACCAAATACCCACACACACCACGCCACATACATGCATTCTCACCACACACCACACACACACCCATGTGCACAATACCACACCACACACATGGACACACCATCCTTCATACATGAATACACAGCACATTCCACATACCGCACCACATGCATGCACTTACACCTCATGCCACACACCACACACACACACCCATGTGCACAATACCACACCACATACATGTATACACACCACATACTATAGAAACACACACCGCAACCCCCCGCTGGACATGAACATACCAT
Source organism: Lepus europaeus (assembly GCF_033115175.1). Lineage (NCBI taxonomy): Eukaryota > Metazoa > Chordata > Mammalia > Lagomorpha > Leporidae > Lepus > Lepus europaeus. Next base: position 68,271,894 of record NC_084846.1, read on the forward strand.
ACTACATATATACATACCAAAACACACAAACCACATACTCACATACCACATGTACACACACACACACACCACATATACACACATACCACACATATACTCTCACACACATATATATACACACATACGCACACATGCATATATATTTCTGAGTTAATATAATTAGGGATGGGTGTTTGGCCAGTGGTTGAGGTCAGAGTGCCTGGGTTTGAATGCTGGCTCCACTCCTGACTCCAGATTACTGCTAATGTCTACCCTGGGAGGCAGCAGGGACGGCCCTAGCACTTGAGCTCCTGCCACCCACACAAGAGACTCACATTGAGTTCTGGGCTCCTGGCTTCAGCCACTGCAAACAGCAGCAGATGAAAGCTCTGTCTTTCTGTCTGTCTGTCTGTCTGCCTCTTAAACAAGTAAATAAAGTGAGTAACTTTAAATTCAAAAAATTATATTAGGTATCTAGTTATTATTGTAGGACATTTAGGTCATGTTGTATTTCATTCTCCTTAAAAGTGGTTGTGAAATTGTTGGTGCTAAAAAGAAGATATAGTTTAAATTATTTTCACAGGTTATTTATATCGAAGGTAGAATATATAGTTAGATATTTTGCTAAATTGCTCCCTATGAAGAATACAACATTTACATTTTTCCTTAGAATATTTAGTATGTATTCTTCCCCAGTCATGTATCTCCTGGGATTTCTCATTTCTCATCATTATTAACCTGATAAAAGGAATAAAATTTATTCTGTCTTAGATATTTCTGAAATAACTGCTTTATATATCCATTGGCCACAAATTTATTTTTTGAAAATTGTTTCTAGCTCATTACAAATTATGATCTTAAACCAAATGCTAAGTGATCTGAAAGCAAAGGGTATTACTCCTTTAACTTCCATACACTTTGCAAGTATCTTTCTGACTTCCAATTTTCAAAAATACGTCTATCATGATTGCTGTTCTTTCTTTTCTTTTCATGTGTTTTTCATTTTCTCCCTTTCTCCTTCCCTCCCTTTTTAGTTTTTTTCCCAAATTTTCTAATTCTTTCCAGTTTTCTCCATTCTCGTAGAGGAGAACTATTTTAAATTGCCAAAGCTCTCAATATTTATATTTGTACATTGTTCTCTGAGTCAGGCTTACATGTCCTCAATCACATTAAGTTACATAATTTTTCATGGATTTTATTCTAGATTTCACATTCTGCACACCCATTCTTTAGCCGCTCCTAAAGGTCGTGTCATAGCATCTCCCACAGTTTATGGCTACGGAGACGCTGGCTCTGTGCCCAGGAGTCCCAGCTCCCACGTGCAGGCAGCAGGGGTGGGCCAACAAGGACTTGGCCAGGGAAGGAGACAGCAGCACGCTCTGTGAAGAGACTGCTCTGTGACCTGGGACTCTGGTGGGCGCAGGCGGGGAGTTTACTGCTGAACGTGCGGAGGAGGAGAGGGCGCACGCAGACAGGAATCTGAGCAGCAGACAGCAGCAGCCGGGCTGCGCACCGCAGGCTGTTCAGAGGGGCTCTGCGGACTGGCGCATCCACACCACTCTCCTGCAGGTGGAGAGCGCGCTGACATGGTGATGAGAGCCCGGAGAACGCGCCGCTTTGTCCTGCAGAGACATTGTGCAGGACAGACGTGATCCTGTCCTTGCCGGTCCTGCCACCGATGGCGCTGCAGTGCACGTGGGCAGGCAAGGCTGAGGGGTCCGGCGAGGCTGCAGGGACGCACAGCCGGGAGGCCCTGGCTCTGGTGCACACTCAGACGTTCTTTGGAATGTCCTGAAACACGCTGGAAGAGGCTGGATTACTTAACAAACAAGGAGGGTATTGCTCAAATGGCTGGAAAATTTTGGAAAAGTCAGGGAGAGTAAGATCAGGCACTGTTTCAGCATTATCAGAACCAGAGCCTGGGCACAGCCTGGGATGGCCACATACTGTACTGGGCTCCTGCCTCTGAGTCGCAGCTTGGCTCCGGAGTTCAGCTTCCTGCTATGAGCACCCTGGGAGGCAGCAGATGGTGGCACAAGATTAGCATCCTTGCCACCCAAATGGGAGACCTGGATTGAGTTCCCAGCTCCTGCCTTCAGCCTGGTCCCCACTGTAGCTATTGCAGGCATTGGGGGAGTGAATCAGAGGATGGGAGATAGCTCTCTGTGTGTTTGCACCTGTCTGAAATAACTAAAATGAATGAATAAAAATTTCCTAAAATATTGATTTGGAGCTAATTCTCCTATTCTCAATGTTTATTCTTGCCGTGGAAGCGCGGAGCAGTTTCTGATCAATGTGTGCTCCCCTGTGCATTTGATGACGTTCCCACAGAGGTCCTGCACAGAAAATGACACCGCCGTGACGAGACCCAGTTCTGTGAACAGCTTCTTCACTACAGCTGAGAGCATTTATCACTTTTCCGGCTGAATTAAAGTATCTTTAGCGCTGATGTATTTCAGTAGATTTGCAGTATTTTTATTTACAAAAATCCCTTCACTGCAAATATGATAAAGCTGCCTATTGGGCTTTTACGAGCCAGTGTAATTACTTTGTTCATTCCCTATCCCGATGGCCCAAATCCAAGAACATGTTGCGTAGCTGTGGCGAGCACCTGTGACCTTGTCTTCCTAAAGGTTTTACTGGTAACATCTGGAAGGATTCGGCATCTTTGTGACAGCTGCAACTGACAGCATAGCACACAAGGAAGCACAGATCTACTGAGTTCCTAGTGATTGGTTGTAATAAGGAGCTATTGTTTTTAGTAATTTTTCTATGGTACTAAATGTTCCTTGTTGAAAATGTATTAATAGGCTAATACTGTATGATTACCCTTGCAGCCTTTTGGTAACTTGTTCCCATGGTGAATTGTCCACGGCACCCTCAGAACCCTCTGTGTGGGTCGTGTACCTGTCATGGAAGCCTCCATGGTTTTATGCTGTTTCTTCATCTGCTACCATCAGGACTGTGCTGATCTTGGAAATGAATTGAGGATATTTTCTATCTTCTGTGCCCAGAAAATCCAAGCTAATTGAATGAATTTTACTTTAATAGAAATCATCTGCCCATAAAAACTGTCACCATATTTCTAGCTCCTGGAGCCATTTGGCCAGTACTTTTGCAAGAGACTATGTTACCAATGTATGTTTTTTAACTTTTATTTAACAAATATAAATTTCCAAAGTACAGTTTATGGATTACAATGGCTTTTCCCCCCATAACTTCCCTCCCATCCGCCACCCTCCCATCTCCTGCTCCTTCTCCCATTCCATTCGCATCAAGATTCATTTTCTATTATCATTATATACAGAAGATCAATTTAGTATATATTAAGTAAAGATTTCAACAGTTTGCACCCACACAGAAACACAAAGTGTAAAATACTGTTTGAGTACTAGTTATAGCATTAATGCACATTGTACAACACATTAAGGACAGAGATCCTACATGAGGAGTAAGTGTACAGTGACTCTTGTTGTTGACTTAACAAATTAACACTCTTGTTTATGGTGTCAGTAATCACCCTAGGATCTTGTCATGAGTTGCCAAGGCTACGGAAGCCTTTTGAGTTCGCCGACTCTGATCTTATTTAGACAAGGTCATAGTCAAAGTGGAAGTTCTCTCCTCCCTTCAGAGAAAGGTACCTCCTTTTTTGATGGCCCCGTTCTTTCCACTGGGATCTCACTCACAGAGACCTTTCATTTAGGGTTTTTTTTTTTTTTTTCCAGAGTGTCTTGGCTTTCTATGCCTACAATACTCTCATGGGCTCTTCAGCTAGATCAAAATGCCTTAAGGGTTGATTCTGAGGCCAGAGTGCTATTTAGCACATCTGCCATTCTATGAATCTGCTGTGTATCCTGCTTCCCATGTTGGATCGTTCTCTCCTTCTTAATTCTATCAGTTAGTATTAGCAGACACTAGTCTTGTTTATGTGATCCCTTTGACTCTTAGACCTATCAGTGTGATCAATTGTGAGCTGAAACTGATCACTTGGACTAGTGAGAGGGCATTGGTACATGCCACCTTGATGGGATTGAATTGGAATCCCCTGGCACATTTCTAACTCCACCATTTGGGGCAAGTCAGATTGAGCATGTCCCAAATTGTACATCTCCTCCCTCTCTTATTCCCACTCTTATATTTAACAGGGATCACTTTTCAGTTAAATTTAAACACCTAAGAATAATTGTGTGTTAATTAAAGAGTCAACCAATAGTATTAAGTAGAATAAAAAAAATACTAAAAGGGATAAAGTATTAAGTTGTTCATCAACAGTCAGGACAAGGGCTGATCAAGTCACTGTTTCTCATAGTGTCCATTTCACTTTTCAACAGGTTTCCTTTTTGGTGCTTGGTTAGTTGTCACCGATCAGGGAGAACATTTGATATTTCTCCCTCTGGGACTGGCTTATTTCACTCAGCATGATGTGTTCCAAATTCCTCCATTTTGTTGCGAATGACCGGACTTCATTGTTTTTTACTGCTGTATAGTATTCTATAGAGTACATGTCCCATAATTTCTTTACCCAGTCTACTCTTGGTGGGCATTTGGGTTGATTCCATGTCTTAGCTATTTTGAATTGAGCTACAATAAACAGTAAGGTACAGACAGCTTTTCTGTTTGCCAATTTAATTTCCTTTGGGTAAATTCCAAGGAGTGGGATGGCTGGGTTGTATGGTAGGGTTATATTCAGGTTTCTGAGGAATCTCCAGACTGACTTCCATAGTGGCTTTACCAGTTTGCATTCCCACCAACAGTGGGTTAGTGTCCCTTTTTCCCCACGTCCTCGCCAGCATCTGTTGTTGGTAGATTCTAACCAGGGTGAGGCAAAACCTCATTGTGGTTTTGATTTGCGTTTCCCTGATTGCTAGTGATCCTGAACATTTTTTCATATGTCTGTTGGCCATTTGGATTTCCTCCTTTGAAAAATGTCTATTGAGGTCCTTGGCTCCTCTCCTACATGGGTTGTTTTGTTGTTGTGGAGTTTCTTGATCTCTTTGTAGATTCTGGTTATTAATCCTTTATCAGTTACATAGTTTGCAAATATATTTTCTGCTCAATTTTTTCAACCTTTTGAGCTAAATTTAGGGTTCATTGTTTTTCATAGGAATTTACTAAAGGAAATTACAGTAAATTCATAGGAATGCACAAACTGGTGTCTGTCAGTCTCAGCTATCTGAGGTTCTTCCCACACTTTGGCTTTGGTGACTTTATTTAAAAGTAGTCTTTGGAGCTGGTCACTAATTTCCACCAGGTTTCAGTTTCCGTATTTGGCAAAGTTCTCTCCATGTTGGATTCTGACACTGAATGTGGAGGCCAAGGGAGGATCCTGGTCTCACTGCATGGGCCAGCTCTGCCCAAGATGGCACTGACCAGTCCTTCCTGCCACGGGGAACCACTTCCGGGAGCCGGGCAGCGGGAAGCGCCATGTTCCTTGACTGCGTGGCTGTCCACAGTTGCACTCCAAGAACCGAGTCTCTGCACCAAACAGCGGCAGCGGTGGTTCCACGCCCTCACGTAGGCTGCCCTGGGTGTGCAAATTTTCTCAGGGAGATTGAGGAGAGGGACTGGTGCCAGGTAATTAACCAGAGCTTCATTCTGGATTGTTCTGGAAGCTTGTGGAAGGCTTGTCCTGCCCTATGAGAGGAGGACTTTTACTGCAGTTGGTGATACAGGGCATTAAGATTTTTCTTTTTCTTCGTGTGAGAAGGATTTTGGCGTGGTCACAGTGTCCCAGGTCTGCAGTTGTCTCAACTGAGGACACAGACACAGATTGTGAAAATACAGCCGGTTTTCACCCCCTGCCTTTATACTGGCAAATAGTTAATGATCAGTTGTTGAGAAAAAGCATAGATACATTTAAGTTTACTATAAAATGTGTTGATATAAGGGAGATGCAACATATTTTACAAAATGTTAATAAATCATGTTTGATAATCCAATTGTCACACAATGGTTTCATTGATTTTTTGGCTAACTTTTATTTGTAGCTACCTTATGGCTGAAACAGCCACAGAGCACAGTTCCAACATCAATGCTCTTCGATGTTTTATACACCAAGGATGAACATAAACAATAAGGACATACACATGTTGGGGCTTCGTTCATTTGTGGCTGATAGAGTGAAATTATTGAGTTGGACATTAGTTTTCTAAAACTAAAAAAATCTGATTATTTTTATGCATTTATGATGCAGTAGTTATGGACATAGCACATGTTTTAGCTTAATTTGAATTATTATGTTTTTCCATTTCTTTCTGAAGTCTAGAAAATCCACACCACTATGTGTCAAGCCCTACTGCAGGGAACTCTCTGATTTCCATGGTGTGGCCCCTCCTGTACGGCTCATTTCACACTGCCAGTGTGATTGGCAGGCCAGATGGTTGTGTGCTGTTTCTAGCTTGCATGCTCAAAAGATGGAGTTCACCACAAGAATATAGAAAATAAAATAGAGTGCAATAGGAAGGAGAGAACTTGAACATTTACTGTCTTCTTCTAAAAATACTTGTGATCCTGTGTCTTTGGTACTCAATAACTGCTGCGTAAAGCCAGTTCACAACACTCCTGAAGCTGCTCCTGTGCTGCCGTGAGCACCTTCGAGCCAGCTCCACAAGCGAAGATCCAGGACAAGGAGGGCATCCCCCCCGACCAGCAGAGGCTGATCTTTGCCGGCAAGCAGCTGGAAGATGGCCGCACCCTGTCCGACTACAACATCCAGAAGGAGTCCACCCTGCACTTGGTCCTGCGTCTGAGGGGAGGTGTCTAAGTTCCCTCTCAAGCTTTAACAAATATCACTGCACTTTTCTTTCAATAAAGTTCTTGCATTCCAAAAAAAAAAAAAAAAAAAAGTTGCCGAGGGCAGTGCGTACTCACCTAAGCACTCTGGAGTGTTGTCCACAAAAACAAGGAAATGAGCCCCATGTTGAAGCGATTTGGGAGATAATTTTGAATAGCGGTTTAATTTAGTTCAGCATAAATCTACTCCAAAAACTCTCTTGAAACAAAGCTTCCACAGTTGGTTTCCCTGTCTACAGAAAACATGGAACAAGCATGGTAGCAAAATGCACAATCAGCCCTATTCTCACACAGGCACCTCCCCTCTCAGCGCACACAAAGAGCAAACAAAAAAGCACTTCCCCACAACACTGAGTAAACGTGTGGAGTGAAGCAAGAAGGAAGGTAAATGAGGGAATTGTTAAGTGTTAAAGTGTAGGAGAGCTCAGGTGATAGTTTGGTATTTTATGTAAGAGTTGTCTGGATACTCTTCCTTGCTTGCTTTTCTCTGTCAGGTGTTACAGACATGATTGAGAAAAACTGTGCAGTGATTGGTCAGTTAGACGCAAGTGAAATCACAAGCCAACATGATTACAATTATGTTTCAGTACAATTATAGAATTGAGGTTCCTTAATGGTTCATTTACTGAATGAACTAACTTCCAATGTGAGCAAACTTATTGATATAGGAATTGATTTGCTGCCACATCAATACATGAATTAAATCCTGCTTACAATGTCTGCTGCTAACATAGTGCTTGACATACATAGCCTGGAGTGTGACCAGTACACGTCCTGCTGCTAACATAGTGCTTGACGTGGCCTTGAGTGTGACCAGTACATGTCCTCCTGCTAACATAGTGCTTGACGTGGCCTGGAGTGTGACCAGTACACGTCCTCCTGCTAACATAGTGCTTGACGTGGCCTGGAGTGTGACCAGTACATGTCCTGCTGCTAACATAGTGCTTGACGTGGCCTGGAGTGTGACCAGTACACGTCCTGCTGCTAACATAGTGCTTGACGTGGCCTTGAGTGTGACCAGTACACGTCCTGCTGCTAACATAGTGCTTGACGTGGCCTTGAGTGTGACCAGTACACGTCCTGCTTGTTCCTGCTATGCAGTCTGACTCATTCTTTTTTTTTTTTTTTTTTGACAGGCAGAGTGGACAGTGAGAGAGAGAGACAGAGAGAAAGGTCTTCCTTTTGCCATTGGTTCACCCTCCAATGGCCGCCGCGGCTGATCCGAAGCCAGGAGCCAGGTGCTTCTCCTGGTCTCCCATGGGGTGCAGGGCCCAAGGACTTGGGCCATCCTCCACTGCACTCCCGGGCCATAGCAGAGAGCTGGCCTGGAAGAGGGGCAGCCGGGACAGAACCAGCGCCCCGAGCGGGACTAGAACCCGGTGTGCCGGCGCCGCAAGGCGGAGGATTAGCCTAGAGAGCCGCGGCGCCGGCCGCAATCTGACTCATTCTGACAAAACCCAAGCACAGGACCAAGCAGAGCTTTGGGGGCCAGGTGCCTCTTGCTCTGGATGATGAGCAAATGTGGACTCTCAGCCCCACCTGACACACCAAGGATCCCACCTTTTGGATCTGCCTAAAGTGACACTCCACTGCTACTGAATTTTCCTTTGCTTTCTATTGTTTTAGGAATTCTATTAGATATTTATTGAACAAATACAGTTATTGAACAAATGCAGAGTAATTGAACTAAAGAGTGCTTCGACCTGGAGATACGGTGAACAGCTTCAGACACGCGAACAGCATCCCCTGGAGAAGGAGAGATGTGTTCAGGGATTCTGCAAACAGCAGACCTTGAGCCCAGGCATGACAGTGAGCAGCCGAGCGGCTGCAGGACAGCTGTGCGAGTGCTGGGCTTCTCTCGGCTTCGCTCCTCACCTGCACTCTGCACGTCCCTTCTCCTGAGGAGGCCTGACCACTCTGTACTCCTCAGGAAGCCCTCTGCTGCCAGCAGGGGATACACTCACGCTGTTGGAAAAAACTTGAAGTTACCACTTGGGTTTACTACGGAAATGGCTGATTTGCTCCGTGGCTATTTTTCTGTATCCACATTAGTGATCCTCAGGCGGTGGGGAATAGAGAGCGTATTCTCCAAGGGAGGATGAGTCATGATCCCAGCAACCCAGGGGTGGCCCGTGGGGACCGTCCTCCACAAACCCCAACCCTCACGGTGACCTTCTGCCAACGGTGCATATGGGAGTGTGGTGTGTGCAGGGGCAGGACAAAGACCGCTGACAACCACTGTTCTGCGAGATCTGAAAAGCTCACTTTGAGTTACTAGGAAATAGAAATTGCATAATACTAACAGGCTCCATCCAAATTGTTAAATCTTACAAAAATGAGAATTGTTTCAACAATTTTTCAGCATGTTTGAGGACAGGAGTATATATAATATAGTTTATATTATACATACATGTATTTTATCACATACTCAGTAAGGAATGCTGAGGTGCTTAATCCAGCCAATATATTGAAAGTAAAAATTTTACATTTTTTAACGTGCCGTGTACAGGATTCTGAAGGTGGATCTTGAATCCAGTGATCGATCAGTTCTCCGGGAAAGTCACATAATCGTTCAGTCTAGCTAGTTGTGGCTCATTAGGAATCTGAGCCACTGGAGTGGGCTCTGATAAGGGAATAAATCTGTTAAAATAAACATGTAGGTCCCTGCACCTGGCCTCCTGGGCAACACCAAACTTGTAGTAGAGTCGGCTTGCCATCCCTGCTCCAAGATACCTTCCCCAGCCTCTTCCACAGGAAATCCCACGAAAGCCATGAAATCACCTGTGATTATTGAGGTGTATGCTTGAGAGACCATGGCGAAGCATCCTTGTTGTGTCCCTCAGTGCCTCCATGATTGGCTGGACGGTGTCCAACCACTGTGAGCTTTGATGGTTGTGTAGGTCCCAAGGAAATCCCTCTGCCAGAGGCTTTGTCCTACTGACCAAATCCCCCCAAGTTCAGAATTCGTAGATTTTATAGCAGGTGGTATTCTTTTCCAAAGCTATCTCACCTTTTTCACATCACTGGGGAGCAAATATAAAGCGAAGTGCTGGCCATACACTGGGGGGTCACAGTTCTTCCAGGGGCCTCGGGCTCCTGGTTCTCGCTGATCCAGGAGCTTTTTGAAGCTGAAGGCACTTTCTGCCATCACTACTGCTGGCATCTTCCTGCTCCTTTGCTGTCTTTTAAGCAATTTTATTTTTTATGTTAAAGGAAAAGAGAGAGAGACTTCCACTCACTTGTTCACCTCAAATGCAGCAGCAGCCGGGGCTGAGCCAGGCAGAGCACAACCCAGGTCTCCCACGTGGATGGCAGGGACCCATGTATCACCTGCTGCCTCCCAGGATCAGCAATAATGGAAGCTGGACTGGAAGCAGAGGCAGGACTCAAACCCAGGCACGCTGATAATGGGACATGGGCAGCCCATGCATGGTCTAACCACTGTACCACAGTGCCCATCTGTGATAGTTTTCTTTTAAGTTGACTTCTTCTTCCATTTTCTCTTTAAAACAGGACTATTCTACTTCTCTATTACTAAATTCACAAATTAATCTTGATTGTGAGCAGAGTATTTCTTCTGCCTGAGGCAAGTGTCCAATTAGAGATGTGCATTTTAGGTATCATACAAATTGCATGGACTCCACATCCTTATTTTTGGAATAGCAAAATTGAGTATTATTAGGAAGAGCATCTTTCCTACTGTATTCCTACTATATCTTTCAATACCATATTTCTTACAAGACATATCTTTCAAATATTTAAATTGGATTATTAATTTATTCTTACTGCTCAGAGGCAGAGTATAAATTTATATGCAAATGTCACTACTTCTAAAGGTCTGAATTCATCTTGCTTATTGAAGTGTGGCGTGGCATCGCAGATAATATGCATAATCCCTGAAACAGGAGCGGCCCCCCAATCTTTAGTATAATAACTGAACAGCAATATTTGAATACTTATAAATATATACGATCTACTTTGTAATTCTATCAATATTTTACACAAGAATCTTATAATATGCTATTCACTTTGAAGTTAATATCATACATTCAGGAATGAGTCAAATAAATAACTGAGTTTATTGTCAAGTACTAAAAAAATTAAAATTACAAAATATATGGAAAATAGTTACAAAGGAAAAGATACTATTTTTACACAATCGCCAGTAAGAAAAAGTACGTGCAATCGGATGCATCTTTATTTTGCAATAGCATTAGAAATAATAATTGTGTGCCCTATGCTAACCTATTTCTGAAAGACAGTTATTTATAGAACATGCTTTTCATATGGTACTTAATAGGTTTTTTAGGTCTTCAGAAAGATTGAGAGTTTAATGCATCTCCTTTGCTAACCTTCACATGATCCCACTCTGTTATTAAATCTTCCTTAATGGTTCTGCTTTTCAAGCTAAGTGCATCCAGATCTCTTATTTATAACAAAGTTTTTCTACAGGTCAAACTGCCCTGACCACTGGGCTGTGGACCCACTCCAGGGCAGAGGTGCAGGCTTACTCATCACATGCTGTCTCTTGTAGATTGCCCCAGCCACTCCACTCACACCAGACACTCAGTCAGCATTTGTAGAATGAAATCAAAATTAGCACGTTGCTTAGTCCCAGACATATAATTGGAAAAGGCATTAAACATGAATGAGCAGTCTGTGCCACTGAGGGTGCTGTGGTTAGAATGTTATATTATATTTTATTATATTATATTATATTATAATTACATTATATGTATGCATGTATTTAATTTGTGTAAGAGTTTAGCCCCCAAGTTCCCTTGTTAATGGCACTAAGGGGGTGGAAAGTGATTCAGTGTTGGTGTGTAGAGGTGGAGCCATTTGCGAAGTGATTACATTGGATGAGGTCATCAGATTGGAGCCCCGAGAATGCATCCTGGTAGCTTGATAAGGAGAGAAGACACATTTGGGTCTATAGAGACTGACAAGTCTTGCTGTGTGATGCTCTGAACGTCAGCACCGGAGCCCCACCTGGGCAGTGGGGCTGCCCGGTCTCGGACTGTGAACCTCGAGGATATGGAGCCAATGCAAACTCCTCTCTAAGGCGCCTGCCTCGGGTATTCTGATGTAGCCATGAAAAGCTGAATAATGCAGAGCGGGGTTCACACACAGAGAAATGTTTACAGACCAGACAGTAAGTAAAATGACAGAAGGAAGAAAGAAAACAGCATAGGATGTGCAATGCAATCAAGTGAGATCATCTGAGGCACAGGAAGCTAAATAGCGAATGGCCTGGAGGCATGACGTAGGTAGCTTTTTTCTATGAGAAACTCAAGTTATTTCATATTGCTAGAGCCCTTGAAATTCAAGGGGAGTTTGTTTGGGTGTAGAGATGGGGGCAAAGAAGCAAGGTTCTCATAGCATGTATCGTACAACCCATCAGTGCTCACTGCTATATTTTGTTCTTAAGTTTTCATATATTTGATTCTATATTTTAGATTTTGTATTAAATGTAATACTTTTTTGTCTGTGGTTGTGCTATTTTACCCATTCCAGTTCTTTGAGCTTTCAAACTAATTTCAGTCTATTGTATTTGAAGCTTTTCTAGCATTTTCTGTTTCCATCATTGAATGGGAAGACAAGGAGTAACATCTGCAGGGTATAAAAGAAGTTTCTAAATAAGAAACTTCCGGTCAGGATCACGACCCAAGCAAGGAACAAAGACCACAACGCTGACAAAGTCTTCCTCTTGAGCTGTCTGTCTTTCCCCCTCAGCCGCAGAACCCCAGCAGAGAACTCAAAGGGCAGGCAGTCCCATGTCCAGCAAGAAAGCAGTGGCCACTGGGCCTCTATTTGCAGAAACGAAGGCTCACATGGAAGAGAGGAGATCTGGCTAAGGGGCTGAGCGTTTCGGAACCAGCCAGGATTGAAGCAGCTTCTAGTGAGAAGATACAAGCAGTGCCCCAGAAGGTGGGTGATGAAGTTGACTGACCCTGGGAGTCAGAGGTGAGGATGTTCAAAGCCTCTCTTCAAAGATGCTGCACGACTGCCCACTACTAGGGCTCTGTGCTGATGCCCGAGCTGCCTGCTTCCCCAGGAGACCCCTCATCAGAGGCGAGGAGAGGACGAGGCGAGGGCGGGGATGTGAATAAAAGTGGTGGCTGAGCTTACTCCTGGGTGGACCCGAGCTGTTGCCACAACTTCACACCAGACAGTAGGAAGGTGCTGGGCAGGGGCTGCAATGGCTGAACCTGCCCTGGACCTAGGGATTACGTCTGGTTCTCTGTGGGGAAATTAGGCACAGGAGGCAATTCAAAGAAGGCACCTGCAGGGAAATTAGGCACAGGTGGTAATTCAAAGATGGTGCCCAAAGGAAGTAAGGTGGGCGGTACCCAAAGTCATTTACCACCAAAGCTGATTGGCCACGCAGCATCAGGGGAGGTGACAACTGATGATGAGTGTACAGACATATGGCTGGTCCTGTAAAAAATCACCCTGTAAAATGACCTTTTAAATAATCGGTTGGCCCTTATGCCCTACCCCAGTAATCCTGAGGTCTTGTGCTTTATAAGGCTTTGCTACACATGCAATAAATTGCGTTCTTGCTTGCCTGACTTGACTTCCTGCTGTGTCTGACTGTCTCCAGGATCGGGAGGCTGGGGAACGGGCAAGCGGCGCACTTACCTTTCTTCGGACCCAGTCCATCCTCGTTCGGGTGGACTAAGACCCAGCAGTTCTCTATGGCCAAACACTGTGAGGTAAGGACTGTGGAGTGGGATTGCAGGTACACTCTCTAGCACGTAAGGATTAAGAATCTGCAACTTGGTTCCCCCCAAGCCATTAACAGCAGTCTGTGGCTGTCTGTGTCATGTTTTCCCTCTCATACGTGCTAAGCTGAGATGGTATCCCCATCTAGCTGGGCCCAGATCTCAACTCTTCATCAAACAATTTCTGTCTTAGGAATTGATGACTCATGGTAAGGAGTCCTGGATTCCTTCAGAAACCCTGCAGAATTCTCACCACTCGTTACTCGGCATTCAGCCCCGGGGCTCTTGCACAGCCCACGGTTTGCAGTGTTTCTCTGCAGGCAGAGTTGGCTGGCATCCATCCAACCATGTCCACCTCCTAATGTGCTGTACCAGGGCATGGAAGTCACACTTAGGTGTTGTGAGTGCAGACGCACACCAGGCTATAGATTTTCCTGGTGAATCTGCTGAGGACTCTCTGGCTCAGGTGTCCGCATGCTGCTGTGTGCCCACCCAGAATCAGGCCAATACTGTCCACAAGTCCTGCTCACTGAATTAATGTGGCCTTGTCTCCACTTTGTGCCTTTTCTGCATAGCTCAGGAGGAGGGACAGAGAGAGGCCACTCTGCTTCTGCTGTGATACACAGGATGCAGCTGGGAGAATGTGAGTAAAAGCCAAACATTTGACCTCTGCAGCATAGTAACTGGGCAAATTTGAATCAGAATTCCTCCTTAGATACATTGTCATTAATCAATAAATACTCTGCACTTTCCGTGAGCACAACCCGCTTTCCGCGGTTCCAGACAGGCAGCTGCAACCGTCCTTGTACCCAGGACTTGGGTCTTACACTGCGGACTTGCTTACCCTTTTGTAAGAACTGGTGCTTTATGAATCATGAATGTACCCAGATAACTAGCCTGACCTTGCAGAGAGAATTCTGATTCAAGACAGGAGCAAGGTAGGATCTCTGTGTAATGAGAAAGCTCAGATGATGATATCTCTTCATTCACTCCAACTTGCTCATGTGTTCACTGGATGTCAGCAGTATCTTTTCTGAATCACTTCTCTTTATACAAATTTATAAATATTCATTCAGAACTAAAAGTTTGATATTTGTTGGGTTGTTCATGGCAAATATATATTTAGCAAGATTTTAAGTTAAATAATCAATAGAAAATTTTACAATCTTCTGTCATTCAAATATTTCAAACTGATTTTGTGAAAATTTGAAATTCAAAGTAATGCATGGAGGCCAGTGCTGTGGCCTAGCAGGTAAAGCTGCTACCTGCAGTGCTGGCATCCCCTATGGGCACTGGTTCGATTCCCGGCTGCTCCACTTTTGATCCAGCTCTCTGCTAGAGCCTGGGAAAACAATAGAAAATGGCCCAAGTGCTCAGGCCCCTGCAACAGTGTGGAAGACCCAGAAGAAGCTCCTGGGTTCGGTTTGGCCCAGATTTGGCTATTGCAGCCATTTGGGGACTGAACCAGTAGATAGATGATCTCTCTCTCTCTCTCTCTCTCTCTCTCCATCTGACTCTCTGTAACTCCACCTTTCAAATAAATAAATAAATCTTTAAAAAAAAGTAGTACATTATAAAAATGGATCAAAAATCCCCACTAAAGAGCTAAGTCTGTAAGCCTCTCAGGGGAAGACTCTGGTCTTGACCCTGACAATGTCAGGGCCAGGGGTCAGCAGCACAGGCCCCAGGCACACGGTGTTGGTTTTGCTCTACTCTGCGCCTGGGCAGAGGCCTTTCCTGGAGACTCCATTTAGCCTTTCCCACCACGACAGCCCTCACTGCACAGGCTGAGGAGCCAGCGTGCAGAGCCTGCCTGTTGCTGAGTGTGTCTTCTCCAATTGCACAATTCAGAACAGGGAGCTAGCCGCAGGAGGAGCTCAGGGACCCAGTGGGCCCATTGTGAGACCAGAGCTGAAACCTCACTGGTCATCTGACTTCTGTAAGCCCGATTCTGATTGGGGGCCTCAGTGACCTCCTGGCTCCCCTGGACTTAGTGTCCCTCAGAGCCGCGCCCAGTAACCCCTGAAAAGCCCGATTCCTTCCTTTCCCGCAGCTCACAGCTACCGTGGTGAGGACAGCGGGTTCCCAGGGGGAAGGCTAGAGAAAGCTCCACAGAACACACAGTCGGCAGTATGGCGAGGTCTGCCCCAGAGAGGGCCCAGCCCCACCCCCTTCATCCCAGGGGTTCTGAGCTTGGAAACTTGTGCTGAATTCTGAGGCTCCATTGAGACGCCAAAGTCTCTGCTGTGAAAATTCGAGTCTGGATCTGTCCCTCCGGCTCAGCTCTGTGCATGCAGTCAGTGTGCCTCAGCTGACACACGTCTGTGTCCTTTCCAGGGAGCCAGGATCACCAGCCACCTCTGCAGATTTCCAGGAGTCCGACTTCTCTCAGTGCTTCCTGAACGCCAAGGGCCCTTAGAGTAACCACACCCCCTACTTAATCAGCATGCTTGGTGATTCAGGGCTGCCCTTGGCCCTGGCCACCTGGGATCTGATTACCTCTACTTTGACTAGGGACTTTGTTGAGTGAAGAGCAGATCCCATGCAATTTCTGACCACAGAGCTCTGTGGAGGCTGAGCCCTCATCATGTCCGTACTCCTGGAAGTCACAGAGGAACGTGTGTCCTCTGGACCATCTCACAGCAGGCGGCAGATGTTACGTGGCAAATCCCCAAACATTCCCACCTCCCTGTGGAAGTGGATCTCTTCCTCTGCAGTGGCATTCAGTGCTAGTCCGTGCCGGCCCAGCAAGCCTATAGGGCTGGGAGAGTCATTTCTGCCCTCTCAAACTATAGCATCCAATCCAGAATCTTCTCCCAGGGATCATCTCCTAAACCTAGCCCAATCTAACCTAACACTCCCTGTAGTGTTATCCCACACGCCAAGCTCCCATACCCGTTCCTAGAAGTCTGCTTGGATAATTGGAAAGCCTGTGCATTCTGTTACCAGTGTGGCTGACCTCCAAGGGTCCTACTCTGTATCAGTCTTCCAGGGCTTGCCTTGACCTGGGTCCAGTTATGAGCCTGAAAGCAAAGCAGAGGTGGGTTCTACAGAGAACCAGCGTTGTCTTGAAGGGCAGCTTCATCGGCAGAGGTCATCGCAGGTCCTGGGACAACACAGGGCAGCCTTTATCCTACTTAGGGAACAGTGGTTGCTTCTGACACCTGGCAAGATTTAATGCTGCTGTCCACACCTCTAAGATCTGTCTACATGGCCCAGACTTCAGGATCCCATTCTTATCTGATCAATGCACCCTCTTTACGGTAAAACACTGGGGTTTCTACTTACTTGGTGGTTCTGCCCCCTGCAGGATGAGACCGAGCCATCTGTCTGAAGACTAGATGCTACCTGAGTGTGGGGTTCTGTGTTGTGTTGCGCCACCTGCTGTCATGCCACTCTTCTCTTGAATCCATCCATTGAAGTTTTATTTCAGTTACTGTGTTTTCACTAAGACTTTTATTTTGTCCTTTATTCCTTGCTTTTTCTACTGAAATTTTCTACATATCTTAAGAGACTTTATGTTTCCTCATTTGTTTAACAAGCATGCATGATTTCTTGCTGAAAATTTTATATCTGCTTTAATGGTTCTGCGAAATATTTGTAGCATTTTCAAAACTTGCCGCTGGCATCTAATGACAGCCATTTTTCATTCCATCACATGTTGTTCTGTTCCTGACATAATGAGTAATGTTATGTTGCAACCATTAGTTAATACCTTGGCCAATATTCTCAAAGCCATGAGGACTGTGAGGTTGGCTGATTGCCCCTCACTGTGCTGCATAAGGATGAGGAGGAAAAGGACGAGCTAGAAGAGTCACATTCCTGGCTGATGACCGGTGAACCCACATATTCCTGAGACGTCGCTCACGTCACAGGAGACCTGGAATACAAGCATCCTGAACAATAGTTCAAGGCTTAACGGACATTTTTCAATTGAAATAATAGAGAATATGTTCTGTGATCACATTAACTCAAGTTATTAATCGATATCAGAAAGATAAAAGGAAAATCTCCGAACACTTACAACCTATACAACAAAATTCCGAATACTCCATGGGTCAAAGAGGGAGCCTCTGTGGAAATTCAGACATGCATTGTAACGAATGAAAATGAAAATGCAACACATCAAAATTTAGGAGACACAGCTAAAATAGTTTGAAAGTTTCAGCATTAAATTTTAGTGCTAAAATTCTCTAATCAATAATTTAAGATCCTAGCTAAAAATTCTAGAAAAAAGAGGTACAAAATAAACGAGACAAAGAGAAGGGTGGAAAAACAAAGACAAGAGTTTAAATCAATACATTTTATTACAGAAATGTAGCTGAAACAGAGCTTTCATTGAACAGATCAATATAACTGACAAATCTCCAGACAGACAGACGAGGACAAAAATGGAAGACACAAATGGCAGAAGTATAAAATCTAAAATGAGGGAAGAGAAAGTACTACCAAGTACAAATACCAAAACTCTGAAAAATATGTAAGAAAATCAGAGATGATGTCAATGGAAGATATATTATGTTTATGTGTTAGAGCTTAATAACCTTGACCTAGCCTCACACTCCATGCAAAAGTAAACACAAAATACATCCTGAATGGAAGAGCAAACTTTAGTTTCTAGAACAGAAAGTGCTGGAGAAAATTTTCAGGATCTACAGCTAGAGAAAGAGTTTGTTGACCTAACACTAAAAGTATGAATGATAAAAGGAAAAATTCCTAAAATGAACTTTGCCAAAAGTTAACAATTATGTTTGCAAAGTGTCCTGTTAAGAAGATGAAAAGTCTGGGGCCAGCGTTGTGACTTATTGGATAAAGCCACCACCCATGATGACAGCATCCCATTTGGACACTGTTTCGAGTCCCAGCTGCTCCACTTTCAATCTAGTTACCTGATAATGTGCCCAGGAAAGCAGCCACAAATGGCTCAAATACTTGGGCCCTGGCACCCACATGGAGATCTGGAAGAGTCCTGGCTCCTGACTTTGGTCTGACCCATCCCTAGCTGTTGTGACCATTTAGGGAGTGAACCAGCAGATGGAAGATCTCTCTTTCTCTGCCCCACCCCCATAACTCTGCTTTTCAAATAAATGAAATAAATATTACCAAAAAAAGGCAAGGTACAGACTAGGTGAAAATATTTCCAAACCACTTATTTGAGAAATGAGTAGTACTAAAATGTATAAGGAATTACAAAAATTAAAGAGTAAAATATACTGGTGATGATGCAGAGAAATCAAGTTATTCACACATTGCTGGTGGGAACTAAAACGGCAACGGCTTTGGAGAAACACCTGTGAGAGAGGGAGAGAGAGAGAGAGAGAGAGAGAGAGAGAGAGAGAGAGAGAGAGAGAGAGAGAGGGAGAGGGAGAGAGAGGGAGAGGGAGAGAGAGAGAGAGAGAGAGACTCCCAACCACTAGTTCACTCCCCAGATGACAGCAAAAGCAGCAGTGAGCTAGGCTGAAGCTGGGAGCCGGGAGCTGGGAGCTCAGTCAGGTCTCCTAGGTGAGTGAAAGGCACCCAGCAACGCCTGCTGCCACCTGCCATTTCCCAGTGTTCAGGTGAGCAGGAAGCTGGAGTCAGGGGTGGAGCCAAGGCTTGAGCCCAGGCACTCTGAAAGGGGATGCTGTGCCTTAACGGCCAGGCCGATGCTTGCTCCTGTGTTGTCTGCTGATTCCATGTATCCACAAACTTTCTGAAGCCCCCTTGTATGTATCAGTGATCACACCCTGGGAAGTTATTCCAGGGAAATGGAACTTTCCTTCACACTCATCCTGGAGCTCTCCACATACCCATCCCCCGGTGAAGGGTGCAGCAGACAGACTGCTCCACTGTACAGTGGAATTCTGCTCAGTGACACGAAGGAGCAACAACTTTGATGAATCTCCAGAGAATCAGGTGGAGTGAAAAAACCACAAATGTCACATACCAAAAGGCTCCACTTATGCACAGCCTGGAAATGTCAAAGCCATCGAGACCATTAATGGTGACCAGGGGTCAGAGACAGGGAGGGGGCAGCCATATCCCCTGCTGTTGGGTGCTCCCACCCAGCTCGGCAAGGTGCCCCTGGTGGAGGAAGAGGGGTAAGCGACACCAGCATCCTGCAGTACTGACAGTCTACAAAGTCTGAAGCCACTGCAGACACTCAGCCAGCTGTGTCTTACGAACAATAGAAGGCCAGGGCCTCCCTTGTACCCTGCACTGCCCACTCTCCCTCAGGATCCAGCCCACATCCTGCTGCCATTGGCCAGCGCTGACCTGTGGGTGCACCTCCCAGTTCTTACAAGCATTGTTTGTGTTCCAGAACCTGCTTTGGACCTCACCTGCTATGCTACAGCTAAAGGATTCCCAACATTTTCTTTACAAATCTGCCTTGTAGAAAATTAGACAAATGAGTGTGGTATTTATTTCTGTACAGAGCAGAGCTGAACAAAGCGCACTGTGACATGCACTAGTTAAGCAACAGGACATGGCTCCTCCCACAGTCATTTAGCTTATGACTTCCAACTGTTCAGTTCTCTATGGCTCCAGCAATAACTCAACTGCTTATTACAAGCTAAGCTAAGCAGTTTGCCACACATTAATAAAAAGACAATAATAGTGGTAGCATTTAAGGATGGACAGCCATGTAATTAACCCTGAGTTGTTTACACAGAGGAAAGATAAAGATGTTAATCCAACGGGGAAGTAAAAATAATGGCCATCCGTTAGTTACCTTGGGGGGAGTTCTGTAAGCTTGTGCTGTCCTTTTAAATTAATAGAGTAATAAGTTAAAGTAATTCAAGCTCCCATTGCATTACAACTGCTAAATAATAAAAATATTCGAGAAATTTAAGGAATCCTTTGTTGATATTTGCTTGCTTGAACTAAAATATCAGAGCAGACTTCCAGTTTATGATGATATCGAGTTAGTCTTTGTCTTAATTTTTCCTGACTTCCTAAGAAACACTCATAAGTTGGATAAAGGAGGCCAGCGCTGTGGTGTAGTAGGCTAAGCCCCTGCCTGCCACACCAGCATCCCACATGTGCACTAGTTTGTGTCCTTGATGCTCCTCTTCTAATCCGGCTCTCTGCTGACCTGGGAAAGCAGTAGAAGATGGCTGAAGTCCTTGGGCCCCTGCACCCGCATGGGAGACCAGGAAGAACTCCTGGCTCCTGGCTCCTGGCTTTGGATAGGCACTGCTCCAGCCATTGCAGCCATCTGGGGGGTGAACCAGCGGATGGCAGACCTTTCTCTCTCTCCCTCTCTCTGTGACTCTGCCTCTCAAACAAATAAATGAAAATCTTAAAAAAAAAAAGAGGCAAAAAGAAAAGTCCCAACAGCAAAACAAAGAAGCAGTTAATTGATAAAACTGCACATATTTCCCATAAATGCTGACATTTAACTTAAAAACAAAAACACAGGAGCAAATCTCTACCGCTCAGCAGCTGGCTGCAGCAGTGCCGCTGTCTTCTCTCCTCTTGTCCCAGGGAGTCTTCCTTGTTTACAAAGTTCTTTGCTGAAAATTTCTGTCCGTCAGGTCCCCGGAAACCTGGTCCTCCCTCTGTTCTTTCCAGATCCCAGAGTAGCTGGAGTCACTGTGGCTACACCCTGCTCAGCCATTTTGGGTCTCCAGCTTTATCACTCTTATTCCCGCCTGTTCCTATCTGCTCCTCACTTCTAGAGCTTGGCGTATTTTTTCCTCTCCTATTTTTATCACGCTTGCAAGAGATTTATAAGATTTTGAAAAAGATAGCTAAAAATCCAGCTTTTTGTGTCTTTGGTTTTTATTCTTTTCCACTGCTGTCTCTCCTCCGTGCTTTCCTCTGCTGACGTTACAAGAGAGCACGGTTCTTCTCCAGTTACTCAGGCAGTATTTTAGCTGGTTTCCTTACGATCTTTCTACTTTTCTAGTGGAAGTATTCAGCACTGCAAAGACTTCTGATATTTGTGTGGCTGGGTAAAGTATATTCATAAAACCTAAACAATAGAGAGGAAACTGGACCTGTCAAGTATCACAGCTTTAAACTGAACAGCATGAGTTGATGGAGAAATGAACAATCAGCCAAGTACATTCCTGAGCCCAGAAACAGACCAACCCCCATGCAAAATCGAAATATCATAGGGGATAGTCTTGCAATGAGCAAGGCAATTATAAGCTGCTTTAAAAAAGGACTCTTTAACACAACAGAACATACTAAAAATATACAAAGGAGTCCAATAGAACAGCTTCCTGTATTTTTTTTTTTTCAGTAAAAGGACTTTGAAAATATACACACTGCATTGAGTGTGTTCCAGTTGACAGATATTGCTATTTCTTGAGATGCCTACAGAGTCACAAAAGACACAGTTTCCAGCAAGTTCAAACATTAAAAAACAATGCTGTTAAATTCCTGCTTGAACTTTTTCTGAAAGAATGTAAATATTAATTTCCTACCTTCCATAATGTGCCAGCATGTCTTCAAACATCAAAAATTACATGGTGTTTCCCTTTTCCTTTAATGTGATCCCATCCCATCCTCCCACAGATTTTATTCTAATATATTTTGTGCTCCAAATTACTTTATGAATCACTCCATCATGTCTCCACCACAAATTTATGTATGAAAGTTGATTTTTAGAGGTTGTCTATAAGAGGTGATCTAGACTGACTTGTTATTTATGGCCATTATTAAAAGTTGGGTAAATAAATGTTTTATCAAGTTGAGTAAGTCTTAGACCTAAAAATGCAATATTACTTCACTTATCTGCATATCTCCGTGAATGTTATCAACTGTGTTCCTGTGCCTCTGAATGAGCACAGCTGACTGCTTCAAGAAGTCAGTCCAGCATTGTTTCTCAAGCTACAGGTGCTGTATGAGAGGAGTCTTCACAAAGTTCATGGGGGGGGGGGACTATGTTGCACAACTATACCTCTCCTGATCCACCTTCCTGCTGATGTGCCTGGGAAGCAACAATGGCTCAAGCATTTGGGATCCTGACACCCGCTGCAAGATGCTCACAGAGTTTCTGACTCCTGGCTTCAGCCTGACCCAACCCTGGGTGCTGCAACCATTTGGAGACTGAACCAGCAGATGGAAGACATTCTCTCTCCCTCTCCCTCTCCCTCTCCCTCTCCCTCTCCCTCTCCCTCTCCCTCTCCCTCTCTCTCTCTCTCTCTCTCTCTCTCTCTGTGTGTGTGTGTGTGTGTGTGTTTGTGTGTGTGTGAGAGAGAGAGGGAGAGAGAGAGAAAGAGAGAAAGGGAGAGACGGAAAGAGAGAGAGAGAGAGACAACCTCTTCATTTCATTCCAAGTCACAGGGGACTTTCTGAAGCCCCCCACGCATGGCCACACAAGCAGGTGAGCTTGCAGGGAATGTGGACTGTGTCAGGGCAGCTTCACTCGATTCTTTGAATTGCTGCTGAGTCACGTGCCAAAAATGGCACAGTGCTCTATCATCAATCACTACTTTTAGTGATAATAACTGATAGCTTGATTAGTTCCTTCTTCAAAATTAATACAAAGAAATGAAACGGAAAGTCTCAAAATGTTTTATTTTCCTGCACCATCATTTGTAATTATCTTATAAAATGGAGGCAGGTCATTGAAAAAGGCACACCTTGACCTTAACCAAACCCTGATCCCCAGGAGGAAAACCTTGAGGAAAGACAGCACAACAGTGACATGGCACTCTGGAAACAAACTTCCTCGAGTGTGTCTATGAACCACAGTCTGAAGACTTCCTCATGTCAGCTAAAATGAAATAACTAGAGAGACACAGAAGTCATGCTGCGTAAATCTCAAAAGCTGTATTTTTCCTTTGTCAAATTATAAGCTACCAATGTAACATGCTGTGTCATGCCACTAATATAAATGTTCCAAGCACTGAATTCAGTATCGTGCACAGATATCTTCACACATATGTATGCAAAGAGGCACTATGTATTAATTATATTATGTGTGAAGAAATACTATAAAGGTATAGAAGAGATTAGTTCTAGCATTGTGATTATCAACTATAAAGATAATTCGAGGTGACTTCCACTCTTTATACTTCTTCTAAAAAGAAATAAAGTCTGAAGTGTGTAGGAAAAAGGAAAAAGCAGAAAGGAGGGAGGGAAACGAGAGGAAAGGAAGGAGAAATGGAGAGAGGCTGTGCAGGGGACCAGGAGGGAGGAAGATGGACTGATGATAGAGGAGTGGCCAATTTTAAATGTTCTCAGAAGAAGAAATTAAATAATTAAATAGGAAATCCTGAGAGAAAAAGAGAGGATGTATTATGTAGAAGATACATGAGACACAATCTCGAGGTAGGAGGTAAGGAGCGATCAGAGACTGCCCTGGACATGACGTCTAAGGTCCGTGTCTTGAGCATGCTTGCGTGTTCATAGAAAAGTAGAAATTCAGACATTCAGTATGGAAAAGGAACACATCTTGTTAATTTTTAGAAACTGCAAAATTACAAGTGATCAAAGACAAGGACCTTTTCCATATAAATCAGAATTGAGATTTACCCAGCAAAGTGAATACATTGCCATGCACAATTTAAGCTCATTTTTATAAATCTACATTTCCATGTTCTAACAGCATTTGCCTCTGTATTCAGAGTGCCATGTTGAATAGCATTCACGCAACACATTTAATCAATTGTAAAAGCTAACGTAAGGACTGAACAAAAACATTTCAGTAAGAGAAATATACTGTAAGAGATGACAGGCATAAAACGATGACCCCTGGAATAGCCAGAGAGATCTTGAGAACTCATTCCCTTACGAGCCTCTGAGAAAATAGGCTTGGATGGCTAATCCCAGCTCCCTACGTGTCTGTGTACTATTAACTGTTTTCCCCAGAATAAAAACAATCACCAAGGTTATTTGTTATGCCACACTGGAGAAAATAAGGCCATTAAAGATAACCAACTGTTCCTTTATATTTCTGGGAGTAGGAAGAGATGGGTTCCAGCTTCAGCATTTGGGTGGATTAGAGGCCGTAAGCCTTGTTTCATAAATAGGGGAGATTATTCTCATAAAGTCTGAGGCAAAGTATGTAAACAGAAATGAGCAGCTGGTTTGCAACCTTCCCAGTCTGTTCAGGCTCCAATTTTACTAAACGAAGGAGGAATTGTAAGCTGAACCTTTGCACTGACTACACACAGGGAAGTTCTGTTCTGCTGGCTACCAGAATGGGTGATTTGGTTAGGAGCTGGAGGCACAGTTCTCTCCGGGACCGGACACTGACATTATTTTATCTTCTCTACACACTCATTGACTATCTCCCAAGATCACAAAACAGGCAAGAGGAACATCTGAGAACTTTCATAAAAAGCCAATCATTAAAATATACAGCATAAAAGAAGGAAGAAGACAGTATATGGAAAAAGAATAGTACAGCTAGTTAGGAAACAAATGCAGGATGGTGGTGTCAACCTCACCATGTTGCCAGTCACAAGAACAAGGAGCAATCTTGCTGAGTGGATAGAATGAAGGGCTGTACACGCCATGCAAAACACAACTGTGAAATATTTGAGCACAAACAATTTAGATGTAAAATGACGGGGAAATGCATGCCATGTTAATACTAGTCTAAAGACAAGCAGCATTTCAAAAGGATTTCATAGCAAATTGTGTTTCTTCAGATAAAGAAATTGATAGTAACAGGATAAATTAATCAATAATATAAAGTAATCCTAAACATTTATGTACCTAATGATGTCATTTCAAAACTCAGGAAGCAAAAACATTGTTTGTGGGAGAAATCAACAAATCCCATAATTAGAGCTGGAGATTTCAAAACCTTCTCCAACTAGTTAGTAGAACAAGTAGGAAGAAAAGTCAAGGCTATTGGAGATTTTGAAAACCTCAAGCAAGTGCCCTGACTGACAGTGTTTGAGCCTTCAACTCAACACAGAAGAGCATGTGGTGTTCTCCAGGGCTCGTGACATGTTCACCAAAATAGACCATGGTCCAACCAGAAGACAAATCCCAATCAGTTTCAGACCATTCAAGTCCTGTAACAGTATGCTTTCTGACCGAAGTTTACAAAAAAGTAAATAAATAGCAGAACTATCTTCGGAAAATCTCCAAGTATTGATACATAATTAATACATTTTAAAATAACCCATGGTTCAAAGGAGGAATCAAAATGCAGTTCAGGCAAAATTTTGAACTGACCCCAGTGTCAGTTAATCAGAATGTACAGATTATGTCTCAGTTCATGCTTAGGGAGACGTGTGTAGCATCTTTTAGGAAAAATTTAAGAGAATGAACTTCAGAATCTACCTTAAGTAACTAGAAAAAGAGGAGAAAATCAAACCCCAAAGCAAGCAGAAGGAAGGGATCAATGCACATTAGAGTGGATACTAATCCAGTTGAGATAAATGCTGACATGCAAAACAGGAAAATTAACATAATCTACCAAAATGAAGAAAAGTGACAACATTTTAGCTCTGGCTACCAAATAAAAAAGAGAATGCACACAGATTAATGAATTCATGAGTGAAAGAGGAACATCAATTCTGACCTTAGAGAAATTGAGAGGATTATAAGGAAATGTAATGAATAACATTATGGTAAACTAGATGAATGGAACAAAATTCTTAGGAAAGCAAAGATTACCAAAATTGCCTCAAAAAAGCAGAAGGTCTTCATAGATTTACAATTCCAGCAAATAAACTGAGTTGTGAATAAAAATCTTCCACTAAGGAATAGCCCACGCCCAGAGGGTTTGGCTGCTGAATTCAATCGCCCATTTAAGGGAGGATAACACGTTTCTTCACAGACTTTTCTGGAAATGGATGATGGGGGACCTTTCCCGTCTCATTCTTTGATGATGAGATTACTCTGACATCAAAGAGAGACAAGTGCTTCACTGCTTCACGTGGAACTAAAACTACAGGCCAGTGGATCCTGTATGCAGAAATTGAATTCATTTACAAACACCAGGGAAACAAACCCAGCAGTGTACAAAAAGATTATGCATCATGGCAGATTTGGATTTTTCCTAGAGACACAATACTGGTTGAACATCAAAGTATATTGACACATTACAGCAAGAAAATAAAATAACTAAAATCATGATCACCTTAACAGAGCAAAAAAAAAAAATTGGACAAAATCCAATATCCATTTATGACAAAAATCTCTCAACAAGCTAAGAACTGATGAAAATTTCATTAACTTGACAAAAACAGTCTTACAAGTCTCTACAGCTTAAATCACAATGGGAAAAGATTGAAGTCTTTTTCTCCTTTAACAAGGTAATGGATGTTCCTTGTCCTGAATTTTAACATTGTGCTGTAGGTTTTAGCTATTGCCATCAGGCAAAAATATTGAAAGAAAGAAAAGTGATAACAAAAAAGATATAAAAGGCATCAAATTGTAAAACAAGGTAAATTGTCTTTATTCACAGATGATATCATCCCTGCAGAAAATTCTAAGGACACATACACACACACAAACACACACACAAACACACACCTTCCAGAACTGATGAGGGAGGGCAAAGTGGGTTGTATCGCTGTGCTCCTAAATCTGTATACATGAAATACATGAAATTTGTTTGGTTTATATAAATAAAAAAATTCTAAAAAATCTAAAAAGAATTAAGTTCAACAACATAGCAAGTTGTAAGACCAAGATAAAAATAAATCAATTGTATATTTGATACTCATACAAATATAAAGTTGAATTGACAAAATAAGTCCACTTATATTATCAAAAATATAAAATCCTTAACAATAACATTAATAAAAGTGGCAGGAAACTTGTGCAACAAAAACTGAAACAACGATGGGGCCAGTGCAATGACATAGTGGACTAAGCCTCTACCTGTAGTGCCGGCATCCCATATAGGCACCAGTTCTAGTCCCAGCTGCCCCTCTTCCAATCCAGCTCTCTGATACAGCCTGGAAAAACAGTAGAAGATGGCCCAAGTTTCTGGGCCCCTGCATCTACGTGGGAGACCCAGAGGAAGCTCCTGACTCCTGGCTTCGGAGCGGCTCAGCTCAGGCTGTTGCAGACAGTTGGGGGGTAGACCAACTGATGGAAGATTTTCTCTCTGTGTCTCCTTCTCTCTGTCTGTAACTTTATCTCTCAAATAAATAAATAAAATCTATTAATAAAAAGTATAAAACATTGCTGTGAATATCTAAATAATTTGACATTTATCCCATTTTCGTCAGCTGGAAGAACTGATATCATTCAGATGTAAATTCTCTCAAATTGACCAATAAATGTATCAGTGTCTGTCACAATCCCAATTGTGTTTTGCAGAAACTGACAACTGGTCCTAAATCCTAAATGGAAATGCAGTGTCTTGGAGAGCCAGCACTATCGCTAAACTATTTGATAGGCTGAAGGATGTGCACTGCTGATTTCAAACCGCGATACAAAGTTACAGTGGTCTGCCAAGTGTACTACTGGTAGCAGGATAGGCTTGCGGATCAATGGAAATCAATTGGGAGTTCAAAAATATAGCTTTATTATGATCAATAGATTTTTCGACCAGACTATCAAGGCAATTCAATGGGGAAACTGTGATCTTTTTAATCAGAGAAGCTAGGAACACTGTACAGCCACATGTGGAAATATGCATTTTAAACAGAAAACAAATCTCTCAGGGCTGGAGCTGTGACTTAGCAGGTAAAGCCACCACCTGCAGTACCAGCGACACATGTAAGTGCCGGTTCAAGTCCCATCTGCTACTCTTCCGATCCTGCTCTCTGCCATGGCCTGGGAAAGCAGTAGAAGATGGCCCAGGTCTGTGGGCCCTTGCACCTACATGGTTGACCTGGAAGAAGCTCCTGGCTTTATGGTCATTTGGGGAGTGAACCAGAGGATGGAAGATCTCTCTGTTTCTGTAACTCTGCCTTTCAAATAAGTAAATTAATTTTTAGGAAAAAAAAAAAGAAAACAAAACAAAATTCTCAAAGGATGTCTATCCTGCTGACCAATTTTGCAAGTGTGATTCTGTTGGGACACAGACATACCCATCTGCTTACATGTTGCTTGTGAGTGCTCCATGAGCAACCATGCAGTCGAGGATTGAGGCACAAGTCTAAATGTATTGCATGCGGTCCTTTGCAGGCAGTTTGCCAACTTCTGATTTTTACCTTACTTTATAGCATACACAACCTATAGCAGAAATGGATACTAGAACCTACATGCAATATATGAAGCCCTTAAATTCTAAAAAAAAAACTAAGTAAATTTTTATGGCCTTGGTTGGGGAAATATTTCTGTATAAGGTAACAGAAGCGTAAGCAGTGAAGTAAAATAAAAATAGGCAAACTGAACTGAAGTATTTACTTATTTGAAAGACAGAGTTTGGGGAGGAAGTGAGAGAGAGAGGGGGATCTTTCATCTTATGGTTCATTCCCCAAATGCCAACGCCAGAGCTGGGCCAGCCTAAAGCCAGGTGCAAGGAACTCTGTCCGGGTCTCCCATGTGTGTAGCAAGGATTCAAGTGCCTGGGGCATCACCTGCTGTGCCCTGAGCACATTGACAGGAAGCTGGATCAGAAGCAGGGTAGCCAGGACTGTAACCAGCACCCCAACATGAAATGCAGGCTTCACAATAGCAGCTTAACCTGCTGTGCCATGATGCCTCCCACTCCACATCATCTTATTAATGTTAGAGAAAAGCAGATCACAGGACAAGGATATAGATGGAAAGAGACATCTCTTAACAGCAGAAGTGTTCATTGTCAAAGAGACATGGCAATCCTAAACTGTGTGTGTGCATCTACCACCAAAACTTCAAAGTAGATGTGGCAAACCCAACAGAACCAAAGAGAGGAAACAGGCTCTTACCTGGGGATTTCAATACTTCTCTCTTCCGAGAAATGATTGATCTTGGTGGGAAAAGAGGATTGTCTCCTGACATGCTGGAGAGAAATCTCCAGGTTGAAAAAACCATTCTGTGTCTTGAGAGGATTACAGATCGGTCACATCTGTGCGTGTTTGAAATTGATCAGATTGTCCTTTCAAGGCGTGCGGAAATTTCAAACATTAAGTTCGCACTTTAGAAACAGAACTCCAAGAACTCAGAATGCCATGGCGGATGGGAGATTTGCTTTGTAACAGCTTTGAATCACTGATTCGGAGCCTGTATTCCTGCCTCTGGCTTTGAGCAAGTGTGCGGATAAGAAAAAGAAAGCAGGTTTCTCCCTGGGAAGAGGGAATTACAGGGTGGGGTAGGAGTCAGTGGGACCAGCAGACAGGGCAGGACCAGTTGCCCAGGAAGGTGAGGGCTGCTGTTGCATGCTGAGGGGCCTCTGGGAGCCTCTGTAAGCTGAACCCGTTGATTACTTTCTGCATTGAGTCATTCTCCAGCTGAACAGGGAACCACCAGAGGCAGTCCCCTGTGCATGGGAAAAAATGATCTTTTTAAAAGCTCATGCAATAGGGGAAAAGGCATGTTAATTTATTGACTTTGATAATTGCTGCACAGTTCAAGCTGATTGCATTGGCAGACACGTGGTGAGGAGTCTGCAGGAACCCTCTGTCCTTGTGCTCACAGCATTTCGTGGAAGGCTCATACTCTTTCAAGAACAACTTGAAAAGAATCCTAATTCCCTAGTGCTGTGAGATGTGATGGGTCTTCCCAGAATCTGCCCAATTCTCAAGAAATTTCTGAGTAGCCTCGTGGATTGTTAAAACATCCATCTGCTCAGCTTTTAGCTCCTTCACTCCCCTTAAAAATTGGAATACCAGTCGTTATTGACAAGTCTGGGTTCGCAACTTTGAAATTCATCTTTGAAAGGAAAAAATACCATTTCGTTTGCAAGCTCCATATGGTAGCTGCTGGCAGGCATCTGTCACCTTGCAGGCGTTGGCATGTCTGTGGCTGTTAGGATAGCAATGACTAGAGTTTGCCATGAGTCCCATGTCTAAGTAAACGGAAACACTCCAGACAGAAAGTGCATGGAGAATGTGCAGCCCAGGAGGTCAGCAGGAATCTTCCTCCCTCTCCAGAGACTCCAATTTCCTTCACTGTACTTTGAAAAACAAATGGCATCATTCTGGTATTAAGATTACATCATTGTCCAAGCACATATCTGATCACAGATAAGTGATGACTAAATCTTAGGGGTTCGCTAATGTAAAACTAGTTCTGGGGCCGGAGCTGTGGCGCAGTGGGCTAAGCCTCTGCTTGCAGTGTTGGCATCCCATATGGGTGCTGGTTTGTGACCCAGCTGCTCCTCTTCTGATCCAGCTCTCTGCTATGGCCTGGGAAAGCAGTAGAAGATGGCCCAAGTACTTGGGTCCCTATACCCGCGTGGGATATGCAGAGAAAGCTCCTGGCTGCTACCTTTGGATCGGCCCAGCTTTGGCCATGGTGGCCATTTGGGGAGTGAACTAGTGGATGGAATTCCTTTCTCTCTGTCTGTAACTCTACCTCTCAAATAAATGAGTAAAAAAATTAAAAAAAAAAAAATCTGACTCCTAAAAGCTGTAATTAACATGTTTTGGTAAATTTTCTTTGACTTTTTTTTTAAAAAAAGCATCATGTATTTAACAGAAAATTCAGGAAAATATGAAAGAAAAATCACCAATAACTCTGCCACCTAAGTTGATCACATTGAATATTTGGCTTCATTTCTTCTGCTCTTCTGAGCCTGAATTTTGCATGATGTGGGCAGTCCTCCAGACTGCAAGTGGATTTACCTACAGCCACTGGTGGTGAAGGACCCTGCTTTGCATATCGGATGAGTATAAAAAGACATTTTATCCTGGGCAACAGCATCCCTTTACAATAGCCATTTGCAGCCACTGCTGTACTCCAGGCCCTAAACTGCAGGGTGGAAACCTCACCCTGAGTCAGCCCCTCCAATCAAGCCCTGAGGTGGGGGCTTTGGAGACGCTGGTCTGCGATGCCAGCTTTGTGGAAAGCAGGGCTGGGCACCTGTGACTCCAGGTCACCTCCAGACAGTGACCTTTCATCTGTGACATTTGAAGCATTCGTGTATGGCCCAAACTGAAAACAATGCCGCTGACTAGAATCTGGTTCCGACAACGTCTGTTTTCTGTAAATTTTCAGAAGCCGCTTACTTGTAATCAGTGAGAAAGTAGCTGTGCCTCTGAGACGGCAGCAGCCTTTTCATCAGCCATGGGGCCGTCTGGAAAGCAACCCTCTGCAGGGCGAGACAGACATTCCCCACGACGTGCTGCAAGTGCTTGTGTGGGGAAGGCAGGCTCCGTGAGGCTTAGCCTCGCTCTCCACCTCCTAATCCACTGTGATTGCCGTAATCATTCATGAAGTAGCAGCAATGCAAAAACAAATCAATTAGTCTAACATTAAGTCCACACGATTAAGATACATGCAATTACAAAAGGATAAATACGCATATTGTGTCCAATGAGTTATGTGTGTGAATAAACAATGGATTCAAGCAGGGCAGGGTAATCAGAAAATAGAAAATCCAGGATTTAAATTTTAATTATAAATGAAATGCATATATTACCTTAAATAATCAGCCAGCTAAAAGAAAGCCTGAAACCGGCAGTCACAGCAAAGCAGCCTTCACACACCCTGGGAGGGGGCAAGGCAGGGATGCTCCGTGCTCCACCCCGAGACTGTCACCGATGAGGGGAAATCCATGGGTAGCACAGCGGGGCAGCTGTGAGCACTTGAGAGGTGCCCAGCAGGCTGCCGTGGTCTGCCTGGGGCTCCGTGCTCCCACCGTCCTCACTGACAATTCTCTAATTTAACTCAGTCCTGGCACCCTTCTTCAGAAGATGTTCCACCTGTTCTTCACAGAGAATCAGAAGCCACTGGCTCACTCTCCTTCGTCTTCTGTCTTCTGGTCCCAGGCGTGTACAACCTGCACAGCATATTTCTGTCCCCCTGTGGAGCACGCTGCCAAAGACCTCTGATGCGGGGAACACAGCCCCTTGGTGGGTGCAGCCTTCCTGCCACCCTCAACAGGGTGGTATTTTGATCCGCAAAATATTGCACATGTGTGTGTAAGGTAAATACTCAAGCACGTGCATGTCTATGTTTATCATCTTTTTTTCTTTCTACCATCTGTCTACCAATTATCTTTCTATCATTTCTATCATCTATGTATTTGTCTACAGATTATCTTCCTTTCTGTCTTTCTTTCTATCTATGTATCTCATGTCTTCATCATCTGATGAGGATTTTTTGTTTTATTGCTATGGTTTCAAGAACTGCCCAGATAGAAGACAGTGAACTGGTAGATTAAGGAAAACCATGTTCAGGGACCCCTGGGACCGAGTTGGCTGAAATCCTGGGACCACGTCAGCACTGGCCCCCACAGGGGTTTGAAGGTTAGTTTCAGTGCCCTCAAAGGCTGACATGCTGAAGGCTTGGTCCTCAGAAGTGTTTTGTTAGTGGCTAATTGTTTACTGTTCATGGCTAATGGATTGAAGAGGAGACTTGATCCAATTACAACGTCCAGGAGGTAGGCCCAGGGGGAATGAGTCAGCATTGTTTATGGTTGGTGATAGAAGACACCTCAGCCGAGCTGCCTAGACTTTGCTCTCTGGCTCCCTGGGAGAGCCTTCCCTTGCCAATCTCAGTCCCCACGGCCTTCTGCAGGTGGCAGGCAAAGGAGATGCCTGGCCTTGAGCTATGAGCCTCCCAGAGCAGGAGCTGCAATAAACCTCCTTTCTTCATGAATGGCATCTTGCAGGTGTTTTAATTACAGTAGTGAAAAGCTGACCGGAACAGCCTCACATCACCCGGCTTTCCAGTTAACAGCCAAGAAGGTTGTGCAGGGGCAGGTGTTTTGTGCAGCTCTTCACCCAGCCACATGGGGACCCAAAGTTGAGTGCCCACTCCTAGCTTCCACCTGGCCTTGCCCTGACTGTCATGGGCTTTGGGGAGAATGAACCAGTGGATGGGAGATCTCTGTCTGTGCCTCTCTGTCTCTCTACCTTTCAAATAAATAAGCAAATCAATTTTTAAAATGCCACTTTTTAATAAATGCACCATAGTGTTTGCCTTTGTACTTGACGGAGTGGGCAGCAGCTAAGCCAGGGGCACTGTGGCCAAGCCCCAGGGAGTGATCTCTGTGACTTTCTCCACATCCATCCCCAGCTACAGCTGTGAGGATGAGGAACTCAGTCATCCACTCTGCTCTGGCTGAACCTTCAGGAGCGACGTCCCATGCTTCATCGTAGAGGTGCCCACTTGGAGGAGGGACCACTGCGCTTAGCTCAAGCTTGTCTTGATGCGAGTACTCGCTGTTGAGGCCAGGATTCCCAGCTCTGATGTGACAACTGATTTCAGTAATGTGCATTTTCCTTATGTTACTGTAGACAGCAGGCCTCCTGTGCTGCTCCCCGTGCAGAAAGTAGTGGTCCGAGAGTGTTCCGTGTTGTTTCTTTGCGCAGCCTCTCTCACCTGGAATCCGGAAGCTTGGCTGTGTGATAACTTGTGCATATTAGAGGTTGGCTGGAGGAGGTTTTGGAATCCAGGGAAGACATTTTTTGCTTCAATGTGCAGATAGAGGTGACCTCTTGTTGCTTCAATGCGACCAATAGCATCCACCAAAAGCACTTTTCCATGAGTTCACCTGTTTTCTCTATCGTATGTCCTCATTGTCCTGCATGCATTGAAGACACAGACACAGTCAGGTGTGTGTGTGTGTGTGTGCGCATGTGTGCACATTTCCTATGCACTTGTGTGTGTGCATTTCATACAAGTACACGTGGGGTGTGTGTGCACACATGCGTCATATGCAATACGCTTACTGAGAATCCAGGTACCCCTTATTTTTCTCATTTTCATGTCTTCATCTAAGAGCCATCTTTTCTACAAGAAAGCCAGTTCTAATCAACACAGCACAGGTGTCTGCATCTCGTCACCACTTCACTGCCACGCAGGGGGCATCTATCTAAACCTCCTTTTCGTCTCCATAAATGTTCCACCACCATTTTCTCTCTTTCCACATCTTTTGATGGAATTCCATGCTTCCTCCCTCTGAAAACCATTCCTTTCTTTATGCAACTCCCAGGCCTTCTCCTGGTCCTCACACAACCTGCCAATCACCGTCTCCATCCAGCGTCCATGGCTGGTCCACTGCTCCCCACTTCCCTTCACACCCAAGCCCCAGGAGTTCCCTTCCCTACTAGGCCTCCAACACCCTTCTATTTCCTGGTGATCTTCCAGTTCACAGCAAACATCAATCTTGAAGTCCAGAATTTAAAATGTAGTAACTGCTGCTTTTCTCCCTACTTGGGTGTTTGACAGGCAGGTTAACTTAGTATCTCTGAGGAAGCTGTGGAGTCTCTTCTCTCTCCAGATGGATTTAAAATTGCTCCACGTGGCCGAGTGTTACCCTTCTGTTACTCTGCATTTGTGCAGCTGCTCCAGAGAAAACCCTGCAAGGCATCTCTGCTTCCTCCACGGTCTCACGTCTCACACGTCCTGGCGCCCCTGCCTGCAATGCTCAACTTGGGATTTACCGCCCAGAGCCAGGACATACTCCTGAGTGTGGCCTGGACCCTTGGGGGCGCTCTGCCCCACTCCTGCCCCATGACGCAAGCACACAGAATGTGCGCCAGGAGAAAACTATGCCTAGAATCCAAAGCAGTTTACCTCAAGGCAAACTTATGTCTCAGTCCCAGCTTTCTACAACTGAAGTTCCTAGAATGTTTCTATTCAAAGACCAAAGTTGCCCTTTGGAAATATAAACCAGACCATGCAACTACTCTGTTAAAAATTCCAGCGGGTTCCCATTTCACTCAGAAAAAACACCCACCACCATCCCTTCACCATGCCCCACCTGCCGCACGTGGCCCACTGGCACTCAGGGCCACACGGTGACTCGGGTCTGGCTCAGCCTCTGTCCTCTCTGCACCTGCTGCTCGCCACGCCCCGGCGACTGCTTCAGAGAAGCTCTGATAAAATCCAGTGCCTCGCCAGCCCCAGGCAGTCTGTGGAGCTTCTCAGGGACTCATCAGCCATTTGCCAGGTGAGCAGGAGGTGGTGCTCCCTGGATCTGGGTCAGCAGAGCACAGGGGCCAACCAAATGTGTTCCAGTATAGAAATCTGTCCTAAAGCATTTCCCTAGAAAAGATTCCCCAGGACTCACAGGCTCGGAAAGGACGGTGGTCTGTTGGTGAAGATGGAAACCAGTGTGTAGAGCGTCCACAGCGGCACGTTGGTTGTCTGGCTGGGCAGATGGCGCCACTGGGCCTCCAGACACTGCTCTGCCAATTTTCTTCTGCCCAGTCCCCCTTGCTCTCCACCAGCCCTCCTGGGATCTGGGCGCTTGTACTGACCTGCTGCCCCTCCCGTCGGGGAAGGCAGCTGGCCTCTCACCTTGGGTCTCCCCTAAGAGCCTGTGGTTGCCCCTCACGACAATTTCATGTCCCCCATGGGGCAGCCTTGCTCGCCCAGGGGCCTGGGCTCTCCTTAGTGAACACTGACCCAAGTGCAGTTCTTACTAGAACACACAAGAAAACATGAAGGAAAATCAGGCTTTATTGCCATGTTCACTTTTCCTCTAGGAATCCCACGGTTCTGTCATCTGATCACGGCAGACTTGGGGTCAGCCCTGCTTTGTCCGTATCTCTGAGGCCGTGTCTCTGCCTTCTAAGTCTCCTCTCTGCCCTCTTGGGCTGTGTCTCCACCTCCAGCTGGCAGGGCTGCTCTCAGTGTGAAGGCTCCCGGACATCCATGCGCTGTCCGAGCAGGGAGGACCGACTCTGGAGCCTGAGGAGCCCAAGGCTGAGCTCGGGGCTGCTGGCAACGGGCAGAAGGCAGACGGGAAAAGGCAGGTAGTGCCGCCACAGGTGCAGCCCGGGCCCACCACACTGCCTGGACCCCGAATCTGAAGCAGTTGCTGGTCAGAATCAGAATGCCAGCCCCTTCCTGGTGCCCCAGTCTCCCACTCACGGCCAGGCCCGCTCAGCAGAAACCTGAGCACCCTGGGACAGTGCCATCCACGGCCGCTGATTCTCTCACAATCTGCACTTGGAGGCACCAGCCAAGGGAGCCGCAGAGACCCTGGGAGAGGCTTGGGGCACCTGCTGGGCTGCTGATGCTGACATAGGTCCCTGGAAATTTCCCGAGCACCTGTGCAAACCCTGGGCCGCCAGCCTGGTCTGAGGAGAAAGCACACTTGCTGTCTATCCAGAGGTAAAGTCAGGCATTTAACCTAAAACCCTCCAGCGTGTCCAGAAGAAACCCCTACGGTCCAGGTTTAATTCTCTAAGTGGACACAGATCTGTGGTCCATCCACCTGGATCCTGTGGGCTTGCTCAGAGGGAGGTGAGCTACGCCTGATGGGAGGACATACTCACCTGCTCAGCCAGAAAACTGACCCTCAAGATGGTGGCCAAGCGGGAGATGTGAAATAGCCGAGAGCAGGGAACCCCGGAAGGGAAGTGCCTGACCTGATGCGGCAGCTTCAGATGCCAGCGCTTCCCTGGTGCAAGGGCACTATTAGGATGACTTCAAATCCAAGTCTCAGCTCTGATCAAACAAAGCAAAATAAAGAACTCTCCAGTGACACGAAGCGAGCACACTCTCTGCCTCCCTCGTACGGTGCAGCTGACACTGGCGCAGACTCAATTCATGGGCTGATTTTCCAGTTTAAATGGACAGAAAAAAAAATTGGAGAGAGGAATAAAGCAAGCAATAAAAATAATTGAAAGACCAGGAGAGACCAGCAGGATGCAATTTAGCTGACTGAGAAAAATGCCCAAGGAGTAAAAGGAATGTCTCCATTACTCTTCTCAAATAAACCAGGGAAGTGCTCATTACGGAGCCTGTGTCCACAGTCACTGCCGGCTTTGTCAGGGGTGTTTGTACAGCACATGCATCTCACAGGGTTCCAGCACAGCCCTCTGCTGACCCAGAGGAAAAATCAGGGAAGCAGTTCACACACTCACACAGCAGGCACACACACACAGAGGCACACGCATGTGTAGGCAGATGCACACATGTGCACACTCACAAACATACACAGACAGGTACGCACGTGGACAGCCACATAGACACACGTGTACCCACACACATGTAGACACATGCACCCCCACACACACATGTAGAGAGATGCACACACACATGCACAGTGCACACAGGTGTAGACAAAGGCACAGATACTTGCAGATAGATGCCTGCACATAGTAGACACAGGATGACGTGAACACAAGTGGAGAGGCATGTACATACATGTACGCTCATGTACACAGGCACGTACACAAGTGGACACATGCACACACATGCACACTCACACTCACACACCCTAGGGCTGCTGTGTCCACACTCGCCCTGGGGCTGCTGTGTCCACACTCACCCAGGGGCTGCTGTGTCCACACTCACCCAGGAGCTGCAGTGTCCACACTCACCCAGGAGCTACAGTGTCCACACTCACCCAGGAGCTGCAGTGTCCACACTCACCCAGGAGCTGCAGTGTTCACACTCACCCTGGAGCTGCAGTGTCTACACTCACCCTGGGGCTGTGGTGTCCACACTCACCCAGGAGCTGCAGTGTCCACACCACCCTGGGGCTGCCGTGTCCACACTCACACACCCTGGGGCTGCAGTGTCCACACTCACCCTGAGCTGCAGTGTCCACACTCACACACCCTGGAGCTGCAGTGTCCACACTCACCCTGGGGCTGCTGTGTCCACACTCACCCAGGAGCTGCAGTGTTCACACTCACCCTGGAGCTGCAGTGTTCACACTCACCCAGGAGCTGCCGTGTCCACACTCACACACCCTGGAGCTGCAGTGTCCACACTCACACACCCTGGAGCTGCGGTGTCCACACTCACACACCCAGGAGCTGCAGTGTCCACACTCACCCTGGGACTGCAGTGTCCACACTCACACACCCTGGAGCTGCAGTGTCCACACTCACACACCCAGGAGCTGCAGTGTCCACACTCACCCAGGAGCTACAGTGTCCACACTCACCCAGGAGCTGCAGTGTCCACACTCACACCCAGGGACAACAGTGTCAGCCTCTGGGTCCCTGCCTTCCTGCTTCAGAGGCAGACACATTTGTGTGTTTGTGGAATTGCACCCCAGTGGCTGGATTTCAATCCCTGCTCCCATTGGAAGCAAATCCAAGAATGAGCATCTCTCGTCACTCATCTGCTGCTCTGAATCCTTCCGGTCGTAGCAGCAGGTCTGGCAGTGAAAGGCAGCCCAGCACACTTGCGAGTGAGGGAGCAGGATTTGGAAACCACATCTTGCTCATGAGGTCAAGCAGCCGTGAGAGGGGGGTGCCCTGGCCCTTCCTCACCCCAGCCCACGTCCTCAGCAGTGGACCCCCAGCCCAGTCTCAGTCATCGCTGTTCCCGCCCCGGGGGTGGCTGCCCCAGACCCGGATGTGCAGGCCTCACTGTGCAGAAGCTGCGATGCATGCCCGACTCCCATGGGCCTGGGGGGCTGCAGGCACCAAGGCAGCAACGTGGGTCCTGGAGCTGCTGTGCTGGAGCCCTGCCAAGCCTTTCTGACCCGTGTTTATCGTAAAAGTTGGGAGCTAAGTTTTGGGTCCGCCTTTAGCATAGAGAATCTTTGGATTGACACACAAATCAGAGGCCATATCTTTATCACTATAATTTTTTTTAAATATTTTATTTTTTCATGTATGTATTTATTTGAGAAACAGACTGAGATATTCCATTTGCCAATTCACTCCCCAGATGCCCACAACATCTGGGCCTGGGCCAGGATGAAGCCAGGAGCCAGCAACTCAATCCTGGTCTGTCCCCAAGGTGGCAGAGATCCAACTACGTGACCATTAGCACTGCTGCCCAGGGTGTGCACCAGCAGGAAGCTGGAGTCAGCTGAGCGGAGACCTGATACAGGATGCAACATCACAGGTGATACCCTTAACTGCGGATGAAAAGATGGCCCCATCCTCGCAGTTTTGGATTGTCTCAGTCCATTTCTGTGGCTGTCATAGAATGTCCCAGACTGGGTAATTTATAGAGAAAGAAAGTTTACCTGGCTCAAAATTTTGAAGCCTTGAAAGACAAGCATATGGCACCAATATGTGCCCAGCTCTGGTGAGGGCCCTCCGGGTGCTTCACTGCTTAGTGGAAGACAAAGGAAAGGCGAGGGTGCCAGTCTCACTATTCTGTAACCCATCCCAGCACTGATTCATCACGCAAGTCAACCCTCCAGGCTCCATCTCCCAACCCCACCGCACTGGGAATGCAGGTTCCAACACAGAACTCTGAGAGAGGCACCCAAACCACAGCAGTTTCTGCAGGTTCACCTCCAAATGCCTGCAATAAGCTAGGCTGTATCACTCTCCATTGGTCTCTCTCAATGTCTCTCTGTCTTTCAAATAATATACAAATGTTAAAATGTTTGAAAAAATTACAGTAACTTTGAAGAGTGAACCAGTGCATATTTGTAAGACATCAGCAAGCTACATGCTTTACAGCAAATCTGCCCCAGCCTGTGGGGCCACCAACCCTGCATTTGCAATGACAGCACCCAGAGAACACAGGCACATCTATTTGCATGTTTTCTGTGCCTGTTCAAGCACAGGTGTTCAGGGAAGAATACCTGTGGTCAAGGTTATGGCTGACCACCTGGGGAAAATGTACTGCTCATTCGTTTACATACCAAGTTTTTCAGGTGTAATTTAAGTACACATAGCACATACATGTACACACAGCGTCCCCGCTGACATGCAGGGGATACTTCAAAAACTTCTTGGAAGATGGAATTATAGGATTCATTTATTTTGCTGCAATTTTTTTAAATCCACGAATCTAAGGAGTCTTCAAAATGTTCACAGAGAAGGCTGGCACTGTGGCGTGGCTGTTGAAGCTGCTGGCTTCAGCACAGGCCTCCCATGTGGGCTTGGTTCAAGTCCCGGCTGCTCCACTTCCTATCCAGCTCTCTGCTATGGCCTGGGAAAGCAATAGAAGATGGCCCAAGTTCTTGGGCCCCTGCACCTACTTGGGAGA
This sequence comes from Lepus europaeus, assembly GCF_033115175.1. Taxonomy (NCBI): domain Eukaryota; kingdom Metazoa; phylum Chordata; class Mammalia; order Lagomorpha; family Leporidae; genus Lepus; species Lepus europaeus. The sequence continues at coordinate 68,312,261 of NC_084846.1, forward strand.
TCCGGAAGAAACTCCTGACTCCTGGCTTCTGGCTTCGGATCTGGGCAGCTCTGGCCCTTGTAGCCAACTGGGGGGTGGGGTAAACCAATGGATGGAAGATTTTTTTTCCCCTGTATTTCCCTCTATCTGTAATTCTGCCTTCAAATAAATAAATCTTTTTCAAATAGTTCACTGAAAATGTGTATTATGGAAAAATTATGAATTTCAAATTTTTGCATCAAAATAAATTTCTTTCAATTTTGTTTTCCATGAAGTTTTTGAAGTCAAAATTAAAGAAAATCTTAACCAACAAGATAAAGTATTGACAACTTACTCTTACATACTATGGTTCTAGCATTCGAAGGTTATTTTGCAAAAGTTTAAGATTAAATATAAGGGGGCCGACCTTGTGACATAGCACGTTAAACGGCCACCTATAGCACTGGCATTCCATGTGGGTGCCAGTTTGAGTCCCAGCTAATCCACTTCCCATCCAACTCCCTGCTAATGGCCTGGGAATGCAACAGACGACAGCCCACGTGCTTGGGCCCCTGCACGCACGTGGGGAACCTGGCTTCGGACCTGCCCAGCTCCAATTGCTGCAGCCATTTCAGGAGTGAAATTGTGGATGGAAGGAAGACCTCCCTCTGTCTCTCTGCCCTCCTCCCCCTCTCCCCTCCTGGTAACTCTGCCTTTCAAATGCATTTTTACTTTTTTTTAATTTTTAAAAAAATGAAAACAGGAAGAAAGAAAGGAGAAGCATCAGAAGATGCAGGGATAAAACCAAGTCATCCATCATGTTTTTATCGGGAATGTATTTCCACTTGCTTTGAAAAAAAAAAAACTTAATAGAAATGAAGGAAAACATCAAAAAAACAGGAATACATATAAGGCACTATGTATGGTCTAAAAATTAGTGCGGTTTATGAAAGAGAAAAGAATACTTCCATAGCACAGTAAGAGAATGATTCATGGGATTACACAGAATTTAATTCCCTGTACAGAAAACACTTGTAAAGGGCTTTCCTCCCCTAAAGAATCACGAAGGTGACCTCTCTCAGAGGCCTTGTTTGACTAAACAATGGTCGTTGCCCTTCTTACAAATATTCCAGATTGTAGAACCAACAACCTTGGCAATAGCATCAACTAAATAGTTTCCACTTTTTTATGTATCAGCCCATCCTAATAACTGCTAATTCCTTATAAAGCAGAACTAACTCTATTTGAATAAATGCATTTCATTTCACACCAATAAACCCTCAAGGGTGACATAAAATCTGACAGTGATATAAGTGGCAAACCACTATCTATTTCTTGCAAGTCTGTTCAGGAGTATTAATTGTGCTGTTGGTATTTAAAGGGTTGCAATGAGCATTCCCATTGGTACTCTATAGCAATTTAATCGCAATACCATTCATCATCAAGTGTTACCCTATGGGTAATATTCACTGCAGGGCTGATACGATGGCACGCTGGGGGACGGACAGCTTTGTCTTCATTAGCTGACTTATGTGGAGACGTGCAGGACTCGATGTCTTCAGTGACCTCCTCATTGCCGCCCCCTGGCCTCCCCGGAGTTCTCTGCTGATTGTCCTTTCTGCAGTGCTTGACCTCTAAGCAGCCTGTGCTTCCTACTTCTCTTCCTCTCTCCCTCCTTGGTTTCCGTCGTTTTCTAAAAGTGTTCTGGCTTTTAAGCATATCCCACTGCACATATGTTCTCTTTAAGTCTCTTGTGAGGACATCAATTCCTCTGCCTTTTTTAAAAATAAAGGCATTCCCAAGATTGCTTCAATAAACAGAGTTTTTGCTTTGTCTCCTCTGGAAGGGCCACTTCCGTGTCCAGGGTAGGATCACATCAGAGACTGGATCCTGTGTGGGGCCCGGAGTCCTGGCCTCATTGACCTGGGGACTCTGGTAGTGTTCCTCTGGGGAGGACGGGGAAGAGAAAAGAAGGAATTACACTCAAATAAAAATAGCTTATTTTATATGATTAATTCCTCCATGTTGCAGATTTTAGGCAGAATGGAAGAACTGGATTTCAATAAGTATCAAGCACATCGTCTTTGCACTTCCGAGTATAAAATTAAAATGGACTTCTCCATCCTGAGAACTCCTCTTAGATGAGAAAAATCAAACATATAGATAAAAGTTCAATGACTCTTTTTTACGACTTAGTGACTATATCTTCTATCAAAAACTGCAAACATCTGAGCATTTACCCTACCTACAAGGTAATCACCTACCTTGGCCAGCTTCCACAATGCTGACAAAAGATGGGAGACTGAAATCAGAGAGCGAGGTCTCCGGTCGGTCTCTCAGAGCGGCAGCAGAGACTGGACTAGCAGAGTCTGTGCCAGGTCCCCGGGACAACAGGTGCGGAGACCGTTAACCCCACAGTGTCCTTGGGACGCTTGTCTGAAGCGAGGCAGCCCCACGCCCAAGACTGGCAGTCCCATGGGAGACGCCCCCAGCCACGGCTACTTTTACTTCCACCCTGGAGAGTCCCTGCACATCCACCACCCCTCCAGCACCCCGCCTGGCCTGCAGAGGACAGCCCCCGTCCACTCAGTGCATCTCAGACATCAGTTAATTAAGACTACTTTCAACAGGACTCCAAGTGGAAGGGTGAGTCCACCCTGAAGTACTGTCTTTGTCCAGTCCCCGACCAGGAGAAGAGCTCTCAAGAACCGTCCTAGGAAGCCCATGGTTCTTCCCTTTAAGCTTCTGAGCTGCTGTTTCTGGGCGATCCTGGCAGTAACCCAGGTGGAGGGAGAAGCGGTCCTCACTGTCCAGCCTCCCCCACACCCGCAGGACGAAGAAGAGAGACATCACTTGTCTGTGGACCTGAACGCCTTCCAGGCAAACATCACAGAGAAAACTGCAGGCCCGCCGGCGCCGCGGCTCACTAGGCTAATCCTCCGCCTTGCGGCGCCGGCACACCGGGTTCTAGTCCCGGTCGGGGCACCGATCCTGTCCCGGTTGCCCCTCTTCCAGGCCAGCTCTCTGCTGTGGCCAGGGAGTGCAGTGGAGGATGGCCCAAGTGCTTGGGCCCTGCACCCCATGGGAGACCAGGAGAAGCACCTCGCTCCTGCCAACGGATCAGCGCGGTGCGCCGGCCGCAGCGCGCTACCGCGGCGGCCATTGGAGGGTGAACCAACGGCAAAAGGAAGACCTTTCTCTCTGTCTCTCTCTCACTGTCCACTCTGCCTGTCAAAAAAAAAATAAATAAATAAAAATTTAAAAAAAAAAAAAAAAAAACTGCAGGCCCTTTGTGCTCACACAGTCCCTCAGGTAAGCCCTGCCAGGTTCCCCTGAACAACCAGGGCCGGCTCCCGTGGAGAGACGCCTGCATTTGTCTGCGCCTGTGTGACCTACAGATGTTATTTCGCTAACACCTAGAGGTCACTCCCCAGCAGCCTTCAGGTGAAATTCACCAGGCGAGGCTTTTGTGGGGGAGGCATGGGAGGTGAATTAATTCCAGGTTTCCCCGCAGATGGTGTGATTATGAGGTCACACCTGGAGCGCCAGGACTGAGCGTTGTTCCCCACAGTTGGAGCCTTGGGCCAGTCGCGGTGTGGACTTAGAACATCTGCAACACCGTCTCTCAGACACTGGTGGCTCAGAGGAGACACTCACCCCTCAGCCCTCCCCAGCAGCACGCTGTGTAGTGCGGGACCACTCACCGCCCCTTTTGCAATGCGTGTCCACAGACTTCCTCCAAAGCACCTCCCCTCCCCTGGGGTCTTCCCCTTCCTCTCGTATTGGGCTGTATTTCTTTATTTCCTTTTTTAAAGATTTATTTATTTATGTGAAAGGCAGAGTTACACAGAGAGAGAGGCGAGATGGGGGAGAGAGATAGAGAGAATTTTCCATCTGCTGGTTCACTCCCCCAAATGGTCACAACAGCAGCCAGGGGTGGGCCAGGCAGAAGCCAGGATCCAGGAACTTCGTCTGCATCTCCCACGTGAGTGCAGGGGCCCAAGCACTTGAGTCATATTCCACTCCTTTCTTTCCCAGGCTCATTTTCAGGGAGCTGGATTGGGCGTGGAGCAGCCAGGATGCTTGCACTGCAGGCAGCGGCTTTACCAGCTCTGGCACAGCACTGGCCCTGGGCTGTATTTCTTTCTTTCTTTCCTTTTTTTTTTTTTTTTTTTTTTTTTTGAGAAGCAGAGTGGACAGTGAGAGAGAAAGACAGAGAGAAAGGTCTTCCTTTTTCCATTGGTTCACCCTCCAATGGCTGCTGCGGCTGGCACGCTGCGGCCGGTGCACCAGGCTGACCCAAAGCCAGGAGCGAGGTGCTTCTCCTGGTCTCCCATGGGGTGCAGGGCCCAAGGACTTGAGCCATCCTCCACTGCCTTCCCAGGCCACAGCAGAGAGCTGGACAGGAAGAGGAGCAACCAGGACAGAATCCAGCGCCCCGACGGGGACTAGAACCCCGTGTGCCGGCACCGCAGGCAGAGGATTAGCCTATTGAGCCGCGGCGCTGACCCCTGGGCTGTATTTCTGTCACCATTCCATACTCATCAACCAAGCAGAGAAGAACTGTGACGGGTGTGAGAGTCTGCTCTTTAGCAAGTTTGTTTCATGGATCCCAGCAGAAGAGGCAAGTCTCCTGGATCAGAGTAAAAAGACAGATTTATGCTCACAGAAGCAGCGGTCATTTGCTGAGAACTGGCACTGGCACTGGCTCCTCAAACCCCAGTGCCACCGTGTAACCTGAAGCCCAGCTAATGCCTTCACAGGCTGTGAATTAAAGGGGAAAGTCCTCAAGCTTCGAAAGCTGAGCCTTGCACAGTGAACAGAAAGCCCCCAGGGCTTTGTCCTGGGCTGGGGGCTGCACAGCCCCTTCACCACTTCCCTTCTCAGCCTGTGGCTCACACACCCTTGACAGGAAGCCTTTAATCAGCACAGCCGGAACCTCCACCCACAGCACTTGAAGAACCCCAGAGACGGGGACAACACTCTACCTCCATTCTCCAGCTGAAGTCATCGTTTCTTTTTAAAGTGTCAGAAATAGCTTTTAAGGGAAATAGTGCGAAAGAGAATAAAGCAAGGAAAGCATTATTTATAAGCAGTTTCTAAATATTAATTGCCTTGAGTAGTCAAATAAATAAGTCAAGTAACTTATTCCCGATTCATTTCAGATTATTTCCACTCATCACTAAGATCTACCTAATTAACAAAATGCAGAAGACACCATTTAGTTCCTTAGGGGTCCCCATCAGTGAATCCCCTAATATTTCCACTACAAATGGTCACCTGTCGCCTTCTAGACAGCCTTGAGAAGCCATTGTCCATCTGTAGCAGGGACTCTGGGAATGTAAATAAAGGTGGCTCACGTAGAATGCAGTCACCCAACACCTTCAGGTCGTTCTGAACACAGGAGATTCACGGGCTGCGCACCCACAGGTCACGGGCAGGCCAAGACCTGCCGATTAACCGGCCGATTACGTAAAACACTGACTGCAATAATAAAATAAATGAAAATGCAGTAAAATCAGTATATATACATAGCTATGGCAAGTTTTTGGAGGCATTTGAAATATACATTGGGTGATATTTTTTAAATAAAAAAATTTAGGTATTGCCATGATTTATAATTTTTCCAAACTGACAGATAAAATGTTCAAAGTTATTAATATTTTAAATTACATGTTTGTTTTTATATTGTATATTGTTTTATAGGCTTATTATCTGCTTATGTTTCTTTTTTAAGAACAGCAGTTCACATCTGTTGCCCACTAATTAACAAAATTATCTGTATTTTGCATTGAAAAGTTCTATAGCTTTAAGGAAATGAGTCTTATGTATGTCAAGTGTACTTAAAAGAATTTCCTATTGCCTTTTCCTCTGTAAAATTCATTAAATAGTCCACCTGTCCAGAATGTCTTTATATGCTGCTTTAACACATCTTAAATCCTTGATTTTATTTTACTTGTTTTTTTTTTTTTCATTGAAAACCCCATATTCTTCTGTTTATTAGAGATCAGAATTCAGAACAGAGTCTTCTTAAAGATAAATAGAAAAGAATCAAAACATATCTGGTGTGAAGTGTTTGACTGTTCTTGTGTATAAGGGTACACACTCGTTTGGATCTAAAACTAACACAGGGTATTTTTGTCCCTCTAGGTACTAGGGCCGGTTACCCCATCTGTGTGCTGAGGCCTCCCCTCTTGGGACCCATTATTTAAGCTTTCCACCCAGCTAACTGGCTCCCTGTGGTATTTAAGCCCAGACAATAGGAGATTGGTGAATCCATTCCTATACTACACAGGGGAATGCTCTTTTTAAACATACAAACAAATACAAAAATACTGTCGGCAAATGACTGCTGTCTGACTCCATAAAACAACTTCTTTAGGGATCTCACTAATAACTATTTTGTTGGCCCATTTTCCTGGTCTGGAGTACTGTGCATTGAAATTTTAGAACCTTGTGTGCTGTTGATTAATAGGCTAAGCCTCTACCTGTGGTGCCGGCATTCCATATGGGTGCCAGTTCATCTCTCAGCTGCTCCACTTCTGATCCAGCTCTCTGTTGTGGCCTGGGAAAGCAGTAGAAGATGGCCCAAGTGCTTAGCTCCTGCACCCACCTGGGAGACCTGAAGAAGCTCCTGGCTCCTGGCTTCAGATCAGCTCTGCTCTGGCCATTGCGGCCATTTGTGGAGAGAACCAGTGGATGGAAGACCTTCCTCTCTGTCTCTCCCTCTCTCTTTCTGTAACTCTACCTCTCAAATAAATAAATCAATCTTTGTTTTTAAAAAAAGAAACTTTAGAGCCCTCTCTTCTGCACAGCAGGTGCCTCCACGCCGCCAGCACATTTGGAATCCTGCTGTCCTGTCTGAACAGCACAACTCAGTCATTTTTAGCAGGTTTTGCTGAATCTGTTTGACTCAGGCCTGTGGAGGTCATAGATTTATTCCACATTGGCTACCATTTAGTCTCCAGCCAAAGACCTTTAGCAGGCCTGCACATGATTGCTAAGTGGCTAATCTATTAGCGATTTTCCCAAAACTATAATTGGACTTTTGTTGAGCCATCACTTCAATGGCACAGTGAGGTCAGATACAGCAGTGGAATAACAGTGATCTTCGAAGGGCACTGAACTCTCAAACTTCACACCTCCCACACTTCAGTGCCAGCCGACAGCACAGAATAGCATAGCTATGAAAAACCATTTAGTCACAAAACGGCTCACTTTTCTTTTTTTAAGATGTATTTATTTATTTTGAAAGTCATAGTTACATAGAGAGGAGAAGGAGAGAAGGACAGAGAGAGAGAAATCGTCCATCTGCTGGGTCACAACCCAGATGATCTCATGGCCAGCACTGGGCCAGGCCAGAGCCAGGAGCTTCTTCTGGGTCTCCCAGGTGGGTGGCAAGGCCCAAACACTTGAGCCATCTTCCACTGCTTTTCCCAGGCACATTAGAGAGAGTTGGATTGGAAGTGGAGCAGCTGGGACTTGAGCCAGCGCCTACATGGGATACCAGCATCACAGACAGCAGCTTTACCAGTTATGCCACAATGCCAGCCGTTGATTTTGGTGCAATTACAGCACTTTGTTAAAAAGTCTCCATGTGTGAAAAGCAAGGCTCCTTATTCTCTGTGAATTTATAGTTCTTATGGTTTAGTAACAACAGACTGTCACGTCAAGGCTGATGAAGATCATTGAATGAGAAATCCCCGCAGAGCAAGGCAGGGCCGGCGTCTTCTACGGAAACACAGGAAAGCAGCCAAGGCTGTCGCGTTGTCTCGTCCCCTCACACACTCGAATCATGCTCAGTTTGGTGATTACATTATTGAGTTAAGAAGAAGAAAGAAAGGACATTGAAGAATGTTGAACTGAAAGTTCACAGACTTTTCCAGAAAGCCACTTGGAGAGGAAGGGTCAGGTTGAGCACGGCCATGAAAGGGTGGGTGTGCTTACTGGGGCTGAGCCACCCAAAGCCAGGAGCAAGGCTTCGGATTCTGCCAGGAAAAGCACAGTGTTCGTTTAGAACGCTTCACTTCCCCAGCGACCTTCGCTGTGGCAAATGGGCTACTGTGTCCTTGGTTTTTGCTATTGATATCAAACCCAGATCATCTCCTAAGTCTATAACATTAATGGAGCGGTACTGATAAAATTAATATACACCTTGAGTTAGACACCGGTTTTCTGAGGAAGGCAGGATAGCCAGTGTAAAAGGGCAGAAATCGCTTGTGTTGTTAAAATCTAAACCCCGAAGTCTTGACCATCACAGCATCCTGGCTTCACAGCCCTGTTCTGTGCCCCAGGCTTCTCTTACTGGAACTTGCAGTCCTCATCTTCCGCTTCTGGCGCACACCTCTCCTGAGGGCCCTCTGAAAACTGGCGTCCAGGTGCCACTGGAAGCTGGCTGCGACATCACCAGATTGTAGAAAAATAACGTCCGATCCATCCCATGCGCCTGCCTGGAGGGCGATAGGCACGTTGGTTCTCTCCTGCGTGCAGACCCTGGGGCCGCTGAACTGGCGGACCAGATCATGCCACCTCCTTGGGGACGTACATTCTTGCAACCTTTGTCTGACCTTACTGTTTTGACTGTGTCTGGGTAAATTCAAATGCATCCGGTAATGATTTCCAAACCATACTTCTGGCATTTTGCCTAGATTAAAAATTCCCTTGTGTACCCAATAGCTGTCTGCCACGAATCTGCTGCACTTACCAGGATTAATGTGCCCCAAACTTTGCTCCTTCTAGTGCATCAGGCCTCACTCCTAGCATCTTCTCCACCCTCCAGGGCCAATACTTAAGCAGAGTGTGTTGTGTCTGCAGAAACTCTTCCTCCCGTCCCGTATTTGCTGTTATCACCTTAGAGGCACCTGTTTTGACCACACCTGTATCCTTTCTGGATGTCAGCTCACACTTGACCATGCTAATCTACCGGCTGTTGAAAATACTACATGAAGGCATCTTCTTCTGCTATTCTATTCCTTTGGATTCACAATGCAAACTTAGAGGATGATCCAAAATCTAACATTTAAAACCTAAAACTGTGGGATTCTTCCTGCTTCCCAGGCCTCATCCGTACCTCCAGTTCTCACGCACAGACTCATATGCCGTGGCCTTCCTATGTGTTTGTTTCTTGAGTCCACCAAAAGTGAGGGTTTGCAGACTTTGTTTCCTTTCCTTGGATGCTGATGACACCTCCCACCACCAACAATGTCTCAAGTTAACGCTTCACCTCCAGCCCCTTCTTGGAACAGCCCCCTGCTTTTCTGTACTCACAGCCTCGTAATGGTTGTCAGTTACTCTTTCCTGTCTTTCTTCCCCTACTGACACACAAGCTCCACAAGAGCAGATCTTTGCTCTCTCTCCCTACCCTTACCCGGTGCCCAGCACATCACCTGGTAGTGGAGGCTCAGTGAAAGCAAATGCAAGCATGGATGAACGATTTGGTATAAGTTCTAAATCAGAACCCACTACAATTTCCTTCCCATTTAACACTTTTCTAATGGTTTGAAGACAGTCTGTGTCATGCCTACTATTTTAAATTGGGTATTTCAGGAATTGTTGAGTCTTTCTCTTGGTCTATGGATTTCAGAGCTACAGTGAGAAGCCACATGAGATTCAGATTGAGACAGATTGAAAAGATCTTGAAATTTTAAACTTAGAAACAACTCTACTGGCTTGGCTATGGTTTTGAAGTCAATGAGGCATTGACGGTATGTCACTATTTTCTTTATCCTAATAACACGCAACTGATTTAAATTGCATTTTACAGAGAAAGCTACTCCTGTTTCTGCACATGTGTGCAAGTATACAAGGCAGCCAGTAGCTGACGGTGTCTGGTGTTTGCTGTTTTGTATGTCCACACAGAGCATCCTCGTTCATGAAACACCACTCTCCATCAATTCAAACCATGATAGCCCTTGCTCTGTTCCTGATGTGGAAAATTGGCACCGACCACAGAGGCAGAGGGCCGCCTGAGTTGACCTGGCACCTGCCTGCCTCTTTCCCACAGCTGCTCCTGGTCTCATGGGACATACATTGAGGAAAAGGGCCAGAAACAGACACGAGAAGGAAGGCCTGGCAGCCAGTTTGATCTGCAACAACATCTCTTGGATTTTACTTATTCAACTAGTAAATTATTTTATTAAAGCAAATTCAATTTGGATGTCAGAGTTTTGCAAACTCAGAGTTGTGGATAACTTACAAATTATGATTTCACAGGCTCTGTGTGTGCTCTAAAAATCTGGATTAGTGTCTTGTCCAAGTTGCCTCACACCTCAGCGTGCTTGTCTCCTCACCCTTGAAATGTGAACAATGACACCTATCTTCCTTTTGAAAAAGATTAAATGGTGAAACCATGTGAGGAAACTCAAAAGTCATGGGAACAGTAGAACTGAAAGATAGGTTTATTTTTGTGCAAAATTTATGAAATCCACGCAGACATATTTTTCTACAGGACACGTTTTTCATGAACTTTTTGAGGATCCTTGGATTGCATGGATTTTGTGTGTGTGTAAAGTGCTTACGAAGCATCTACCCCACAGAGGCACTCGACTTCACCCCATTACTACCACCAGCACCAGGCTCACAGCCCAGGGGTGTCCCTGAAGGAGCTGCCCAAGGAGGCTTTCTTCCTTCCCCCACCACCCCAGCTCAGCCTCAACTCCGTTCACCGGGCTTCCTTTCAGTGCTCACCTATTTGCAGCATTGTGAGGCTCAACAGGTTTGGTTTTATTAGCAAGAATGACCACCGTGTATTTACTGTATTAGAAAAGTAAACCTTTGAGGGGAAGACTCCCTGTGTCCCAAGCCACTACCACCGTACCAGTAGTAGAGAGAAATGAGAATGCCACTCTGAGATAAAAAAATCCCATGCACTCATTCCTCATAGCTGTTAAGTTCATGCGCAATTATTTTCACTGCAGCGAAGATCTATGAATCTATGCCTAAATAACGAGTGAAATTCTCTCTCTCTCGCTCTCTCTCTCAAAATCCCTCCTAGAAGTGCTAGCTCATCACCAAGTGTGCCCAGTGACTATATTTGCAGAGAGCTCCAGCGTCTTAGTGCAGGAAAACATCCTGAGGCAGGAGTAGACTGACACTTTCTATGGACAGATGTGGTCTACACTCTTGCATTTCTCGAAATCCTTGCTATATATTTATTTTATCTTGAATTACTTACATTTTCTTGGGCATACTATAATAATTTATAATATGAATCAAAAATTACTATCTGATATTCTGCAGTAAATTATTTAAGCAAAAATTGCCAATCCAATTTACTTGGTGCTTTTATAAAGACAGATTAATTTTTTTACTGTAGAGTTGAGAATTGTTGGTTTAAATTCACACATTAATGATTACTTAGTTTATTACAATATGCATTTCTTTATATCATTCAGTTAAGACTATGACATCTCTCTCTTACACTAAGCTAAAGATGCCATACTAATTTTCCAGTTATTTCTTTAGTGCCAAGTGCATTTAAACAGTCCGTTTCTCTCTTCCAGGAGGTGAATTGATGCTGTTCTATAGTACTCCAATACTTATAAAGACAAGAAAAACAAAATGCCAAAGTTCTTATAAAATAAAAACATCAAAATAACGTAATCCTGGCTTGTGAGAGCATACGTATCAAATTATTTTGAAGTCATTTTTTCTGAAAGATCCTGTGCGTGGTGAACACCATGCACTGATGGCGATTGGTCCCCCAATTGCTGCATTAGCAGTTCACTAGCCGGAGCAGGCTGGACATGTGTTCACTGCATGTGACAGCATCTGTGTGAAACACAGAACATCTGCAAACATTGATATCAGTTCTAAATGTCGCATTTGTTTCTATTTTACCATTTAAGATTAAGCTAAGCATATTGGCTGTACGCTGACATTTTTGGAAGTGCTGTTCATCCCTGGGAATGCGTTGAGTGTACACCCGGTCTGCTCAGCAAGATGATCAGCAGTGAGCCCGCTGCTCTAGCCTGATGAATCCAAATGGCATTTTACAGGATCCTTTCAGACAGGCCATTGACCAGCCTCCTCAGAACGCCTCTGAAGGAGATAGTCCTGCATGAATACGGCATTCGGTTTAAAGATTTACAGCAAATGAACAATGAATAACAACTGAATTAAAGAAGGCCTTTAGTGTTTTCTAATCAACAAGTATCCTAGAGCACCAGCCAAGTTCTGGGCACCGGCCTCACTGACAGATAGACAGGGAGGGGTGTGAGGGAAGCAAAGGTCCACTTTGTGCAGGGGGCTCATTGCCCTGAGGGGTACAAGGCCTGGCACTGGGTCTCAGACGATGAGTCTCTGAGGAGTGAGTCGTAAGGGTACAAGCCACTTGGACTACGGGGACTGCTTCTGAAATATAAGTTAACATACTGGCAAATCAATAACTTGATATCATCAAAAAGGTGAAATCTCTTGCATGTCTCATTATATATTCATTATAATTTAGATTCTGGCCACGTTTCAGGTGAAAGTAGCATTCAGGTTTGCGAACTCAATTAGTTGCAATTTAAAGATAAAACAAGAATACTGGGATTCCTGGCATTTAATGTTTTAGAAATGCTTTATTTATTCTCAAGATCTCACGTGGTTTTCATTTATGATCTGATCAATAATAATGAGTTTTCCTTAGGACATATACATGTTGTAATGATAAATTAGAAGTCTCAGATCATCTCAAAACCGAATAAAACAACAAGTGAAAAACAAGAATGGTAGAGATGCGAAATGCAGTTACACAGATGTGTCTAATTCTCCTCCCTGTCCAGCTGTCACCTGTGACATGACACACATGAATCTGTGTAACGACACACGTGAAATCCACGTGGGCTTGATGACGGACCGAGGACAGTGCTGTCCCCAAAGAGGTCCACCTCCTGGTCTGTGGAGCCTGAGAATACATGCGCTGGCACCGTGAAGAGACCTGGGGAGTTCTCCAGGATTCTGTGTGTGAGTCCAGTCCAGTCCAGGCAGAACAGGAGAGGTGACCAGGAGCTGGCACGCGAGCGGCACTCAGCAGGTGGAAAGACAAGGTCTCCATCGAGTCCACAGAACAAACATGGATCCCTGTGCACCCGGGTTTCCTCACACAGGACGAGTGCAGAGTTCTGACTTCCAGCCACCCGGGCTGATAAACGTTCCCTCCCATTAGGTTTGTGAAGGCGTTCCATTAGCTTTTGGCAAGTTTTCATCATGCAAAAGGAAACTAATGCACTAATTTTAGAAATTTATACTCCAATCACACGGCACTGTGATTTTTATGCTCCTGTTTGTTATTTATTTTCCGAGGTGTATGGCTTCCAAGTAACCATGAGGTACTTCCGTGTTCTCCTCCGTCCACGGTTATTTAAATTACGTTTGGTTACTCAGGGCCCCACCACTAATAAAGTGTCCAACTCTCAGATTCTTAACAGTATTTCCATGAGTAACCCATTTTCTGAGCATATTTCCAAAATGGCTTTGGAGAGAGTATCTGAAGCAATAGGAGAAGACCTGAAATTGTGGAAACACACAGACTTCACCATCTTACAAACAAACCCATCGCTCCCACGTCTGGGAGGTGCCTGCTGTGTCAAACAGCCAAGTTCAAGGCCCCTGGCAAGGAGGAAAGCGTTCCTAGAGCTGATGGAGACACTTCATGAGCTCCTTTTGTACTGCAAATTCAGACTAAATAAGCAAGTGTGCCCTAACCTTCCCACCAAATATGACTGATCGTTTTATTACGCTGAAAAATACACCTGACGCCCCCAACTTCTCCGCATAAATGTCGCCATTTTCATCTCACCTTGGCTACCCAGCAAGCGGTCATTTACTGTGACATCCAACAGAAAGTTTACTTTATTGCAACATCTAAAATTAATTTGGAGGTATGAAGTACCCACAGCTTCTTAATATCCTTCAACTTCCACTTTGAAATTCAGAATCCAAAGAATCTGAGAGGAATAAAGGTTTAATTCAGTGTGCATTATGAAGAAGAAATTATGTAAATTCCATTAAACCATACAAAATATTTAATTTGGCTAACTGCATTCAGATTCTAAGGTGTACCTACTGCGTGTCAGGCACACTCAGCTTAGTGTCAGAGTGCTTCTTTTTAAAAATTTTCAGAAAGATATATTTATTTAGAAGGCAGACCAGAGGAGGGAGAGGAGTCACACACAGAAACATAGAGAGAGTCAGACACACACACACAGAGAGAGAGAGAGAGAGAGAGAGAGAGCATCATCTACTGTTTCACTCCCCAAATGGGCACAACAGCCCAGGCTGGACCGAGCTGAAGTCAGGAGCCAAGAGTTCCATCTTGATCTGCCATGTGGTGGCAGGGGCCCAAAGACTGGAGTCATCCTCTGCTGCCTTCCCAGGCCCATTAGCTAGGTAATGTATTCAAACTGGAGCAGCCAGGACTCCAGCTGGCACTCTGATATGTGACACCAGCATCGTAAGTGGCACCTTAACTTGTTGTGTCACAATGCATGCCCCCAGAATTCCTCCTGGGTCCTTGAGGCACCCTTGTGACATATCACGGTCCTTAACTGGACATTCAGGGACCTCAGGAAGAAGACACAATCCAAAGCCACACATCAGGGTAATTCTAGTTTAAAATCTCCTGCAAGACAAAGATAATCTAAGCTTCACCTTAAAATACATGCAGGGAGGGGGCAGGCGTTGTGCCACAGGGGGTCAAATTGTTACTTGGTACTCACATCCCATGTTGGAGAGCCTGGTTCAAGAACAGGTCACTCTACTTCTGATCCTGATTGCTGTCAGTGTACATCCTGGGAGGCAGCCGGTGATGGGTCTCCGCCACCCACATGGGAGACCTTGATGGAGTTTGTAGCTCCCGGCTTCAGGCTGGCCCAGCCTTGGCTGTTTGGGGCACTCGGGGAGTGAAGCAGGAACTGGAAGATCTCTGCTGTCCCTCTCGCTGTGTCACTTTGCCTTTCAAATGAGCTTTAAGAATAAACTTTAAGAATATATGTGGGGAGAAAATACAAAAGACAAAAATTGGCAATCAGGTTGAAAAAGTAAAAGAATGAGAGAGTTATGCGAGAGACTTGAATGAATGCATCGGCACACCAATGTTTCAACTTAGAAAGATACTGTAGCAAATGCAAGAAAAACTCAACTCCTCTAACCTCTGTATTTCCCAGGATTCAGAGAAGAGAAACTGCATATTCTCCAACAGTGCAGCAGCCACACCACTGTTGTGGAGGAGAGCGTTTGTGGCTTGGCCATAGTCACACAGACACGCACATCAGCTTCCTCATTTAGAAAGGATGTTCCCAGCTGTCTCTGAAAGGTGATTTCTAATATTCTAATTGTGAGAAGCCCTCATGGCTGCTCAGGCAACAATTTTACCTCAAGGACGTAATTTGCAGAATGATAAATTCATCAGCTTTGTGCAGTCAGAACCATTCAGGTGTTGCATGCCTGAGTTGCATTACTGGAAGAAGAAATTGAAGGAGAGAGCCCACAGATGATAGAGGTGTTGGAGCAGAGGATATATTGGAAGCATCCATCTTGCTGTCAGAAGCAGCTCTGGAGCAGAAGAGGTCTCGCCCGCAGGCGGAGAATCCGGAAGTGCAAGCCAGAACCCAGAACCAGACACTCGGGGAGGGAGGGCGTCCAGGTTGCCATGGGGAGGGGCATCCTCTCAGCCCCAGACTGGCCAGGAGGTGCTGCCCCGGGCTGTGGGGTCATCACTGTCTTCTGAAACAGGGCACAGCTGCTGGAGATCCTTACAGAGTCTTTAGGAAAATTATTACAATTAAAAAAACTTTCACATATTTTCAAGCTTAATGGTAAAATTATATCAATAATGACATTGTGATGCCGAATAAAAAACTACTGAAAAACAGGATGAATGAATGCTACAGATAATGTTCATTTATCAATGTAGATGTTAAAATGTAAAAACCTATCAACAAGTAAAATCTAAGAATAATGTTGAAAAAATTATGCATCATAACAATCACTTGTTAATTGTAGTAATACAAGCTCGGTAATTTAGTATCTTATATAAGTATCATACCGATGATCAATTCATAATTAACTTCTAAATAGAAGTCTTCGCTAAATTGATACAGTTTTCAAAAATTCAGGGAAAATGTCTCAAAGTGTGAAATAAAAATTTACTTAAAATACATTTGTCTGAAAATCATGCCAACAGACTATATTTGATCATCTAAACTGGAGTTATTTAAAAATTTCTGGTCTAGAATTAAGGAACATGGCCAGTGCCACGGCTCAATAGACTAATCCTCTGCCTGCGGCGCCGGTACACCGGGTTCTAGTCCCGGTCAGGGCGCTGGATTCTGTCCCAGTTGCTCCTCTTCCTGTCCAGCTCTCTGCTGTGGCCAGGGAGTGCAGTGGAGGATGGCCCAAGTGCTTGGGCCCTGAACCCGCATGGGAGACCAGGAGAAGCACCTGGCTCCTGGCTTCGGATCAGTGCAGTGCGCCGGCTGCGGTGGCCATTGGAGGGTCTCTCTCTCTCTCTCTCTCACTGTCCACTCTGCCTGTGAAAAAATAAAAAAAAAAGAATTAAGGAACAGAAAAGAAACTAAGATTGCTTAAGATCAACTGAGAGAACTATGCAAGTGTCTGTCAGAGCCAGCAACTCTATTATGATGGCAACCATCCGCTAAGTGCCACTGTGGGTGGTGTTCATGCTGAGAATCTGACCACTCTATCACTAGGTCCATACATTACTCAAAACAGCAGTAGGATGGTAAATCCTATTACCAGGCAGAAATTCTGAGTCCTGCAAATCCGGCGATCGCCTCTAACTCTGGACTTGAAATGACTGTGTCTCAGCCGTGTTGTGCTCTACCGCTGCCTCGCCACAGTCAGCTACCCTCCCCGGACTGTGAGCTTCAAAATCACCCATTAATATAAATGAGACTCTGTTGGACACATTTCTCGATTTAGAATTGGACTCACATGAGACTCCTCACAAGTCCTAGTGAAGAGCCTGGCCCAATCAAATTAGGAAAGCAAGCATCAACAACTTCTGAGGCTTCCCAGGTGATTTCAATGTGCAGTCATGGTTAAGAGCCAATTTTGTAAATTATTTTCATGCAACCAATTTACTTTATTTGGATGATTTCCTAGGACATAAATTGGTTATGTAAAGAGTGCATTTATTTTAATGCACTGTTATTTTTTTTAAAGAAAAACTGCTTGATGATTTCCACAGGTAGAAATTGAAAGAACTCGCTATTTTGCATTTAATCAAAATGCTTTATAATTTATCTCAGGCACCGTTAATTTGCTCTGAGAGCAATAGTAAAATACGTAATGCCAATGCACAAGATGCACTGGGCTGAGACATTTGCATTTCTCTTCTGCGTTTGCTGTGCATGATTATACCAACGTTTTCTCTGACAGATTCCCCGTGCGCAGGCTGCTTCTTCATCTCTTGGCTTTCTCTCTTTTGAATTTTAATTTACTCACAGAGTTTTGATATCCTCATTTTAAAATTACCAGTACATTTCTTAACAAAGTCTAAGTTTATGAGTACTTGTAAAACACATATTTGGTTATATTATATGTTTTATTTTATTTATATTATTATATCAACTTCTACATATTGCATCTTTATAATTTGCTTTACAACATAAAGTTTAATACATCAGTAGTTTAATTTCTTGTGTTTTAAATGTTAGCCTCAAGGGCCGGTGTTGTGTCGCAACAGTGAAGCCGCTGACTGAGAAGCAGGTATAGGATGCCGGCTGATCAAGCTCCCTGCTATTGCACTGGGGAAACAGCAGATGGCCCAAATGCTGGGGCTCCTGCCACTCACGTGGGAGACCAGGATGAAGTTCCTGGCTCCTGGCTTTGGCCTGGCCCAGCCCTGGCTGTTGGAGCCATTTGAGGAATGAATCAATGGATGGAAGATGTCTCTTTCTCTGCCTCTCCCTCTCTCTCTGTTGCTCTGCCTTTCAATAAATAAGTAAATAAAACATCTTAGGTGTGTTTTTCCACTCCAAATAGTAAGCTTTCTTACTTAAATAATAAATCATTAATTGCATTTCTATGATACACCAAATCCTTAAGTGCAGTTAGACCTATGTGTGCAATTTTTATTTTACCCAGAGTACTTGTTTACTACTTTAAGTGATATTGTACAATTTTTTTTAAAAAAATCAGTTTAGCTGTATTCTATGCTTATTATTTGTTAATAAAAATTCTCTTTATACTTTTTTCCTAAGAGGTCTTAGTAGCTTCACATTTTTTTGGTAGGTGTACTTTGGAATAATTTAGACTCATTAAAAATTAAACTTTCTTAAGAGCTAGTAGAAATATACAAAATTTGTGTGTGTTCATAAAAAGTAATATTTCCGTTCTGAAACATGTCTCTTCTGCAGGCACTCAAAGCTTACTACTCCAAACCGCGTCCAATCTGGCAACAAAGGGACTTTGGTTTCCCTGAAGCAGAGTACGAGGAAGGTGCATGAATGGGAGTGCAGCAGTCTCACATGTGTTTAATTTGGTTGCTGTGACGGAGCGAATATTCCCTGCCTGTTAGAAGCTAATTGATGCCTCTGTTTAGGAAGGAGGCACCGGGGTCCTCAGGTTGATTGTCACAGGTGCCCCGCCGAGAGCTGTCGCAGCTGCAATAGGGGTTCCGTGGCGTCGGCCGTGGCTGTCTCAGGCAGATCATCCGTGTGCTTTGCGTGTCCTGTGTCCTGAGGCTGACTCTGGGACGCCTCTTCCCCCTCAGGATTTTTCCTGAATGTAATCTGGTTATTTCTCCTTCCCACTGGGCCTGGGCAGGCTGGGGCCCTGCTACGGCGGAGCATGCTGAAGGGAATCCCACCAGCCTCTGCAGAGGTCCAAGGAGCTGTCCAGGGTCCATTTGGCTCAGAAAGGGTGGGCGAGCCCTCAGAGAGCAGGAAGAGGGGGCCAGGCGGACCTTGGCTCCGTGGCAGCAGCCACTGCCTCATGAGGACTGGGGACTAAAGGGAGCAGGGCGGCCTGTGGAAGGGAGGAAGGCAATGTCTTTTGTTTCTTGATAGTCTCACAGCCACCGTTCATGTTCAAGTCTGTCTTCCATGCCCAGCCTTATTTGCTGGAGTCTCTGGGACAGCATGAAATGACCCCAAGGATCAATGCCCTTTTCCTGTGCCCTCCTCTTTGATAAGTGTGATGTTGACTGTAGCAAAAGGACTTGAGCCAGCGGCAGGACCACCTGGCACTCTGCACCACAACCCAGGAGAACTGATCCTCCTTCCGGGTACGTTGAGAGGTGCTGCATCCTCAGGTGGCCAGTGGCCAGGTGCGACACTGGGTCTCAGGTACTTCACAGTGCACGACAAACTGGGCTTGTGTGAGCTTTACGAAGTCCGCAGGAAGTGAATGCTATGAAGAAACTATGAGTAAACTATGCATGCATTTCAAAATGTTTTTGTACCAAAGCAAACTTCCCTTTGAATTCCACCTCCCAGAGAACATTTTGAACCCCCTTATTGCTCCCAACAACCAGACCACCACAGACACAAACACAGAGATGTCTAGGGGTGGAGCCGTGTCCTGGGACCTCAGGCTGGGGCTGTGTAACATGGGAGACCAGGGCTCTTTCCCCTCCAATAAGGAAATGTGTTGAACAAAACCAAAAAACCCAAAGTTGTTATTTATCTAGAAAGTCTATTTGCATAGAGCATGCCAAAGTGTGTTCAGTCTGTTTCAGTCTTATATGTATTTAAGAGACAGACAGATGGACAAAGCTCCCATCTGCTCATTCACTCCCCAGATGCCAGTGATCTCCAGGGCTAGGCCAGACCAAAGTGTAGAGCTGGGAACTCTATCCAAGTATCTGACCTGGGTGACAGGAACCCAGCTACCTAAGCCAGCACATCTGCCTCCCAGGGGTTTCTGTTGGCAGACGCTGGAGCCAGGAGCTGCAGGCAGGGACCACACCCAGGAACACAGAGTGCAGGTGCCCCAGCTGGCATCTTAACCTACAGGCCAGACCCCTGCCCCAGCCTGTTAATTTAGAACCCAGAATTGATGCTTTGTCCTCACTGTTGAAAATGTAAGCAGAATGAAAATCAATAAATAACGAAACAGCTTCTGAGAAGCTAACCTTGAATTTCTTCGCCTGCGATGTTGAAGCGCGTGCCACTGGGTCATTGAGCATAGCCACAGGGAATGAGATTAGCTGCTGCTTGATGAGAAATGTGACTTGTGATTTCCTCAAAAGAAAAGTTAATTAGCAGCATCGTATTAGAATATGTTTTGGTTTAACTGAATTTAATGGTGACATTATCCATCCCATTATATCGGACTATTCATTTAGTTTCGTAACACACCTTGAAATAAAAGAGGTTGAATAGGTGGATTTGTGATGGTTTGCAAATATAAAAGCAAGTAAACAAGACACACTTGAGTAGCCCAGTGAGAATAGGCGTAGGAGAAACTCAGGCTAATATTATACTGCACAATGAACAATGAACTTGCACTCAAGTGACAGGCATACACAAATTTGGTTCTGAAATTTCTAAATGTAATGGTTTATGTGAGAAATTGTTAACATAATTCTAAATAACATCAATCTGGAATTGTCATTTTTGCCAAAACTCCTGATATTACTTTCATTCTGAGGTTTGCAGATAGGCAGGAATGTCAAGGGGACCAGAGAGGACGACAGCTTGATTGGGAACTTAGCAACTGTTGCTCCGAGAGCAGGAAGATGTGCACGGTTTAGTTATGATGAAATGATGAAGCGAATTGATGGTTCTAGAGATTATTTTTGGAAACAAAAGACTATTTGCGTCCAGAAGAACCTGTTATTAATTATGTGTTTATCTAAAACAATGTAGCTTAGATTGTGTGTAATTGCTGCCAGTCCTATGGCCCACCACGCCAAAATTGTCTGTAAACTGAATCGTCAATGTCACCGACAATTGTACAGAGTAAATCACAGCCAGAAGACTGACTAGGATGTGTGGACCACGTGGTCCACATCCCTGCCTGAAGAGTGCTGCGTGGGTCCTAACTCACCCTCGGATACAAACCAACTTTCACTCAATGGGGAGATAAGAAAGGAGCAAGAACTGAGTCCTCAACTAGGACCACTAGATAATCAAATGTCGCAAACTACGTAGCAAGTCATTTGATCAATTCAAATTTATTATAGTGATATATTAATAATTAATTCCTGTTAATTTTCTTTTTTTTTTTTTTTTTTTTTTGGACAGGCAGAGTGGATAGTGAGAGAGAGACACAGAGAGAAAGGTCTTCCTTCCATTGGTTCACCCTCCAATGGCCATTGCGGCCGGCACACCACACTGAATAGAAGCCAGGAGCCAGGTGCTTCTCCTGGTCTCCCATGCGGGTGCAGGGCCCAAGGACTTGGGCCATCCTCCACTGCCTTCCCGGGCCATCGCAGAGAGCTGGCCTGGAAGAGGGGCAACCGGGATAGAATCCAGCGCCACAACCGGGACTAGAACCCGGTGTGCCTGCACTGCAAGGCGGAGGATTAGCCTATTGAGCCGTGCTGCTGGTAACTCCTATTAATTTTCAAATATGTGTGTTACCTCTAACATTTCTTTGAAAATATCATTTTTTATTCTATTTCTTCAATTGAGACACATGGGGTACTTCAAAAAAAGAGAAAATGGAATTACAACATAGCTGATTTGGGTACAAAAAAATGAATCCCATGCAGTTTTTTTAATAATATGTATTTACATAAAATTTTTGAAGACTCCTTGTATGCACAATTTAAAAATTTTTCACAAACGTAGATTTATTTTAGTTCCGTTTCCCATGACCATTTTGAAGTACCCTTGGATTGTCACATTTTGAATCTTAAATTCTTTCTGACAAAGGTAAATTTTAAAATCATCCTGCAAAGGATGACAAAATTAAAATTCACTATTGCACATGTCAGAATTAGTAAGTGTTACCGTTATTTAGATTAAAATTTCCCCCAATTTGCATGCAGTTGTCTTACTATCTTATAAATTAAATTCCTGCTTATTCAGAAACTGGGAATGTTGTTTGAGAGGTGCCCATCTGTCTTGTGGATGTCCCTTCCCTAATGAACTTTGATACTTTACTTTCCACTGGAAAAAAAATTACAATTCCAGATACCATTTGTTGAAAAGCTTAACTTTTCAACATTTTGGTGCTTTTCTCCCTTTATCAAAGACAAGTTGGCTCCATGGGGCTCTCTGCCCTGCTCCGTCAATCAGCTTGTCTTTCTGTCCCCAGCAGCACTGTCCTGGTGGCTGAAGCTTCAGAGTAAGTCTCCACGTGGGTCATGCAGGCCACCAGCTTGTTTTTCCCCTTCAATATTGTTTGCCCTTCTGTTGGTCTTTATGTTCACCACATAGTCTCTAGAATCAGTGTGTGGATAGGTACGAAATACTTTCTGGGATTTTGGTTGTGATCACATTGGATCTACAGACCAGCTTGGGACAGATGTTCTGTCAATAATGCTTCTCCCTATCCATGAGCATGGAATACCTCTTGACTTATTTAGTTCTTCTACTTCATGCATCAGAGTTTTTAGTTTCCCTGATATGCTTCTTGTATTTATTTTGATGGATTTAGTACTGCTTTATTTTGTATGAATGCTAATGTAAATGGCATTATTATTTTAATTTCAAATACCAGTTGTTCTCTGGTATACAGGAAAGATTTTAGTTTTTGTATAGTAACCTTCTATCCTACATTCTTACAATAATGGCTTCTTATGTTCTGGAGTTTCATTGTTGATATCTTTTCAAAGGTTCTATATAAATTATCACAACTTCTTATTGACAAATAAGAACAATGTGTCTTCAAACTCTGCACACTTGGTAGTTCTTCTTTTGTCCTCTTGCATCAGCTGACTCTCCCATTATGATGTGGAAAATGACTGGTGACAGCAGAAGCCCTTGCCTTGTTCTTGATCTTACAGAAAAATCTCTGAATTCCTTACCATTAAGTATGATGATAGCTATGTTTTTCATAAATATTATTTATCAAATTGAGGATGTTTCTCAGTTCATAGTCTGCTAAGAGCTTCTATCATGAGTGAATGTTGCATTTTTGTCTGTTTTTATATCTATTTATATGACTACACAATTTTTCTTCTTTCATCTGTTGCTATGATATAATATACCATTAGATTTTTTATATGGAATCAGCCTTGCCTGAATATAGATAGAATACTTCTTAACCGATGAATTATTTTTAAAATTTCTCTCCTAGAGAAAAAAGATTAAACTAATTGGGGGTGTTTGAGTCAAAAGATGTTCAGAGGGATTCAGAGAAATCATAAATGAATAGGTCAGTGTGATCAGCTCAGATGAGGGGGTCTTGGGTTGGCAGTGCCCATGCCTGCAAACTGACAGACCAAGAGAACATGGCCACACAAGCTTGCCTGACTGGATGTCCACTGGGTCCTCGATCACCCAAGAGAGGCCAGGGCTTTTTCCAGCCACGCAGGGTGTGGAGGGGAGAGAAGCAGGCTCATTTTGAGAAGTTAAGGTGAGGCGGTATCTCCTGTGTTTGCTGAAGAGGTAAAAGTTGAAGGAGGTTTGTAGAGAGCAGAATGGTCTTACAGGGGGCGGTCTGCAGCTGGGCAGGAGGAGGAGCTCTGTGTGGTCAGGGGAGGAAGAGGGAGAGGTGACTGTTCCCAGAAAGTGCATCACCTGGCCAGTGACAGGCACAGGAGACAAGAGCTCAGGTGTCCCCACTGGGGAAGTCTGTATTTTAGCAGGCTCCTGGGCTACCTCACCTCCTCCCTACATTGCTCATCTTAGCCATCAGGGAAATGCTTTTCCTGGCCTGGAGCCGTGGCCAGGAAACAGCTCTCGAATCCTAAAGGCTCTGGAATAGTCTCTGCTGCCTGGTGGTGGCATCAAGGGCTACAGGAAGTCGGGGGCTGTGAGACCCCTTCCCCGAGAGTTGGTGTCTGGGAGGGCAGAGTTGTCTGTAGACCCAAGGAAGTGTTGGCGATAGAACTGCTTCTCTGATGTTCCTCTCGTTCCCTCCATCTCTTCTGCAAAGGGCCTTGATTTTTAGCCACACACTGATGCCTGGCTACGTGCGATTACTCAGCCTGATTGGTTGAATGTTCTTACGCTGATTTTTTCCACTGCGCTCTCTTCTATTTCCTTCAAAGATCGTTGTGTGATGTGCATCAAGCCAAGAATCTCTGAGGGAATTAACGCCTTCTTCCCTGCCCCTTTGCCCCCGCCCTGCACCGATGTGTGACTGCGCTGATGCATCACTGTCACAGCCGCTGGGACCGCGAGGGTGTGACGACAGTGGGCAGAAACGCACCACTGTGAGCAGAGCTCCCAGAGGGCTGCGCTGCCTTCCTTCTCAGACAAGTTGTGGTGCCCTGCACAGAACTGTTGCTTACACGAGAAGCAAAAGTCTCCTCACAGCCTATAAAAAGAACGTACTTTTTCTCTTTCTCACATGTTGTAGATCATTACCCATTTAATGATAATTGTTCTTCCATTATGACATGAAGCCATCTGTTCAATCTCCATAGAGATCACTAAAAATACTATTATAATGAAAGCAGACCCATTCTGATAACTCAGAGCCACTGCAAATTTCATTGTGTGGCTCTGTGTGTGTGGTATTGTTTTGTAATGATTTTATGAGTATAAAAAAGTAGCTTCTTAGTATATCATGTGACTCTGGGTTCTTCATAGATAAAAAGAACCTACTTATGAAGAACATAGCCCAAAGAAGCATTTGGCCAGTTGCCCAAGGCTATAAAGCTGCTTTTAAACTGATGTGAACATCAACATTTGGTGGCAAAAATCATTACAGCCTGAACTGTGACAACAGTCTTAATGCAGGAGACCAAGGAGAACAGATCTGTGAGTGAAATATCTCCCAAGCGACAGGCATTGATCCTGCAAGGAATGGAACAACCGACCATGAAAGAGAACTGGATAATAACTGCGATCAAACTCCACAAAAGGGAAGCCCACAAATTCCACATATGAAAGGGAGCAGGGGCAGTGTGAACATGGTGACAGGTGGTGGATAACTTCTGGTGGGGCCCCTACAAAGAAAGGGACAGGCTCTGTGAGCTGGGCTGTAGGGTAGGGAATTACCCACCAACCCTATTTACTGCAGTCAGCTAACCCCCGATGACACTCCAGTCTCCACGTTTAAGATGTCACTCGCATGGATGGTGAGGATCGATCAAAGCAAAGCTGTATAAAACGTAAAGACCCGTGCATAATGAAATGAAATGTATTTGTTAAGTGTGCTGTGCACGTAAGCAGGCCAGTCCTCTGCTCCTGCGGCTGAGTTCATCGGCAGAGTAAGGAGGGAGAGCAGAGGAAGCAGTACCTCCCGGGACTCTGCGCAGCAGAATGGCTCCCCAGCCGCACAGCTCATCTGCCTCCATCTGGGTCTCTGGGTTGAGCAGTGTTATTATCACCTGCTCCTGACCCAGCATCGCACAGGCAACTCCAGCCTGTGAGAACACTCAAGGTGGGCTGTCACCCGCTCCTGACCCAGCATCACAGAGGCGAGTTGGGGACATGAGGACATAGTCAAGGTATCAGAAGAGTACATGACCTTTCCACCACATCATATGGGGAGATTAATTTTTTTAAATATCAATGACATTTATATAAAAACCTACTTGTAAATTCTAAATAGTAGTGATTAAAGGTAGAAAAATAAATTTAAAAATTAATAGCCATGTCCTTAAAAATTTGCTATTTGTAGCTATTGGGAGCCTTCCAAGTCCTCTAGATTTTTTGTTTAAAGATTTATGTATTTATTTAAAAGGTGGAATTACAGAGAGGCAGAGGCAGAGAGAGAAAAATGGAGAAGGAGAGAGAGAGAGAGATGTTCCATCTGCTGGTTCACTTCCCAGATGGCCACAACGGCTGAAGCTGGGCCATACTGAAGCCAGGAGCCAGGAGCTTCTTCCTGGTCTCCCACGTGGGTGCAGGGGCCCAAGGACTTGGGCCATCTTCCACTGCTTTCCCAGGCCATGGCATAGAGCTGGATCAGAAGTGGAGCAGCCGGGACTCGAACCGGTGCCTATATAAGATGCCGTCATGGCAGGTGATGGCCTTACCCATTAGGCCACAGCACTGGTCCCTGTTTTGAAGTATGGAATGAGTTGGCATCATCTGCAGCTTCCCTCCTGTCTCAACGTGTTTTAGAGCCTGTGATCTAACCTGGCTCTCTGTTCCCCACCTCCTACCCTTCCTAGTGTCTAGCTGTCTTGACATGATGATTTAAGTTGTATACATGTATCAAAATATCATAATGTACAAATAGTTATCCATTAAAAGTAAAAATATAATAACTGCAACTTTTACAAATTAAGTTTAAAACATTTAAGTCATTATAATAGAGATGGATTATGATAGGGTTGTCTTCTTAAATCTATATATTGGGAGAAAAGAACATTGAGTAAATTCTTTTACTCAACAGTGAAAAATCAAGTGATGAATTCTAGACGTCTTGGTCCTAGAGAATCCTGAACTTGGGTGACACATGGCTTTCTGCACAAGACGTTGTGTCCAGGAATTCTCAGCAGAAGAACCCGCAGGACAACACTGGGGGCACTGTTACCTGGCACGCGAAGTCCCAGAAGCCCAGGCTAGGGTGTCTCTCAATGGACAGGCCACAGAGCAAGTGTGCCTTCCCAGACACGCCCACAATGAAAGGCTGCTCAATATTTTTTGATACAGAAATTGTTTAAGAGATCGTGGAAAGGGGTGCAGAGGAAACAGAGGGGAAGGAGGCAGCACCCACATTTCCTGTTTCCTGGCAAAGGAGTTGCCGTGCACAAAGACTGCAAAGGTGCATCAGTGGCAGAGAGCGGGTTCCTGGGGAAAACCTGGCTCACGAGTGGGAGGTGCCTCCAAGCAGACACTCTGCTTACAGCAAAGCCAACCATCTCCATGGCCTGTGGAGCCATGACAGGCAGCAAGGCCACTGTAGCTGTGGGCATGGGAGGAAGGGGGCTGAGCAAGGTGAAAGACAGTGTGGGAGCTCAAGGGATGCACCTCATGGTGCTGTGGGCTCCTGAGAGGCAGGAGCCTTCCAGAGAGGAGGGCTGTCTGCCAGTCTGACATGGGCCCCACTCCTAGGGACAGGGACGCTGCTTCTAAGGACTGATCTGCGAGGTCTCCTCTGAGGGCTGGAAAGAAAGGGGCCCACGTGGAAGCGGCCGTGTCCATCCCAGTGGCAAGTGCAGCCAAGACTCTGTGGACACGCACAGAGCTGGCTGGGAGGGAGGCGGGCAGTCAGGCCCCTGAGCGTGCAGTGAGAAGCAGCAGGCAGCACCCCTGTGAAGCACCCTCGGCCTCTCCAGGGACAGAATAGCCACGTGGAGCACGAGGGTTCTAGCATCTGGGCTGGAGGGCCCTTGAAACCTCGTTGCGCACAGGGACAGCACCCCTGCCACACGGCTGGACGGCTTTTATTAGTGTAGCCACCCATGCCCTGGAGGGTGCTCACCTTTACTGAAAGTCAATTGAGTATGGATGCCAACCACATTCTCAGAATAACTCCACTGCAAATCCCGGACTAGTGTTTCATGAAACCACTGCACACTGATGTCTGGCGGAGCACGCACAGAATGGACCACCAAAGGGGAGCTCCTAGCCTCCCCCAGGTCTGGCCATTGTTCAGAGGGACTCCGAGATCCCAGGGACAGTGCAAGATCAGATGTCTTCATGGTGCTTGGAACACAAACGGAATATCCCATGGGAGATAGGGTCTGTAAGGGATGTCCATTACTGAGAAGTGTTTCATGGAAACGATAATGCTAACCCCAAAAGTTACTCTAATTTGCACTCCCTGTTCAACAGGGCCATGTTATGTCTCCTGGAAGAAGCAGTCCTGTCTTGGAGGTAAAACCACAAAATCGGCAGAAGAAGACCATAAGGCAGGTTGTCCTGTCCACTTGGTTGCTGTGATCCTCCTCTGCTAAGATCAGTCCTTGGTGAGTGTTCTCAGGAGACAAATTTCTTCACATTCTCACCTGCAGAGACCTCCAGCCACATACTTCTTCCTGCGACTTCTCACTGTTTGTTTTCTAATCGTGGTCCTTCCAAGTCCCCGGTCATCCAGCCACACCATCGGCCAGACCCCGACCTGCTGGGCACTGAGAACTCTGGTCACCCCCCCCCCCTGCCCCCTTCACAGACCATGAACAAGCAGGTGCATTGCCCAGTGCTGCATCTTCAAGGAGAATTTCCCATCATCCACGCCACTGGCTGCAGTGCTGCAGCTGTTCCTGCAAGGGGCTGCTTGCACACATCTCTGTGGAAGCCAGACCCTCCTGTTGCTGCCTCAGCCAGCTCATTGCAGGACGCCCCCACGCAGGCACAGGTGTGGACTTGGAGAGGAGGTGCTGTAGAGGACTTGGGCACTGCTCTATTCCTTCATGTCACCCTGCTAGGGCCCCTCATGTGCACACCACTGGCATTTGATGGAGGAGCAACCCTGGGAACTCCCAGCTCTGTGGCTGGTGGGCCAGATGCTGCTGCTCACAGGAATAGCTCGGGTCACACGGTAATCGGGGTGAAGGATTCAGTCTCCAGCAACAGCGGAGAAATCGCTATTTCTGAAAAGGAGACCAGAGTCTGAGAGGAAGGTGAGGATTTTCTCCAAGTTCCTATGCGCCTGAGCTGTGGTTTTCCCAGAGGAGCGTCTCACACCTCCAGGCAGGGGCTCTGTCCATCCCTGAGCCTCCAGCACTCCAGCTGTCTGTCCACCCTCTAGACAGCACATCCAATGAAAGTGTCACCTTGGAAACCCAGACTGGCCCCTGAAGCAGGGGCCTCATGCTTGCTCTGGGTGTCTAGCTACAACAATTTCTTCCCGTCTCCCTTGCTCTCCAAGGAGAAGGCCCAGGGTTTCAGTCACATTTATTTCTCACCACCTGGCACATAATAAGAGTGGCACAGTTGCTACTGTGTCCCTGCTGGGTCCAGTCAGCCTGAGGTCAGTGCAGTGGCTGGGCTCATGTTGCATTGGGGGGAACACAATTAAAGCCTTGCAAATCAAGTATTTGTCTGGCTGAGCTGCATTTTGGAGCCTGGAGCTCACCTTGTCCTGTCCTCTCCCCTCCTGGTGTCATGCGCTTTGGAGTGGCACACAATTTTATAATGCTCATTCATTTGATAGAAATATTCCAAGGAATGAAGTATGCGTTCACCTGCAGGCTTGCCTCGTAGTAAGTTTGATTACCAGTAGCCAAGGGAAATATTTACTGTCTCTATTGCCAAGTGAGTCCGTGGGCTTTCAGTGCAGAACGGAAAGATTTAATGTAGAGAAGTGCTCCACATGACTGTGTACTGTGGGCTGGAAAC
This sequence comes from Lepus europaeus, assembly GCF_033115175.1. NCBI lineage: Eukaryota > Metazoa > Chordata > Mammalia > Lagomorpha > Leporidae > Lepus > Lepus europaeus. Next base: position 68,341,525 of record NC_084846.1, read on the forward strand.
GGGCATGGCTCAGGTCTGCAGCCTTGGGAAACAATGTCTGCGTCGACTTTGCTCCCAGGACTTGGGATTGCTTGATGAGGACTGCCAGCACTCAGAGGTGCAAGGGCGGACAGGCTGTTACTCCTGCGCAGCTGGACACAGGTGCACACACCGACCCCAGTGGTCACTGAGTGCCCTGGGCTTCCCCCTGGAATGACCCATCTCCTGCCCAAGATGCTTTTCTCATCATTCTTGTTTTTTCTGAAGTAAAACTCCTCTAGTGCTAAATTCTCTCAGCTGGTCTGGGTCTGAAAAACAATCTTCCTTTGTTTTATTTCATAATACACATTTTTCCTTGGGATACAATTCCAGATTGGCTCATGGTTGTCCACTGTCACCTCTCTTGTGTTTCTGGAAGAAATACAGTCCATCCTGCGCTCAGTCCTTCATTATTTTGTATACATCTCTTTTCTCTGCCTTTTTCTTTCTTTTTTTAAGACTGGCTCTTTCTTGCTACTTTTGAGCAGTTTTACTATGAAATACCTTAGTATGATTTTCTTCAGCGTGGAGCTTTTGAAATCCTTGGATATGTTCATTTATAGTGTTCACCAGATTTGAAAACATTTTCAGCCATGAGTTGTTTTCTGTTACTGTTCCCTTCTGGGAATCCAGCTTTCCATGACATTGTTGACATCCCCACATCAGTAATCCCTGAACTTCCCCAAAGCTCACAGATGCTCTCCCACTCCTGAAATTCATTTTTCCTCGGTGATTAATTGTGGACAGCATTTACTTCTGAAATTTCACACTCACTAATGTTGACTCCCTATCATGTCCAATCGGCTTTCAACCCATCCCGTGTGTTTTTCATGGCAGATATTGCAGTCTTTATCTCTGCATGTCTAATTTGGGCCTTTAGAAGGTTTTTCATGTCTCTGTAACACATTTGGAACAAATTGGATGCAGCTACAATAATTGCTTCTTTGTTCTCACTTGCTAATTCCAGTATCTATATCAGCCATTAGATGATGCACATTGGTTTATTCTCCTCCTTGTTTGGCGCTGTATTTCCTCAGTGTTTCATGTCTGGTGATCTTCAATTGGACACCAGAGGTTGTGAATTTTAACTTGTTGGTTGTTGAATATTTCTGCAGTTCTCATTCATATTCTTGAACTTTGTTCTGAACCATAGTTAAGTTACCTAAGACAGGTTGTCTACATCGTGGCTGTTAACTTTTTTTTTTTAAGATTTTATTTATTTACTTGAAAGAGTTGTACAGGGAGAGGAGAGGCAGAGAGAGAGAGAGAGAGAGAGAGAGAGAGAGAGAGAGAGAGGTCTTCCATCTGCTGGTTCACTTCCCAGTTGGCTGTACCTGCCAGAGCTACACTGATCTGAATCCAGGAGCCAAGAGCTTCTTTCAGTTCTCTCACATGGGGCCCAAAGGACTTGGGCCATCTTCTACTGCTTTCCCAGGCCATAGCAGAGAGCTGGGTCAGAAGTGAAGAAGCCAGGACTCAAACCAGCACCCATATGGGATGCTGGCACTGCAGACAGCGGCTTTACCCGCTGAGCCACAGTGCTGGCCAGCGGCTGTTAACGTCTATGAGCAGTGACCAGGGGAGCATTTTAAGTGGAGATAGTTTTCCTGAGTCTTGAGGCAAGAGCTTCTCTTGGTTCTCTTCTAAGCGCACTGAGTTTACTCAGATATTTGGACACGGGCGTGTTTTCATCTCCTCTCAGCAATTTGCTCTACTTTTGTTTTACATTATTTTAGAACAGCTTAATAAGATGACCAATAAACAAATATACAATATATTTTCATTTCTTCCATATTATTACAGTGGTGCAATGAACATCTTTATATACCAACTTTGATTGCCTTCTAGATCATTTTATTTAAAAAATAATTACAGAAGCAGGCTTAATGGACTAGAGTATATAAACACTTTTAATGACCCATACAAATATTGTCAAATTGCTTTCCTCAAAGCTTGCAGTAGATTGAGCTCCCATAGCATTGCCAGTGTGCTTTTAAAAATTTCTGGAAAATGCATATTATGAAAAAAATTGGGCATGAATTTCAATCATTGCATCAAAATAATTTAATTCTGTTTTTCTATGAATTCTTTGAAGTACCTTCACATGATACATAATCCCTTCCAGTTGTTTTGTCAATAATCAAAAGGAAAAGAACAAATTAATGAGTTTTCTTGATAAAAATAAACCTTTATTTTTACATGATTTGATTTTAATTTAGAAAAAAATCATCATGATACATATATGCATTCAATTTTACTTTGTAAACCTCCCAGTCACATAATTTATTTCCTTTTTGTCAGTGTATTCAAATATATTGATTTGTAAAAATTTGTCATGTATTAATATTTCTGTCAGAGTACCTTTGAAATTTGTTTCCCTGATTATTTTTGTACTTTATATTAAATATCTTATTTTGGAATAATTTTAATATTGCAAAAAAGCTATGATTTCAGAAATATTCATATTGACAAAATGTAATATCTTTCAAAATTCTATTGTTTTCTCCACATAGACATAGATGGTAGCTAGCTAGATTTTACTAAATAATATTTTATTTTATCAAATAACAAAGCATATTAAGTTCTTTTCATTTTTAGAGCATTACTTATTTGCTTATTTGAAAGGTAGAGTGACAGAGAGAGGGAGAGAGATCTTCCATCCTCTGGCTAACTTCCCAGATATCCACAGTGGCTGGGGCTGAGCCAGGCCAAAGCCAAGGGGCAAGAGCTCCATCCAGGTCTCCCACATGTGTGGAGGGGCCCAAGCACATGGGCCATCTTCCTTTCCCAGGACATTAGCAGGGAACTGGATTGGAAGTGCAGCACTCAGGAATCAAACCAGCACCTCTATGGGCAGCTAGCTTCACAGGTTTCCTGCTACACCACAGTACCGACCCCTGTCAGTCACATTTTCAATGTAGCACTGAACCTACTTTCATCTATCATAAGAGACACCCCTCTCTTCACCACTGCTTGGCTGTGCACTGTTATATAAGTATTAGAATTGTAGATTGCTATTTTAGGCAGTGACTTATTATCCTTTAATTATTTTTCTAGCTGAGCGATGATTTATGCTCCCTACTTTTCTTTGCAAAATAAGCAGACTGGTATGTTCACTCACCTGATTCTTAGATAATACATGGTAGTGCACCTCCACACTGGGACTCTTGCAATCTGAAAATACCGTAGATGTCTCCCTATGTGCATTCTGAAGATCTCCGCTTTCCTTTTAGCTGCACAGTTCTCCATGGCACGCATCTAGCACAATCTCTACTTGGGGCTTTTAGTTCTTTATCAATATTTTATAATTAATTGTGTATATTGCTGTAACTTCTGCATTTTTGAAAGTTAAGTATTGGGGCCTGTGCTGTGGTATAGTGGGTAAAACTGCCATCTACAGTGCCGGCATCCCATAATGGGTACCGGTTCGAGTCCCGGCTGCTCCACTTCTAATCCAGCTCTCTGCTGTGTCTTGGAAAAGCAGTGGAAGATGGCCCAAGTACTTGGCAACCCTGCACCCACGTGGGAGATCCAGAAGAAGCTCCTGGCTCCTGGCTTCGGATTGACACAGCTTTAGCCCTTGCAGCCATCTGGGGAATAAGCCAGTGGATGGAATATTCTCTCTCTCTCTCTCTCCCTCTCTCTCTCTTTCTACCTCTCTGTAACTCTACCTTTCAAATAAATAATTAAATCATTTTTAAAAAGAAAGGTAAATATTCAGGATAAATTTGTAAAAGCGGAACTGATGGACCATTAGCAGGTGCACATCGGGTTGTGTTCAGATTGCTGAGCTGACTCCACAGGGATTCTATCATCTCATGTCCTCATCAGCAACTTAAGAGCAAGAACAGAATTTCCCCAAAGCCTAGCCACAAAGACACCTTGTCAGTCTTACACGTTTGAGCTGGGTTCCTTTCCTGCGTTTCCTGTGGACTGTTTGATTGGTCATTTTCCATAACTGTCTTCCATATAGGCTGTACCATTACATTATGTACTTACAGGAAAGCTCGTTGGCATGGCTGCTTATTGGGACTACACTACCTTTCCTAATTAAGTTGTCAAGAGTTGATATTTTGGAGATCTTCAGACATTCCATTAAGAACTAAGAATGAATTTACAAATTTCAAATCCATTTTTTGTATTTTTCAGTAATAGGTCTAAGGGTTTTTTGGTAAAAGTTCTTAATTTTTTCTTTCCTAAAACACTCTGATTGCATTTATTTCTAATTGATTATTTGGGTATATGGAAGGAGTGATAATCACATATTAATTTTCTTTCCTGACATCTTGCTGAATAATTTTATTTTTTGAGTTATAGCTGTTATTGATTAGTCAGGACTTCCCAGGCATATCATTCATGGCAATAGACACACGTCTCACTGCCTCTCGATTCTGTGTCTCGCGTGTTTCTCTAGCACAAGATGGAATGGGGCAGTGGCACTGAGTGCACCTGCCTTGTTTCTGACCGTAATGGAAAAGCCTCTGGAGTTTTCCAGTTTTACATTTGGAGAAAGAAGTAATAGCATTTGATTTTCTTTAAGAAAATTACTGTTCAATTGCACACCTGATAGCGAAGAGAAGAGAGAGAAAGTGATTTTCTGTTCACTGGTTCACTCCCCAGCTGGGCACCATAGCCCAGGCAGGGCCAGGCTGAAGGCAGGAACCAGCAGCTTCTTCCGGGTTTCCCACATGGATGCAGGGGCCCAAGCGTTTGGGCCATCTTCCGCTGCTTCCCCGGGCGCATTAGCAGGAAGTTTGAGTGGAAGTGGAGCAGCCAGGATTCAAATTTGCGCTCTAATGTGCCACGTCACAAGTGAAGCTTAATCCTCCGCGGAACACCAGCCCCTAGATGTTGACTTTGTATCCCTTGTCTTTCAGTCTTAAACTCTGGTCCTGTGGGTTCCCTGGATTTGCCAGTGTGTGGGGATCCCCTGGGTGCTGCACTTCTGTCTCAGGTGATTGACAGTTCCTGGTTGTCCCCAGGGGGACGAAAGGCAGCCCCAAGAGAAACGCACTCATGGTCTGAATTTCTGCTCTGCCTCATTATGCCCATCAGCTTGTCCTTTGATTGACAGACAGGGTGGCCACACAAATGAAGTGACCATTGACCTCAGCACCCTGTGCAAGAATGCTTCTTCCTGGAAGTGCTGGTGGCAGCCTCCTGTGATTACAGCTGTACACAACATCCCTGTTGCAGGCCTTCCACACTCACAGCTCTCCTCAAACCCGTGCATGACATGCACTTGATGCAACCCAAATGCTTCTCTGAGAGTTACCTCCGAGATGGCTACGCCATTCTGTGCAGATTTAATCCTACCGTGTGTCCTGCACTTGTTTTAAAATATTTTGACTGTTTAGGGGGGGTATTTATGTCCCATTTGGATTTTTTATACTTTAGGTATTTTTTAATCATTCCTAGGGAGTCTGAAATCAAGCCCAGAAGATGAGAGTCAAGACACCTTGGCTGCATTCTTGCAGTTGTCAGTCACTCACTCACTCCACAGTCCTACAAGCTCTCAGGGAGGTGAGCGATCTGGATCCCACTCAGTGGCATCCCCTAACCTGCTCAGACAATGGTCAGAGGACCTGCCCGGGGCCACTGTGGGCTGTGGAGGGCTGGAGAGCACGCAGTGAGCAGTGGTCAGCCCACCAGCCCTCACGTGGCACTTCCAGGCTGGGGCCCCTGCCCACTGGCTGGAAGGGTACTCGGGACGTGTGAGAACCTGAGAGGAGGGGACCTGTGACTCAGGACTTGAGATCGGCTTTATTCTGTGTTGGTTCATTGTGTAATCCAGCAAATCGAGTCCAGATCCCTGATGCTACTCAAAGACCCTATGGTGGCAGGACCCCAAATACGGAGTTTTCTGAGATGGAATCAGCTTGCCTGCTCCAGCTTGATTGAATGTACGAACAATCTTGGCAGGCTATCTCTGTGGAGTTCACCATTTTCAGGCCACTCAGTAACTAGTCGTGTATTTTTCTTCTTGAAGAACTTCACAAATCAAATAAAATAAAAATGAAAAATCTGTTTACTAACAATAGATAAATCCACACAGGGCAACAAAGTATGAGTTCAAAGCAATGCATTTGTAACTGTAGGAAGAGTTTCAGTTTCTGCCTGCTGATAATCAAAATGGGTTGGATGCTTAAATTTAAAACGTAGCCTCAATATCAGAACAACTAAGCATATTGCATCCTCTCTGAGTGGTGTCTATGCAATTTACCACACTCATCCCATGAAGCTCAGCTGACAAAGTCCGCCTGGCTGTAGGTGCAGCGTCCCTCTGCGGGGTTTCCACAGTCGCCTTGCTGCAGGATCAGACGAATGCCGCAGGGGTTCCTAATGAAAGCCCTGTCTGCCTTGTGCCCTGATCATTCCTGCACAATTGTGTGCCCATTGTCCACAGCGGCCTTCTCCAAACCCAAGGGAGTTCATCGCCTGTCAGCTTCTCCTCGAGTCAGATCCACTGATACTGGGTCTTCCCTAACGACCAGCAAGCATCAGTGCTATTCAGGGCGTGTCTTGAGCAGCCCCAGTTCATGATAGCACATTATACGAACAGTTCCTTCAAGTCAGTTTTGTTCATTAAACAGAACGTTATTCTACTCCTCAGTAGACTGTCAAATGGGATGCACTTTCTAGTTTAATTTAACAGCAAATTTGAGTCTTTCTGTTATGTGAAAAAGACACTTTCCAGCACACTTGAAAACAGTTGTCTAATTGAGGAAATATTGTTTGAGACATTAGCAGCACAGGCATTAACATTACGTTAGTGGGTATTTATTCCAAGCTATAAATTTTCTCTAACTCATTCAGAGTGAGAGTCCATTTTCCTAGTATGTATTTCACAGTAAATTGGATACTACATCACTTTCTTCCCACAGTATCAGTAATGAAACAAAGATAGGCCAATGAGGTTTCTTTCAGGCAAGTGGTTTTAATATATTCATAAGAAACTGCTCACTTAAGTGAAGAATTTCTTCTTTTGAAAAACCATGGAACTTGTTAGAACAATGCTACACATCAGTTATATGAGGGCCTGGCAAATGTGCATTACCAAAAACTTATACATGAGCTTAAAAAATATTTGTACCAAAACCAAATTCATTTTAATCTCATTTTCTCATGAACTTTTAAAGAATTTTAAATTATTACTGTTTACTTAAGAAGCAGAGAGAGCTGGCGCCGCGGCTCAATAGGCTAATCCTCCGCCTTGCAGCACCGGCACACCAGGTTCTAGTCCCGGTCGGGGCGCCGGATTCTGTCCTGGTTGCCCCTCTTCCAGGCCAGCTCTCTGCTGTGTCCCGGGAGTGCAGTGGAGGATGGCCCAAGTGCTTGGGCCCTGCACCCACATGGGAGATCAGGAAAAGCACCTGGCTCCTGGCTTCAGATCAGCGCGGTGCGCCTGCCATGGCGGCCATTGGAGGGTGAACCAACGGCAAAGGAAGACCTTTCTCTCTGTCTCTCTCTCACTGTCCACTCTGCCTGTCAAAAAAAAAAAAAAAAAGAAGAAGAAGAAGAAGCAGAAGAAAGAGCAAGCACACTGCCATTTGTTGGTTCACACCGAAGCTGGGTGCAGAGACCACAGTCCAGGTCTACCACGTGGGTGGCAGGAACCCAAATCCTTGGGCCACCACCATGCTCTCCCAGGGTCTGCATTGCTGGGGAGCCGGAGTCAGGACTGTCAGCTCCAGGTGCTTCAAAGTGAGATGCATGCCTCTCGACCGGCAGGCTGAATGTCTGTCACCCACACCCACACCCATGAATTTTCCCTTGAAGAACCTTTGGACATGTGTCTTTGGAAGTAGAAATTCAAAGAAAAAAGACAAGCTCTTCGGTAACAGAATATTTCATACTGAACGTCGGATGTGCTTTTCATACTCTGCCGCGTTACTGTTTGTCTTCTGAGCCAGGCAAGAGAGGGAAATCAGAGTGGGGCTGCCACTGGGTGTGAGGCTACCCAGCTCCCGTGAGACTCTGCAGCCGGCACCTTTAAGGAGAGTTTTATGAATGTAACCTCTTCTACCCCTCAAGCTTTGGTGATGAAATGGAAAGAAAGAAGACAGTAGGAGAGTGGAGACTTCAGGTATAGGAATAGCATCACTGTAAGTATCTTGAAAACCCGCCTAAACCAGGGAAGCAGGCGGCCTTTTCACAAAGGCCCCGGAAATATGTTTAAACGTGATGGTAATCTGAGCTGAACAATGAATGCCCATAGATCTGAAGGACCACAAAATTCAGATGATCTTCTTTGAGAGCAATGAAAGGAATATAGATAAGATGTACTAGTGGCTTCACTGTTTATTGAGAACTCAATATATGTCAAGCATTTGTAAAATTAAATAAGACACATGAATAAAATTAACTAGTGGCCATAATCTTAATGTAAATAACTCATTCAAAATACATATTTGTTACTGGAATAATAATGCATTACAAAGAGTTTGAGTAAAATTATTTCAACACAGTGTAAATTAGCCAAAGTACCTCTAAATAAATTTGAGAAAATTTGAATTAAGCTACGAAGTATGTCAAACATAATGGTAAGTTTCATAAATACTCACTTGTACTTGTGTAACACAAACACAAGTGTAATCACAAAAACCTTGAGCTAAATTATTTAATTTTTCTAAAAAAAGAAAAGCCAGAAATAAATGAATTTAATCCAAATGTAAAACTTTAGTAAAGTAACCATTATTAAGTTTTAAAGAAAACAAAACTAAAGACAACTTAAGATGTAGACAAATTTCTGGAGAAATGGCTAATCAAAAATAAATATATAAAACAAAAAGTATTTATTTATGAGAAAGAATGACGATGTAGACAGTGATGTATCATAAACTTTACACATGGAAATGCATGTTTTCTAAATTTTTCAGTGATTAAAGTTATGTAACAATTTTCAAAATTAAAAAAAATCACAATTTCCCCAAAATTTTCTTCTTAGAAGCTATAGGCCTAAGTAGTTTTGCTCTTAAATTCTTTCCCATATACATTTAACTAGGTTTCTAAGACATAGTGAAAATTATCAAATGGAGAAAACACTCTGGGGCCGGTGTTGTGGCATAGCAGATGGAGCCACTGCCTGCGATGCCGGCATCCCATATGGGCACCAATTTGGCCTGAGCTTCTCCACTTCTGATCCAACTCATTGCTAATGAGCCTGGAGAAGCAGTGGAAGATGGCCTCGGCGCTTGGGCCCCTGCACCCAGTGGGAGACTGGGAAGAAGTCCTGGCTCCAGGCTTCAGCATGGCCCAACTCTGGATGTTGTGGCCATCGAGAGTGAACCAGCAGATGGAAGATTTCTCTCCCTCCCTCCCTCTCTTTCTCTCTCTCTTTGACTCAATCTAGCCCTCTCTCTAACTCTGCCTTCCAAATAAATAAAATAATTATGTAAAATTAAAAAAGCTCTGGTACTAAATTAAGGCAAACACAGAATACACAGCAGCCAGGGTTGGTTTCACCAGTGCCCTGCCTGTCCCCATGGCACATGAGATGAATCAGCCCACCACGGCCAACGTGCCTGTTCTCTGTCAGGCTGTGAAGCCAGTAGACTAATGGAGAACAGAGGAAAGTGACCACAGTGATGAATGTGAAAAATCACTTGAGAAATGCAATATCTAAAATTCTCATTATTGTAAGTATCCTCAAGCAAAGAAATATTGATCATAAATACAATGTCCTGTGAATCAAAATGCTGGCTTATCTATGATGTAACTTGGGAAACTGATTTGGAGAAATTTATCTGTAAGAAAAAACATCACCATACTCATATCTTCATGTGAATTATTATCTAAGTGCATGTGTTCTCATTTTCCCCTTTTTTCAAGAAATTCATTAGGACATAAAATCCTTGATGTGGAAGCTTTGGTCTGGTTATAAATTTTGAAAGATAAAATTCCTCTATTAGGATTCTCCAGAAAAACAGAACCAATAAGATTATGTGTGTGTGCATTTCTGTAAACAGATAGAGATAAAGATGATAAAGAGATAGTAGATTGGTAGAGATATAGATATGATTTAGAAATATGTATAGGTATAGATACAGGCAGATATAGCAATATGTATAAGCATAGATTTAGTTATTGGTATATATTTATATGTATAGGTATAGATGATTTAAAATAGGAATAGATATAGATATACATTTTGATACACATATAGATATCGAAGTATATAGGTATAGGTATAGACACTTATAGATTTTAATATTATTTATATGTATAGGTATAGTTGATTTAGTTATAGACATAAATACATATATGTAATATATATGTTATAGGTATATGTAGAGATAGAGATATAGGGGTCAGTATGTATTCATGTGCATAGGTGTACATAGAGATGGAGACACCGGTATGTATTTATATGTGCAGGTTTAGTTGACTTAGATATGGGTACATATAGGCATAGGTAGAGATAGAGGCATCCGCATGTATTATACATCTTAGGTGTATTCAGAGATGAAGATATGGTATCAGTAGGTATTTGTATGTATAGATACAGATGATACAGGTCAGCATGGATGTAAACACAGACACAGCTGTACAGAGACTTGTGGTGAGGGACGGCCCCTGTGGCCATGGAGGCTGAAGCTTCCACTGCGTGCCATCCACCAGCTGGAGATAATCGGGGTGCAGTCTGGCCAAGTCCACAGCCTCCAGCACCAGGAGATCCATGGTGTACGGCCCAGTTCAGGCAGGAGAAGACTGTAGAGGAGAGAGGAGGCAAGTGCCCCATCTCCTGTGCCTCTGCTCTGCCCTGAGCCTGCAGGCTCAGACGCATCCCTCTGGAAGCTAACACTCAGACACACTCAGAAATGTCTGGGCACCCGGGGACCATTCAGGTGGTCACCTAGAATCATCGATTTCCATGTATTATTTATTTATTTATTTGAAAGGCAGAGTTACAGAGAGAGAAGAAAGACACAGAGAAAGATGCTGCATCCACTGTTTCACTCCTCAAATGGCTGCAATGGCTGGGGCTGGGCCAGGCCAAAGCCAGGAGCCAGGATCTTCATCTGGGTTTCCCACTTGGTCCATCTCCCACTACTTTCCCAGGCATATTAACAGGGAGCTGGATTGGAAGTGGAGTGGCTGGGACACCAACCGGAGCCTACGGGAGATGCCAGCTTTGCAGGCCACAGCTTAACCCCCATGCCACAACGCCAGCCCCTACCATGTTATACATTACAGTATTTAACGTAAATCTATTTCCCTCCAAATTCCATATGCATATCCGTGTAACAGTCTACTCAGTAGCCACGTACTCTTATAAATTCATTGCCTTCCAACTCATTCTGACAATCAACATACCAGGCATTCCAGCCATCTATGCCCTGAGATCAATTGCCATTCCTCTCCACTGCCACTGCCAATTTTATTCCCCTGCCATATATGCTCCAAATCCCATCACTATAATATGTGAAGTGACACAGTGGCTGCATGATAGATTACTGGCCAGAGGGTTGCAACACTTAGGCATGCTTAGTGAATTGTTTTAATGAAAACATGCCTGAAGTGGCATTTTTTTTTTTTGACAGGCAGAGTGGACAGTGAGAGAGAGACAGAGAGAAAGGTCTTCCTTTGCCGTTGGTTCACCCTCCAATGGCCGCCGCGGTAGGCGCGCTGCGGCCTGTGCACCGCGCTGATCCGATGGCAGGAGCCAGGTGCTTATCCTGGTCTCCCATGAGGTGCAGGGCCCAAGGACCTGGGCCATCCTCCACTGCACTCCCGGGCCACAGCAGAGAGCTGGCCTGGAAGAGGGGCAACCGGGACAGGATCGGTGCCCCGACCGGGACTAGAACCCGGTGTGCCGGCGCCGCAAGGCGGAGGATTAGCCTAGTGAGCCGTGGCGCCGGCCTGAAGTGGCTTTTTTTAAACACTCTGAATCTTACTTGCTTTGCCTAGAAACTGAGTTTAGAATAGCTGACACCCAGTTTGCGAAGTGCCAGTTAAGACTGTTTGCTTGCTGTTGCAGGACCAGAAGTCGAGGACACTTTTTAACTTCCTTTACCTATTTTTGTTTATAACCCATGGTTTGGCTTAGAAATGAGCAGTTCAAATAATCTATCATACAGGTAAAAACAAAGCAAATCTCCAGGTCAAAAGTTTAACAAAGTCACCGGACAGCCCGATCTCTGCAAGGAGGAAGAGGAACCCCAGCTCCCTCACCAATTCCTGCTCTTCTGGCTTTCTCATCCTTTTATTAATGTGTCAGGCAACCCTGATTTTGTAGACTTTTCTCTTCTACTTTTCCCTCTTTGACTTATGGACTTGCAATCTCCCTTCCTGAAGTGAGACTCTGGTGAAGTTCATGTCAGCCCTGTTAGCTCTCTGGGGCTCCTGAAACAACTTGTCATGAACTTGATGATTGAACAAACCCTGGCTCGTCCTTGCCCAGTTCTGCAGACCACCTGGAGCAGGATCTCATGCCCCCATCTCTGCCAGCACCCGTGTCCCCAGACAGTTCCTTGGTTGGTTGTGGCATCGTTGCCATCCCTCCCCCATCCCTCTCTCTGTGTCTGTGTCTTCTCCTTTACCGACAAGGGCATTTGTTGTTAGGGATCCATTGATGACACCTCCAGGTGATCTGATCTTGTCACACTTAATGACATATGCAGACACTTTTTCCAAATGAAGCCACACCCATGGGTTCTATGTAGATGTGTCTCTTAGGAGCCACCATGCACTTCACTCTAGCTGCTAAAGATAAGTAACAACTTAGCTTCAATACAGTACATGTGTGCAGACCTTTATGTACTCAGTAAAGCCATGTAAAGTCATGTGCATTATGTGTTAGTTAGCTAGAGTTATGGAGGGAGGTAGAGAGGAGGTAGGTGTGGTGGTGAAACAATACTCAATGCCGTGTTCCTCATTTAAAACATGACTGTGTCAATATGGGAGTGTATTGACAGAGAATAAAAGTGCACTAACTTTGGGTTTGGGATTTTCAGCCACAGAGCTTGGTGGAAACATAAGGGGTATGCTCCCAGTTCCTGAAAGTTCTGAATTCACTTTTATCCTGCCACGACTTAGTATGCCAGGTCTTTAAATTTCAAAATTGGAAAATTGAAGAAAAGAGAGAATCACTATACATCATTGTTGTATTTTTTCTTATGATTTGCCTATCAAATATAAACTCAAATTCTTTACACACATTTATAGATTCTCTTTAAATGCACAGTAATAATGTGAATTTCAATCAGTCCCCAAGTCATAAGTGCCACATTCTAAAGAGGTGGTCCAGTACAGGTGCATCAGTACCTGGTTACAGGAGTCCATCTGCAGATCTTCCAGAACTTACCAGGAGGACTTCATTCCAAGTAAAATGTGTTTGTATCTGGCGTAGATGTGTCAGGTGCATTTCCCATTTTTCAGGGACCAGGACATTCTATTCTGCAGTTCAATCCTTAAAAGTGGTGTAATCAGTCACACTGGGGTTTTAAAGATTTTGAAGGGGCCGGTGTTGTGACTTACAAGGTGAAGCCTCTACCTGGGATGCTGGCATCCCTTACGGGTGCCAGTTCCAGTCTCGGATGCTCCACTTCCAGTCCAGCTCCCTGCTTATGCACCTGGGAAAGCAGCAGAAGATGGCCGAAGTATTTGAGCCCCAGCACCAACGTGGGAGACCCAGAAGAAGCTCCAGGCTCCTGGCTTTGGCCTGGCCCAACCCCGGCCATGCCACCATCATTTGGAGAGTGAACCAACGAATGGAAGATCTTTCTCTCTCTCTCTCTCTCTCTCTCTCTCTCTCTCTCTCTCTCTCTCCCTCTCTCTCTCCCTCTCTCTCTCTCCCTCTCTCACTGTGTCTCTCTTCCTCACTCTGTAACTGTGTCTTTCAAATAAATAAAAAATAATTTAAAAAAAGGTTTTGAAGGGGACAGGGGACATCTGCCACATCGCCTTCCATAGCTGTGGCCTGCAGTGCTCCTGTCTGCACCCAGGGGAGCCCAAGGCTGCTGGATCTCTCCAGGATCACTGCAGGAGCTGCCCAGGATCTGCACTGGGCTGGACTCATTCCCCAGGGCATCTCTCAGTAGAGGCTGCATTGTTATTAACCAGTTTCTCCCCTGGGAGCCACACAGAGCCTTTTCCATGAGGAAGCCTTCAAAGAAGCTACTTTTCCAATGTCCTCTCCACGTTCCTCACTCTCCCAGCTCAAATACACCCAGATCTTTTACGATTTTGGATGCTTGCTTCTAAATATGCTCCAGGGATTAATATTATTTTTGTAGAATAATGTTGAGAACAGAAAACCAAATTCCAGGCACAGAGAATTGCAATCAGCAATGTAACTGTAAATTTGCACGGCTTGTTTTCACTTCTGCCAAAGTCGCTGCTAGGCAGCAGATATATTATTCTGTTGATTCACATTTTCCTTCTTATCAATTACCTCTTCTACAATGTATTTCTGTAAGTTTTATTTCAATGTGACCTCCTCTCTCAATCTTTTTCTGCTGCTGCTCCCATGGACGGGGTTATCTATGGCCACAGAAGTTTATTTCTCACAGTTCTGGAAGCAGGGTGCTGGCAGGTTCTGTACCTGACTAGGGCTGCTCTCTGCTGCCCAGCAGGCCCTGGGGTCTGGTCCTGGTGTTTCAAAGGCAGGAGTGTGAGGGGAGGAACAGCCCCTCTGCCCCAGGTCATCCTCCCATTCACAGGCTGCTCCCTTGGGCTGCAACCACCACCTGGAGCCCTGTCCATAAAGACTCATGGCCGTACTGTTTCTCCTTAGGAACTGGGAGGAACACACACATACGTTCACATAGGTCTCCCCACTCTGCTCCTCTTACTTGGTTTTAATCTATATTGTTGTATGCTTTTCATTTTTCATGCTGGGGTTACTCTAATGTTCTTGCTTCTGGAGATGTTATGAATTCCTCACCCCACCACCTCAAACGTGGACTCTTCTACCCATCTTCAAGCAGGGGACGTATCTGTTACCCATTCCCCTCGTCACAAAATCGATCTGGGACTTTCAGGCCAAACGTTTCAATGTCACTGCCTCCACTACTTGAACCAGGTCAGGACCAGGCGCTTCCTTTCCTCCTGCATCTCTTGGTTCTGCATCAACTTGCCGACCCCCACCGAGTCCGCTGTATGCGCCTTGCCGCCGTCTGAAGAGGAACCGAGATTCGCGTTAGGTAAATCCGTGTTGCTGACCCAGAGCCCACCTGAGGACAGACACACACTCTGATAAGGCCTTATATTACCTTCCTAGCTCCAATGGCAAGCACATGGACTCGTGGATTTCGTAAAGAAACTACTCCGAGGTTGAACACCATTGATTTTGCCTCTGCTAACTGGGACATCAGCAGCAGTTTTCCATCTTGCTGCTCCCTGCCTCATGCTATATTAATCTCCCAAAGTTAGGAGAGCATTGCAGTGGTATTATTAGGCTTATAAAATATTTATATGGATCAGAGTGTCTGAATGCAGTCATGTGGGATCTTAGATCATTTTCCCCAATTACTTTGCCTTCAACTCCCCTTGGCCCCGCTCCTTGAGAGCACACGATCTGCTGCCAGAACACGGCCTCTGGGCTGAGAAGAGGGAACTAGGGCAGGAGAGGGTGGCCTTTCCGCTGGTTTCGCTGTGTAGTGCCCGTGCCTTCCGGGTCAGCACAACGGCTAAATGATGCTGACCACACACGGCTGCACGTCGGTAACTGTTCTATATAAGCACTTCAGTGTGAACTGGCAAATAAGCCATACAAACTAGAATGTTTTGTTTTTCTACTCTGGAGTGAATGGCCATTTCCTGTAACATTGCCAGACTGATCATAAAATCCCACTGAACTTGGAGAATGAGGTAGCTGAGACGTTAGGACACTTCCTAGGAGAAATTACGTCAAATCTGGGGCTCAGAAGTGTATTTCTCCATGCCTTATTTGGGCGGAAGACAAAGCAGGGCAGGTCATATTCTACGTTTTATAGGGAGAGTGATTTTATGATAGCAAGAGTGTACGTCTCGGTCTCTAAGGGTAACTGATGTGCATGACGGAACGTTGAGGACGCACCCAGCGTGAAAGCTGGCATGGCCTCCATGCTGCATGTGCTCACTCCGGGGAAAGGAATGCCTCTGCGCCGGTACACCAGAACAGCGTGGCGACAGCGGCGAATGGGAACACGTTGGCTCATGTCCTGGGGCCACGACCAGAGTAACACAGAGACCATCAATTAAGATCGGAAATGTGTGGGCTCATGCTCTGGAAGCTGGGACATCCTAGGTCCAGGGCCCTCCTGATGTGCCGTCCTGCAGAGGACGAGCTGCCCTTCAAGGGGAAGCCGCGTCTGCAATGACGGCCCGCTTTGCTCCCTCTGCCTTAGTCTGTCAGGCCTTGAATCGTTAAAACTTCAAAATCGGAAAGCCAAAGAAAAGACAGAATCACTATAAATCATGGCTGGAGCTTTTCATTATGATTTCCCTGCTGAGTATAAACTCATACTATTTACACATATTTATAGATATCCTTTAAATTCAGAGTATCACTTGCATTTTGATCAATCTCAAAATCAAAAGTGTTGCATTTTAAAGAGGTGGTGCAGTACAGGAACATCGATGCTTGGTTACCGGAGCTGACAATGACTTGGACGACGATGGAAATGAGTAATTTTCAGACTTCGTGCACCTCACGTTAGTGTCTCCATTCTCATACTCCGACCCTAGCTTCAACTGTGGTTTCTGTTAATATTTCTGCCACCTCACTTCTTTGGCTGGAATTAAAATTAATCTACCCATATGTATTACAGAGATACTGATAATACAGCTCCTGGGGTTGTTGACATACTTACCTGGATCTATGACTTTTTTTTAAAAGATTATTTATTTATTTATCTGAGAGGTAGAGTTACAGACGGTGAGAGGGAGCAACAGAAAGAAAGGTCTTCCGTTCGCTGGTTCCCTCCCCAGATGGCCACAATGGCCGGAGCTGCACCGATCCAAAGCCAGGAGCCAGGAGCTTCTTCTGGGTCTCCCATGCAGGTGCAGGGGCCCAAGGACTTGGGCCATCTTCTACTGCTTTCCCAGGCCATAGCAGAGAGCTGAATGGGAAGAGGAGCAGCCAGGACTCAAACCAGCGCCCATATGGGATGCCAGTGCCCCAGGTGTAGGGTTAACTTACTGCACCACGGCACCGGGCCCGATCAATGACTTTTTTTAAAAAAAATTATTTTAGTTATTTATAAGTCAGAATTATAGAGAGGGAGAGACAGAGAGAGACAGGCAGAGATATTCCCTCTGCCGGTCCACTACCCAAATGGCCACAACAGTCAGAGCTGGGCCAGGCTGAAGTCAGGAGCCAGGAGCTCCCTCTGGGTCTCCCACATGTGTGCAGGGGTCCAAGCACTTGGGCCATCTTCCACTGCTTTCCCAAGTGCATTAGCAGGGAGCTGGATCAGAAGTGTAGCAGCCGGGGCTCTACTGACACCCAAATGGTGCTGCAGACAGCAGCTTAACCTGCTATGCCAAAACTCCAGCCACCATCAATGACTTTTATACTTTCCATGAATTCACGGTCATGCTGAATGTCTTTCTGGTTTGACTTGAAGCATTCCTTTGAGCATTTCCTGTAAGGCATGTCTTGTGTTCAGCATTTGTCAGGTTAGCTGTTTGTTTCAGTACTTTGAATTTATCAAAACACTTTTTTATTCCCTGCAAGATTTCTGCTGAAATTCTACTGATCCTTTTCCTTGTATGGATTGAATTGCTACCCTTGCTGCTTTCTTTCTTTTTCTTTTTAATTTATTTATTTGAGAGATAGAGTTAGAGAGAGAGAGAGAGAGAGAGAGAGACAAAGAGAGAAAGGTCTTCCTTCCGTTGGTTCACTCCCCAAATGGCCGCTACAGCTGGCGCTGCCTGGTTTCCCATGCGGGTGCAGGGGTTCAAGCACTTGGACCATCCTCCACTGCCCTCCTGGGCCACAGCAGAGAGCTGGGCTGGAAGAAGAACAACCGGGACTGGAACCTGGTGCCCATATGGGATGCTGACGCCACAGGCGAAGAATTAACCAAGTGAGCCACGGCACTGGCCTATCTTTGCTGTTTTCAAAATCCCCTTTCTGTCTCTAACTTTTGGCAATTGTATCATAAAGCGTCTCATGAAGATTTGTTTGGATTAACTGTGCTGCGATTCTGTGGGTAGGGACGTGTGTTCTGCTTCTCTCTTGGCTTCGATGTGGGCTGTTTCATGTTCATTTGGGGAGAGATGGCAGGCTAGGGAGCCCTCGTGTTTCTGCTTACTTGAGGTCTGAAGTTGTGTGCTTATTGGAGGCCTTTTTTAAGCAGACATTTATTGCTGCAAGCTTCAGTCTCAGGGCTGTTTTGCCTGCATCCTAGTTGTATTCTCATCTCCATTTGTCTAGGGTACTTTTCTAATTTCTCTTTGATGTCATCTTTTCTGTATATGTGCATTGTTGTTCATGTGTACATTGTTGTTCATGTGTGCACTGCTGTTAACATGTGTGATTTTTTAAAAAAGATTTATTTATTTCATTTGAAAGGCAGAGTTTACAGAGAGTCAGAGACAGAGAGAGAGAAGTATTCCATCTACTGGTTCACTCCCCAAATGGCTGCAATGGCTGGAGCTGTGCCAATCTGAAGCCAGGAGCTTCTTCTGGGTCTCCCATGTGGGTGCAGGGGCTCAAGGACTTGGGCCATCCTGCACTGCCTTCCTAGGCCACGGCAGAGAGCTGGGTCGGAAGTGGAGCAGCTGGGACTCGAACTGGTGCCATATGGAATGCCAACACTGCACCAGCAGCTTTACCCGCTATGCCACAGTGCTGGCCCCCACATACGTGATTTTCATGTGTGCACTATGGCTCCTATGAGTACTGCTGCTCATGAGTGTGCAGTGTCCATATGCATGCTGCTGTTCATATGTGCTCTATTGCTCATGTGTGCTGTTCATATGTACAGTTGTTCTTAGGCATGTTTTCATATATGTGCTGCTGATCCTGTGTGCACAAATGTTCATGTGTGTGCTGCTGATCCTGTGTGCACAAATGTTCATGTGTGTGCTGCTGTTCATGTGTATGATGTTCATATGTGTGCTTTTGATCATGTGTTCACTGTTTAATTTCCTCTTCACTGTGAACTTTTCAGGTGACAATGTCATTGTCCTGGCCTCTGCCATGTGCCTGACATGTTCAACATTCATGTTTTCCTTGTATTGTTCTTCCTTACTGGCTTCTCATGGGTGAATCACTTGTTTTTCAGCTATTTTAGAAAAGAAAAAAAAATACTGTGTAATTTTGTATTCCAGTAACCTCGTACAGAGTTAACAATACAGCAATACTAAAACCTGATAAACTTTATACCCAATAAGAAGTAAATAAACAGGTGACTCCAGGAATCAGTGTCACATGGGAAAATTTATTTTATTGCCTGCACCTTCATTCTTTTGCTCTCTGCAATGTTGTCTTTCCATGTAATATTTAATAAATGAGATGTATATTAATATGACTCCATTGAGTATAAATCTATGGCAAAGCACATTTATAACCCTTAAGTGAGAAGACGGCCTATTCATCAGGTTTAAGTTGCTTAAAATACACACAAATAAACTAAATTTGAGTTAGAAAACCACTTCAAACTTCCTGGTAAATTATCTATAATTGCTTCCCTCCATATGGAGCCAAGTTTGAGAACTGAGTCCTAGTACAGTGAGCTTCACAAAGTTAATGGAAAAGTAGAGTTTACGGAAAAATAGGTTATTTTGGTGAAAAAACGTTTGGAATCCAGACGTAATGATTTCATAATTTGCATTTCTATGAACTATTTAAAAATCTATTTATTTGAAAATCAGAGCTACAGAGAGAAAGAGAGAGATCGTCCATCCACTGATTCACTCCCCACATGGGCACAATGGCCAGAGTGGGACCAGGCTGAAGCAAGGAGCCAACGTGGGTGACAGATCCCAAGCACTTGGGCCATCTTCTGCTGCTTTTTTCCAGGCTATTGGCAGGGAGCTGGATTGGAAATGGAGCATCCGGAACATGAACTAGCCCCTATATGGGATGTCAGTGTTGCAGGCAGCAGCTTTACCTGCTATACCACAACACTGACCCCCTCCATGAACTTTTTAAAGACCCATGATCTGCATGGATTTCAAGATTGCTTTTGCTCCAAAATAAATTTATCACGTAATTTCATTTTCTACAAAGTTTTGGAAGTACTCTATAATTTTCATCACCTGTGTTCAGAATTGTTCTAAATTTCTTCAATATCATCAATCCATCATCAAGAACCATCTCACTTAATCCCATGAGGCTGTGTGAATTGAACCTGTGGCCAGGGGTAGCCCTCCCAGCTGGAAGTAGGAACCACACAGCAGGGGAACACAAGACTGGCCCTCAGCACACACAATTTAAATACTCAGAATGCCATGGGCTCTTTTTTTAAAGATTTATTTTATTCATTTGAAAGACAGAGTTACAGAGAGAGGTAGAAACAGAGAGAGATGTCTTCCATCCACTGGTTCACTCCTCAGATGGCTGCACCGGCCGGAGCTGTGCCGATCTGAAGCCAGGAGCCAGGAGCTTCCTCCGAGTCTTCCACGTGGGTGCAGGGGCCCAAGGACTTGGGCTATCTTCCACTACTATCCCAGGCCATAGAAGAGAGCTGGATTGGAAGAGGAGCAGCCAGGACTAGAATCAGCGCCCATATGGGATGCCGGCACTTCAGGCCAGGGCCTTAACCCACTGCGCCACAGCGCCGGCCCCGACATGGGCTCTTTTGTATCTAGCTTGACCTCATGGAAATGATTGGTGAGTGGCCAGTCAGTGCTGCCTCTGAGCCTCCTGCTTGGCCCTAGAGGAGAAGGGGTGTCTAAGTTGTGTGTTCTGGAGAAATGGTGACTCTCATTGGAAAACACAGTTAATTGGAATAAAAACTGGGAACAGCTACTAAAAATAGAAACTAGAAATTATGACATATCATTGATGCACCTGCCTAGAGTTAGGAAACCCTGTTGTGCAATCTTGCAAAATCTCGTGAGTTAAGGGCATCTTGTGTATTCTCAAGTCTGAGGGGGCAAACGTGGGGTCAGCTTGAGCGGCACTGGTTCCACTGCAGCGGGTTCCAGAACTCAGCTCCAAGTCTCTCGGACACTTGAAGTCTTGAACATCATCATCCCAGTGGCTAGTGTGCTAGGGACAAAGCTTCCACAATCATGCTCACCCCAAATATGCTCTTGTGTGTGTGTGCGTGCACACAAGTACACACACATGCACATGCACACACATGTGCACACAGACACACACGTATGCTGTCAGGGAATGTCAAGAGCAGACTTAGCAAAGCCCCACTTTTGTCTTTTGAGAAACCACACTGCCTCAGGTTTCTCTTTTTTTTATTTGACAGGTGGAGTTACAGACAGTGAGAGAGAGAGACAGAGAGAAAGGTCTTCCTTCCGTTGGTTCACTCCCCATATGGCCACTATGGCCGGCACTGCACCGATCCAAAGCCAGGAGCCGGGTGCTTCCTCTTGGTCTCCCATGCGGGTGCAGAGACCCAAGCACCTGGGCCACCCTCCACTGCCCTCCCAGGCCACAGCAGAGAGCTGGACTGGAAGAGAAGTAGCCGGGACTAGAACCCGGCACCCATATGGGATGCTGGTGCTGCAGGCAGAGGATTAACCAAGTGAGCCACCCCTCAGGTTTCTCTTAATTCGTTGGTTAATTGTATTGCTGTTTGTGTCTTCAGATATAGACAACACTGCAGATAATAAAAATGGGTTCTCATTTGCCTCCTCAGATTCATGCACAGAGCCAGTAGGGAACTTTTGTGCTTTAAAAACTGCATTTTGTAACACAAGTGGAATAGAGATCAGATCAAGCACTGCTGCTCAAAATGTGAGTGCATACATGTGTGTGCGTGAATGTGTGTGTGAATGTGTGTGCGTGAATGTGAGTGCATACATGTGTGTGCGTGAATGTGTGTGTGAATGTGTGTGCGTGAATGTGAGTGCATACATGTGTGTGCGTGAGTGTGTGTGCGTGAATGTGAGTGCATACATGTGTGCGTGAGTGTGTGTGCGTGAATGTGAGTGCATACATGTGTGTGTGAATGTGTGTGCGTGAATGTGTATGCATACATGTGTGTGCGTGAATGTGTGCGTGAATGTGTGTGCGTGAATGTGAGTGCATACGTGTGTGTGCGTGAGTGTTAGTGCATACATGTGTGTGTGTGAATGTGTGCGTGAATGTGTGTGCGTGAATGTGAGTGCATACATGTGTGTGTGAATGTGTGTGTGAATGTGTGTGCATGAATGTGTGTGTGTGAATGTGAGTGCATACGTGTGTGCGTGAAATGTGTGTGTGCGTGAGTGTGTGGGTGTCTTTTTGAGGACACATTTTGCATCCATACTGGACAAAGGAAACAGCCATGCTTCTCATGAGCGCTCCTGCTGACATCTTTACTCCACAGGGAGATGCTGAGGACTTTGTGCCAAAGAAGCCCCAGGCTGAACCCAGCTCCAAATTCTGCCCAAGGTTGGTGGCCTAAAAATTAACTTATCCTCTCTGAGCCTCACTGTTTCAGAGACTGAATAAAGCTAAGAGTTGTGCGCACCTTACCGTGAGGGACAGATGAGCTAATGCACAGAAAATTCTTACAACGGGTACAGAGCTAAAATCCAGCACATGGAGCTTCTTATCATTACTCATTAAAACTGCCACCCTGCATGGTGATTAACAAGGGCAAACACACCAGAATTGCTTACTTAGCACGGGGATGAGTAATTGCATGAGAAACACTGCCACACATACCATCACTTCCGTCTGTTCCCTCACCCACAAGCTTCCTCCCTCTGCTGACCCTTCGCAAGGGTCAGCCTTTGTTCACTGTAGAGGAAAGCTTCCCCGCCCCTCACCTGGTTTATCAGATACACAGCATTTCAGGCACACTTAGGCTAAAAAAGAAATGACTATTTTTGTGAAACTCATACTTGACTTGGCATCTTGCATTTCATTTGATAATTATAATGAGGGCATCAGAAAATCCAGTCTTCTAGGAGCAAGTGTGAATAAATAATAAGCAACTGTGGCTGTTTGTTTTGCTAAATAGCATGGAAAGTATACAATTACATGAAAAGTAATTCATGTCAAACTAAGGTTTCCTGAGTGACATCAGCCTCTCAGGGTGGTAGCTCACTACCCCTCTATGAAGCAGTGCTCAGGGCCACAGGCTCAGGCTACAGTGGCATCAGTGGCATCGGGTGGACAGCGCTCTCTCTGCAGGGCTGCAACCAGCACATGCCTTTCAGGTCCTCGCCAGCACTCACAACCCATGGCCCAGGACACCCCTGACCTCCATCAAACATTGGCTCCCTCGACAGCAACTGTAAGTCCAGCAGGTCTCCATGGTTCAGCAGGCTGCTTTTACAGAATAAATAGGGAGTGGGTGGTCAGCCTGGGGGTTAGGATGCTCCCATCTCAAATCAGAGCGCCTGGGCTCAATGCCCTGTCCAGCTCCTGCCAATGCAGGCCCTCGGAGGCAGCAACGATGGCTGAAGCACTTGGGTCCCTGCCACCCACGTGGACGCCTGGATTGCATTCCCAGTTCCTGCCTTCAGCCTGGCCCAGCTTTGGCTCTTGTGGGCATCTGAGGAGTGAACCAGCAGATAGGCGCTTGCTTGCACCCTCTCTATGCTCCTCAAATAAATCCAAAAATAAATAAATAAAGAGTGAATTGCATTTTCTTCCAATAGTTAAGGGAAGATGAGCCATCAATATATTAGACTTTGATTTTATTCTTTATTTTCCTTTAAGAATAATGCTGATGAGATAGTTTTAACATTCACAAAAAGCATATTATCTTCTTAAGCACTTAAGAATAACATCGCACACTTGTGTGTGACCTAGAGCAAGCACCGTGGACGGTGGGTGTGTGCAGCAGCATGGCACCACGTGTGGAGAATGTGTGGAAGCAAACTGCACCTTCTCCTGCCTCTTGACGTTTTCCCTCCTAACTGACCCCGCTGTGCCTATGCTCTACCCTCTCTCACCCACACTACAAACTGCAGGCGGGGGTCTTCACCTGCCACCTCAGGCCCTCCCCCCAGTGACCGCCTGGTCCAGCATGGCAGGTAGCTCCACTGGCCTTCCTACATCACCTCCTTGTATGGGCCCAGAGTCCCTGACGGAGTCATTTCCAACACCAAGCAAATCAGAATCCAGGAGTCAAGAGTCGAACAAGTAAGTGCTACTTCTGTAATGAAATGACTCAGCAATGAAAAAGAACTGTAATCTTATACCAATGACCAGGCCTGATCAATGCCACTTTTGCAAATTATCTATGTCAGTAAAACTTATTTTCTTAAACTTTTATCTTCAAAAATCTATGTTTTATTATACATTACATAACCAATTTTTCACAACTTAAAATAATTATTCAAAAACATATGGAGAATTGAAAGAATAAAAGACAGACATGCCTAAGTTTCTTTTTATTTTTAAGTTTATTTTTAGCCAGTATACTTAGAATGTTTAAAGATATTTTCTTGCGGAGCTAATATATTTGCTAATATTTTTATCAGATAAAAATAAGAAGCAGCAATTGTGTATTTTACAATCAATTCAAAGTCCCTGGAACTAAAAACATGAATTGCTCATGGTCATCTGATGCGCAAACCCCATCTGGGAACCCTTGTCCTCTGCAAAAGTCTAAACTCCAAAGCAAAGTCATTCAATATTGGTTGAGAACTGGATTCGGACTGGCTCTGTGTCAGCCGTATGACGTAACAAATAATAGATTTAAAATCTCGGAGTGCTTGTGATAAATCAGCCACAGAATCCCCAGGGGACGCATGTGAAGGGCACGGTGTGACCAAACTCTCCCAGGCCTCAAGGACACACGGGGACCTGGGAGAGCTATTCATGCCCATAGGATTAACTTTGGGGAAAAAACAGTAATGATAGATTTTGATTTTTTTTTTTTTTTTGACAGGCAGAGTGGACAGTGAGAGAGAGAGACAGAGAGAAAGGTCTTCCTTTTTGCCGTTGGTTCACCCTCCAATGGCCGCTGCGGCCGGCGCACCGCACTGATCCGAAGCCAGGAGCCAGGTGCTTCTCCTGGTCTCCCATGGGGTGCAGGGCCCAAGCACTTGGGCCATCCTCCACTGCACTCCTGGGCCACAGCAGAGAGCTGGCCTGGAAGAGGGGCAACTGGGACAGAATCCGGTGCCCCGACCAGGACTAGAACCTGGTGTGCTGGCCCCGCAAGGTGGAGGATTAGCCTGTTGAGCCATGGCGCTGGCCTAGTAATGATAGATTTTGGATATTATGTTAGCAAACAAGTTTGTTTCTTTCAGATTTGTTGTGAACAAATGAAAGTAGTTTTATAAGGTCATCTTTAAGAAATACAGTTTGATGATTCATTGGTAGATAAAATCAGACTAGCAATACTTTTACTTATTTTTAAAATTATATGCTTTTTATATAATTCAAAATAATGAAATGTATATGCATATATATGGACACATGTATAATTATTGAAATTCACTCATTGGGCAGGCAGACAGATGATAGCTATAGACAGGCAAATAGCTAGATAGCTAGAGATAGCCCTAGACACAGAGAAAGAGAATAGATATATCCTTAAGCAATTCAGTAATTAGGTCATATTTATTGTGTGTGTCCATTCATGTGCCATGTCTTTTTTATATATCTCAAAAACTCTTAAAAGATTAGTTAACCTCTGGATTTGTAAATTTGGGTGCATTTCATTTTC
Organism: Lepus europaeus; assembly: GCF_033115175.1. Taxonomy (NCBI): domain Eukaryota; kingdom Metazoa; phylum Chordata; class Mammalia; order Lagomorpha; family Leporidae; genus Lepus; species Lepus europaeus. The sequence continues at coordinate 68,367,273 of NC_084846.1, forward strand.
CTAGGCTTATTTGTTTCCTTTGTGAAATAAGGGATCAGGACTAAAATATTTCAAAGAAAATTTGTTTCTAATTCTGGTCTGAGTGATCAAAAGATCATTCACTGTCACATTAAGATATCAGTTTTGGGGCCGGTGTTGTGCCGTAGAGGTAAAGCCTCCACCTGCAGTGCCAGCATCCCATATGGGCACCAGTTCAAGTTCCAGCTGCTCCACTTCTGATACAGCTCTCTGCTGTGGTCTGAGAAAGCAGTGGAAGACAGCCCAAGTGCTTGGGCCCCTGCATCCATGTTGCAGACCTGAAAGAAGTTCCTGGCTCCTGGCTTCAGATTGGCCCAACTCCAGCCACTGTGGCCATTTGGGGAGTGAACCAGCAGATTGAAGACTCTCTCTCTCTCTCTCTCTCTCTCTCTCTTACTCTCTCTATCTCTCTCTCTTTTTTCTTTGCTTTTGCCTCTCTGTAACTCTGCCTTTCAGATAAATAAATAACTCTTCACAAAAATAAATAAATAAATAAAAGACATCAGTTTTGAGTTGCTAGGGTAGCTAGGATGCCCCAGTGCAGTGCATCTGTGAGCTGGGATGAGAACTCTGGGAATGAGATGCAGTTTGAGACCCACTATCATGGTTTCCCAGATGTCCCCATCAATTGAACAATTCCTGTGCCCCCATTCAAACCCTGTGACGTTTCAAATGCAAGAACAGCTGAGTGACAGGACCAATACTGGGGCTGTAGATAACTCTGAAGTTGGGGCTTAAGAAGGAGACGAAGAGAAAGATAAAATATAGATGAAAACAGGAGGAAGGATGGAGGGAAGATAGTGCTAGAGGCACACAAAGGAATGTGTTCTATCTGCATTACAGAGGTTCCAGAGTTCAGCAGTGAAAATCGATTGACAGCTCATTCAAGGATTCCTTCATTCACCTTTCCAACAGTTACTCACCCAGGGAGAGGCACTGGCCGCGTGCCAGACACAGTGTTAAACAAAACAAATGGTCCTGCAGTCAAGGTTTTCATACTTGAGTGAAGGAGGTAGACACCCAGAACCAGGCTGGATCTGAAACTTGATTTAGAGCATCTCACAGATGGCCAGAAAACTGCGACGTGGGCCAGAAATGGTGGCGCCTGCCTGGTTTCCTGGGGCCCAGTTCCCAGAAGCCAATGGTAAGAAGGTCAGGTAGTACCTGGACACACGGTGGGCTATGCTGTGGAAGACGAACTTTGGGGAGCAGACTGTGTAATTTACACGGGCACCATACCATTTTCCTTGCTGCAGGGGGTGACCGGCCTGACTTCAGCTCCTGTGTGCGTGTGTTTGGGGGAGGGGGGGTCTCCATTCTCCTGTTTTTTTCCAGTCCTGGATGCCTCCCCCTCAGAATGCACAGGAGGATGGAGAGGCCCGTGGAACGTCGCCTGCCAAGTCTACACACGCAGCACTGCAGCGCAGAGACGGATCGCTGCGGTTCGTGGCGAGTGCGGTGAAGCAAGGAGGCGGCTCAGAGCAGCGACTGCTCCAGGATCTCGGGGTCCCGGCTCAGCGCAGACTCGGCTCCCCCAGTTGCTCATCAGGGCGACAGTGCGAGCCTTCTGGGAGGACAGAAGGAACCTTCGCTCAAGGCCTTCCTCCTCAGAAAACGGGCGGCGAGCCGCGGCTCTGCTCTGGTCTCCCCTCTGCGGGGTTACGTCCTAGGGACTCGCCCCGACCCGTCCTCAGAGAACCCCGGGCTCGGAGCCGGAGAGACCCGGGGCGCCCTGGCTCTGGCCAGCCGTCTGCACTAGCCGTCCGCTGTGGCTCGCTCAGTTCCGGCCGCTGGACACACGCTGTGTCCACTGGGACCCGTTACGCATCCGCCCAGTCGCTGGAGCGCGCTGCCCCGCGATGGCGGCCACGCAGGGCCTAGAGCCCCGTGTTAGTCCTCCCCGTCCTGGTTTCTGCGGACTCCACGCGAGTCCACCGCCCTCGCCCCTCTGCCACCTTGGGAGCAGGCCCGGTGTGGACCCCGCTGCAGCCCGTGTCCAGGGCGGGTCCCTGCGGACCCCTGCGGATCAGGACCCCCCTCGTCCGTCCCCGGGGCCCAGGGGTCGGTGGCTGACGCGGACACGAACATCCCCTAAGGTGAGGCCACTTCGGGAGACTTCAGCTCGCGGTGCGGTTGGGAGAGCCGCTTCCCTCCCACGCGCGGGATTAGGCCTGCGCTGCGTGGGAATGCACCGTCTCACTCTCTTCTTCTGTCTTCTCCGTGGTCCGCCTGGCGCACGCAGCCCTCCCCCCGCGCCGCGAGGATCCGGTCGGTGAGAGCTGCGCCCTGCCGTCACCATCACCATCCATGATCCCGTTTCTTCCACAAATACCCAGGAGCTCCCCGCTGTCCCAGGAGCAGAAAGGAAAGCCGCCGCCCCACGCCTGCCCTGGAGAACTCTGCCCTTGCCGCGCTGTCTCCTCTGCTGATGGCCCCGTTTGCCCCACGCCTGCCCTGGAGAACTCTGCCCTTGCCGCGCTGTCTCTGCTGATGGCCCCGTTTGCTCCACGCCTGCCCTGGAGAACTCTGCCCTTACCGCGCGGTCTCCTCTGCTGATGGCCCCGTTTGCCCCTCGCCTGCCCTGGAGAACTCTGCCCTTACCGCGCTGTCTCCTCTGCTGATGGCCCCGTTTGCCCCACGCCTGCCCTGGAGAACTCTGCCCTTGCCACGTGGTCTCCTCTGCTGATGGCCCCGTTTGCCCCACGCCTGCCCTGGAGAACTCTGCCCTTACCGCGCTGTCTCCTCTGCTGATGGCCCCGTTTGCCCCACGCCTGCCCTGGAGAACTCTGTCCTTACCGTGCTGTCTCCTCTGCTGATGGCCCCCGTTTGCCCCTCGCCTGCCCTGGAGAACTCTGCCCTTACCGTGCTGTCTCCTCTGCTGATGGCCCCCGTTTGCCCCTCGCCTGCCCTGGAGAACTCTGCCCTTACCGTGCTGTCTCCTCTGCTGATGGCCCCCGTTTGCCCCTCGCCTGCCCTGGAGAACTCTGCCCTTACCGCGCTGTCTCTGCTGATGGCCCCTTTTGCAGGTGTGTGACCTTCCGCGTTTTCTCCTGCTTTACCTCTTTCCTCTTCAGTTCTGCCTCCTACAGAATCTGCCACAGAACCAAGACGCCTTCAAAACGTCAGACAAAGTGCAGATTATGAGAAAACTGAGGCATTTTAAAAGCTCTTCACCACAACCAACCATCTTTTAATTCTGTTGCCACAAAGTCTTTGAAGCGCTCATGGATACATCAGTTCTACTGATTTTATTAATGAGATGAATTTTTAAAAATTCTCTTGAATTGTTTCTTCTGCTAGCTGGGTCTCATTCTCTCTTTGTCCCAGAAAACTCTAGACCGCTGTGGCATTGGCATATATCTTTAAATATTGGGGGTCCTTATCTTTCCATCAGTATTCAGAGAGCAAGGTACTGGAAATCCAATTCAGAAAACTGACCTAATGTGATGGAAGAGAGCCAATTATTATGGGAACCCGAACTGTGAGCAGCTGTGTGTCTTTGTTTTGACCTGGTCGGTTCCTTTAGAAAATAACTCCCCAGTCCATTGGCTGGGGGTCACAGTAATGGCTATTGGCACTTGAGGACCAAGAGAAGGACAGACCCCACCTTTCAGAGAAAAAAGAGATGGGCAAGGATCTCTCAGACCCAGGCTTTGCAGCCCCCACCTCACTCCTGCATTCAGGTCTTTTTGGTGCCTGAGTGTAACTAGTAGTAGGTTCTCAAATGAACCAAGCCACTCAACCTCACGTCCAATGTGGTGGGGACAGAAGTCATGTCCCAGGGACCACTTCTCCCACCCTTGCTCACACGCACTGTTTCACTGTAGCAGACACAACACGAAGACGGACACTGTCACATCATCGGTGCTCAAGAAGGAGGGCTCTAATCTTCCACCAAAAATTTAAACATCCCCCATGTTATCATGCATACCAGGCCTGGTCTCTCCCTAGGGAGATGGAGTTTTTCTAGCTCCCCTACATGGTACAGGCTAGGACGGGGCCACAAAATCCCTTTCTGAAAGTTTGCCTGCCCACATAAAGGAACTTTATATATGTTTTTCCCCAGGTGCTAGGTACTCTTTAGTTCCAAATGTCACTCCCCATGGTAACAACCAGAGGTAACAATAAATGTCACTACTGCCTGACGTACATCCAGGAAGCTTGCAGTTACCACCAACACAAAATAATAAACCGCACCTGCCACTCCTCCCAGGACCTGCGTCAGCAGGTGGCTGTCCCTCACCACAGACACCCGGACTTGCAGAGGAAAGACTGAGGGCTCCCTTGGACAGTCAGCCTGGTTTCCCCCAGGACTGTGTCCTACAATGCATCACGTGGGAGACTCAGTGAGGCAGAGTCTCTGCTTTTCCTTTTTGGCTAACTTGTGATTAGCGTCCGAAAGTCATGTGCACACACGAGTTCCACTTTGTCTTCCTGAGGGTCGGCCTTGTCCTGAGGCTAACCCACCCGGATGTGAAGAGGGGGCTTTTCTGAGACCTGCATGGCCACGGAGTAAGACTGGTTCTTCCTTCACCCACCAGAAACGTCTGAGTTTGTCTCTGATTGGATCCACTTAGATCACCTGCTGTCCCCAACCCAACCGAGTTGGGAAACACCTCAAACACCCTCGGGTTCTGGGGCTGCCCTCCAAGCCAGAACAAAGGGCTCCAGCCTCTACAGGGAGGGAAGAGACGCAGGATGGCCCTTCAGCACAGTGGCCACCAGACAGATCAAGCAAGAGCATGGTTTGCATAACTCTATTTTGGCCACCATTGTAGTACTGTTTATAGATACTGTAAGATGATTTTCCAGATTTGTATTATACATTTTAACCTACGATAATATACCTTCAAAAATACCACTTCACCCATAGTGGAAGAATCAAACATTATACTTTTATTTTCTTCATTCCATCCTTAGTTTCTGTTTTATTTCTACATATATTGTAATCCCAAACTTTCATGCTTCTACATAAGCTATACAATTTAGTATATTCATATAATTTTCATTTAGATTTCCAGTTGTTTTTTAAAGTGATGAAAAGGGGCCAGCGCTGTGGCGTAGCAGATAAAGCAGCCGCCTGCAGTGCTGGCATCCTATATGGGCGCCGGTTCAGGTCCTGGCTGCTCCACTTCCGATCCAGCTCTCTTCTATGGCCTGGGAAAGCAGTAGAAGATGGCCCAAGTCCTTGGGCCTCTGCACCCATGTGGGAGATCCGGAGGAAGCTCCTGGCTCCTCGCTTCGGATGGGTGCAGCTCTGGCCATTGAGGCCAATTGGAGAGTGAACCAGCTGATGGAAGACCTCTCTCTCTCTCTGCCTCTCCTTCTCTCTCTGTGTAACTCTGACTTTCAAATAAATAAATAAATCTTAAAAAAATAAAATGATGAAAGATAAATTTAGAATTTATTTTATATTTACTGTCATATTTGAAAATCATTTATGTGGTAAGAAGCTTGCATTGTGCTTGTATAAGTACAACCAAGAAAAGTAAAATTAAAACAATTAAAAACTGGACAACAGATAAGAATAAATATTTCTCCAAAGGAGATAACCAAATGAAAATAATCACACTGAAATAATACTCAACATTGTTAGGCCTTAAAACAATGTAAACCAAACCCATCAAATACCACTTCAAGCCTACTGGGATGGCTACAGTAGGGAACACAGGTAATAACAGAAGTTGGAGAGGGTGGCAAAAATGCAAAATCTTTGATGTTTCTGCTAAGGTTGTAAAATGTTGCAGCTTTTTTGAAAAATCAATTTGGCAGATTCTCAAAAGGTTAGCCAAAGAGTTGCATATGACACATCAATTACACTTCTAATTTTGTACTCAAGAGAAATAAAAAGATATATGCAGCTCCATTATTTGCAATAGGCAAACAGTGTAGCATCCAAATGTGCCTCAACAGATGGATGAGTGAACTGAATGTGGTTTGAACACAACCAAGCCCCAGCAGGCACTCTAATGCCTGGACAGACCTTGACCTCTGATCCCAGGGAAGCAAAATGCCCAGAGTCAGCAAGCATCTGGACCTAGGAAGGAAATTAGCAGCTGCCCACATCTGGGCTGGGGGACAGGTTGAGGAGAGATGGGACTCAATTGCTCACAGATATGATCAAGTTTTGGAAGGGTCGAAAAGTTCTAAAAGCAGGCTATAGTTAGACTGAACAACTGAGAAACAGACCTGTCATACAGAGGATTTACACTGTACTGCATGTGACGTGTTCCTTTGTAGAGTTACTGAAGGAAGAAGACCTCACATTGC